>NC_084795.1:160948771-161265536 GCF_963169125.1 Humulus lupulus
ACAGGGTCCTTCCCTGTTTCAACTCAAGTCAACACTTCAGATTCCATAGCTCAGTGACACTCACCAGCTAACCCTTACCTATTAACTTTATGCCGAATTCAGTCGTTGCTTGGTCCACCCTAATACAATCTACGGCGCTATTCCCCGACTGACACACGCCTCACAGCTAGGAGTTCCGCCTCCAATTATATCTCCCCACACTCAATCGAGGATTTCAAACACTGATCATCCGTCTGCTACTTTTCACCACACTTGGGTCTCAGCGCTAACCTTCTTACTAATACCCAACACTCAAGTACCTTATGCCATACACAACAGTCGACTTAATGTTCCAAGTGTATCCACCATGATCCATTCTGTCGTCTCCCGCAAGGTTCAATCCATCCTCGCGTCAATTTATTCCTGGGCGTGTCCAACTCGTGATGCACTCCCACATTTCCATAACCCTACCATAAATCAGGTCCTTTATGAAATCACTCTTTACTTAACCAAAGCACACGCATATTCCCGCATTATCAGATACTAACAATCATACCTTGCCTTCTGAATTTCTTTATGATTTGACACCACTCAGTCCGTCTAACCTCGAGTTTTACTGATCTCCTCATCTCTGATGTAGTTGCCTCCCGGAGATGCTCGTGCAATAGGTGACGCGTTTACCAGTCTTGTTATGCCTTCAATTTTCCGGACGTTCTTCATTAGCTTCTTTGTTACTTCAGATCAAATCTTCTCATACCTGTCCTTTCTTCTTGTAGTTCTAATCTGAGTACTCCTGACGACACTCAAACTAACACTCTGTAGGACCTTACCTGAGACTCCGCCTCCTGGGTGTAAACGTCTTTTGCGTAGTCACTTGCTCACCATTTCCGTCTGGGAGTAATCCACATGTACTGCTCGTGAACTTGAAGGGAACTTGCCTGAACCATTCTTGTATTCTCTACTTAAAGAACTTACCTGTGATGCCGTAGCTTGAACCAAATCTAGAATCTTCGTTACCAACTCCTCACACTTTACTCAGTTCAAAACAAAATTCCTGAAATGTCTCTTTCCTTGGTTCCCAACCTTTGTACTTTTCGTCCTAACCCTGCGATGCTAACAGTCCCCGCGGTACAACACTCTGGTTACTCCAGGGCCAAATTCCCTCGATTGCTTCAATAGACTATTCTGTCGGCCAAAACCGTCTTTTACCACATTCCTTATACCAACCCTACCTGTAGTCTGACCTTGAAGTATTACCTAAATCTTTCTGTGCATAACCACATAACTTTCCCACTGGTCTGCTCAGTTTCCATTCAGTCTCCTTTACCTACTCCAGATGATACCCTCAACAATCCATCTGCCAGGGTTTCTAATTCCTTCTCAATAAGTATTACTGTCCTCAGCCTCTCAGATGGCACCATCGAGGCAACTTCTCTATGTCCATCACCCTCTCAGAGCATTCACAACACCGAGTCGTTCCAGTTCGCTACTTGCCCAAAGCATAAGCTCGTCAGTCAAATACTCCTCCTTAAGGACTCAGCCTCGAACTTGTAATGTATCGACGCATTCCAGTTCTCCGTTTCCTTCACCATGGGAAATCCATCCTAACATCCTGAGTCATTCTACGCAGAAGTCACGCCCTCACTTGACCTCCTCTCAGGTGGCATCCTTTCCCTTATGCATACAAAATAACCTCCCTAGTTCCTGTCACCAACTTGATAACTACCTCTTCCATCAGGCTTCTTTCCAATCTCAAATCAGGTGCCCAAGCACTGACTGGGGTCCTTCTACCTCAAAATTGAAAATCTGACCTCGCTGCGTCCTATCAACACAAGTACCATCTTATCAATCAGACTTTTCCCTCTTTCTGGCAAACTAGAAGCCACAATCCTACCCGGGGTTCTTTTAACTTGAATATCACGAGTCTATCTTTACCAATTCCATCAAAGGAAGCACTGCCCTTGCGGCTCTAGCACTCATGCCCTAATCATCAACCATCAGTTCCTCGACATCATGGCCCTCTCCGCCATCCACATACATACGATAATTCCTTATATCAGGGCGGCCCAAATCCCCTAGACTATTCCAGATCTCATATCCTTAAATGGGTCTCCATCCAATTCCGGATACATCCGTCAATATAACTTCCTGAATGAATTATCTAATTCACCAAACCCATTGATCCACGCTGTTGTTACCCCTAACAGTCCAAACCAGACTTATAAGTCCGCCCATCTCCACGGTTCTAATCATGTCTTTAAAACCTCTTCTAACCATTCATCATCTAGGTTCTTCCCAACCCATTAAGCCCATACTTCAGCCCGAGTACCAGTTCCAGGCATCTCCCTGCCTCAACATTTAACACAACCCTCTAATCAGGATATCACATCCCCTTAACCAAGGGTGAAGTTAACTCCGCTCGTCTATTGGTAAATTCCTCGCCAACTCGTACCTTCCTCAACACTAGAGGATAACACCCCTTAAGCCTTTCAAATAGTACCCTTAACTGTCCATCCCTTACAGTAAACCATCACCGGTAACCTTACTGTTAAAACCTCTAAATCAGCCATCTCCCCAGAGAATCCGCTGTTCTTCTATCCCATCTCAACTAACAAACTCCACAGCTTACTCACACCCTAGTGACCTTTTGCTGCTGCTCTCAGGGATAACTAGAGATCTCAACTCCAACTTATATCTAGAATCCCCCTTCCGACACAATATCAGGTCCCCAAACTCTCCTAGGAACCCACAACCAACACGAGTTCATCTGCCGAACCTAACCAAACTCCTGAACTCTGTGGTTCATACCCTGAACCAAACCACGTCTAGATCCAACTGATCACAGTTATCATGCACACACAAGCATATAATAGGTCAAATCCACAATGTCATACATTTAGCCACCAAATTTAATCACCACTAAGTACATCCATACTTACCACGCTTCACACAAGCCAATAAACAGATATATAACTAATGAATTAATCCAGAAAATTAACCACATACACTCAACATGCTAACCATTATGCCAATATTCACCCATATGCATAATAAAGTCATTCAGCATGCATTAATCTCAACATGCAATAGTCAAGGGCCCAGCCCAACGATATCTCCTGCACATGTCAACTCATTTCTCATGCTCCATATAGATAAGCAGGCAAACAGAGCAATCAAACATATATTCAAGCATATTAATCATTCATACCAACCAACCCTGAGTCGAGCTTGTCACTGACAGCGAGCGTACATGTTCGGTCGATCTCTAGAACCAATAAACCTTGGCTCGCTCTGATACCAAGTTGTAACGCCCTACTTCCTTAGAGCCGTTACTAAGTGAGTTTTAAGACGAAACAGTGCAATAGACTCGCTACCCGAGGTTTTGAAGCAAAAGTGTGACTAATAAAAGTTAAGGCTGTAATCTTTGAAAATGCGTTGACTCAATAAAAACTTCTAGTATTAAACAATTGGGATCCCAAAAATAAGGTTTGAAAACTATTTACATCTTGAAATAAGTTTATAGTTGATCAGTTACAAAATCATAGATTATTACAGCCATTTTCGAATAAATCCCCAACCAAAGCAGTCGGGCAGGCCGAACATGTACGCGTCGCTTCACGCTCTCTGTACTCATGGTTGGTTGATTCAGTCATTGCCCTACCTGCAACACGGAGCACCCGTGAGCCGAAGCCCAGCAAGAAAACTCATGCATAACATAACATATGCAATTCATACAGTTTATCATAACAGATAATCCACATACAAACAAGTCAACCATTAGACTAAGCAAACACGGCCATGCCGCCCCCGAAGCCTTACCGAAGCCTGGGGTCTCGGTCCTCACCGCAAGGATCTCACACATATCCTCTGGGTCCCGGGCCCCGCCCTGACCATAAGCATCCCATGTGCTTAGTGTTACTTCCGGCTCCGCTGCCGTACCCGGCCTACGCCGCACTCGGCCCTTGCCGTTCATTTCATTATAATCATACATAGCATAAATCAAACAACATTCATACAATTATCAATACATGTAAGTCTACACCCTAACATGTAATGCAATATAGGGCCGTGCCCCGCAATCACACTATGGGCCACGCCCTATCCTACGGGTGTTATAGTTTTCTTACCTGCATTCCGAGCCTCCTGATGCACTAAAGCCGCGAGCACGGTCCTCTAGCACGAGCCTCACCAACAACCTAGTCACAACACACAAGAAACATCCCTCATTACTAATCAACCCAAAACCACTTCTCGAGACCAATCCCGCACTCTCGGGACCTCTAAAACCTTAAAACAACACCCCGGAGACGTCCCTCGAACCCCCGGAGCAAAGGCCTAAAATTGCCTAAAAATGATGCCCTGAAATTAGCCTTGTGCCGCGGCACCACATCCTTGTGCCGCGGCACCCAACAGTCAGAGGCTCCCTGCCGCGGCACGAAAAACCTGTGTCGCGGCACGCCTTCGCAGACCCAGAATTCTGGGTTTTCTCCTGCGTTTTCTCCGAGCTAAAACCTTCCCAAATCAACCCAAACTCACACCCAAGCCCCAAAACCAACTCAAGACTCCAAATAAACCATCCAACAACCCATAAACATCACCAAAGACGTCTAAACACCCAATCAAATCCCCAAAATACACATCCTTGATTTCAATTTCAGAAAAAAATAAAAACTCAAACATCAAACTTAACCCATACTCAAATTCTTAACCCATAACATAATCAAGCCTTAAATGTGTATAAAATTCCTTACCTCATATGGAGAATCCATCCCTAAGCTTCCTTCATCTCCTAGGTCTCCAACTTCTCCTTCTCTTCTTCTTCTTCTTCTTCCTCATGCCCTAGCTTTTCCCTCTCTTTTCTCTTCTCTTCAAACTCTATCAAGACCAAAATGGTTAAGCCCCAAACCGTGTACCCCATAAAACCAGCTGCCATTTATCTAATTCCCAACCAAATGACCATTTTACCCCTCCTTGCCTATCCTTTCCCAACTAAACCTCAAGGGCACTTAAGTCCTTTTACTTCTATTTCATTTCTACCATTTTCTACCTAGAACTTGTTACTCTCAGCAGTAACTAATGGTTACCCAGGTTACTAAATCTCCAATAACCATTACCCGCTAAATCTCAACTTAACCATAAAATTTCCGAGGTACCCCTAGGCTCCTCCCGAGCCGGGTATAGTAATCCCGTTGTGACTCTTAAGTTAAATTGCTCTCTAGGACCGTCTCGGCACGTGCATCACAAAATAACACCACACTCACGTGGTACAAATCACGGAATACAATTATCACAAATATGCCCTCGGCGGGCTAAAATTACAATTATGCCCTTCAAACACAATCAGGGCCTACATGCATACTAATACACATACACATGCGTCTCAGATAAATAAATAGTCAAATAACATGCTTTAAATCATAACCATGCATTTAACTCATAAAATCACACATAATTCCCATCGTGCCCTCCTAGCACGCTAATCAAGGCCCTTAAGCCTTATTAGCGAATTTGGGTCGTTACAGGTTATCACCAGCTCAAGGTACGGGAAGATGATATACTAAAGATAGCTTTTAGAACTCGATATGGGCATTGCGAGTTTCTAGTTATGTGTTTTGGTCTTACCAACCCTCCAGCCGCATTTATGGATTTAATGAATCAGGTCTTCAAGGATCACTTGGACAAATTCGTTGTAGTGTTCATTGACGATATTTTGGTGTACTCCAAGGATGAAGTCGAGCACGAGAAACAATTAAGATTGACAATGTTGCGACTGAAGGAGCATCAACTTTATGCCAAGTTCAAAAAGTGTGAATTTTGGCATTCGCAAGTAGCGTTCCTCAACCATATCGTATCCAAGGATGAAGTTGCTGTAGACCCAGCTAAGGTAGAGGCTATGAAGGATTGGCCAAGACCTAAGAATGCAACAGAAGTTAGAAGTTTTCTCGGGCTAGCAGGCTATTATCAGAGATTTGTAGAAGACTTTTCTACGATAGCCACTCCGCTTACCAACCTGACCTGGAAACAACAAAGGTTCAGCTGGACAAATTGATGTCAAGAGAGCTTCCAGTTGCTCAAGGATAAGTTATGCTCAACACCAGTACTTTGTGTATCGACACCCAACGACAAGTTTGTAGTATATTGTGATGCGTCGAAGCAAGGTTTGGGTTGTGTGCTGATGCAAAATGACGAAGTGATAGCCTACGCCTCAAGGCAACTGAAGGAATACGAGCAACGCTATCCAACACACGATATGGAGTTGGCAACGGTGGCCTTCGCATTGAAAATCTGGCTCCACTATCTTTATGGAGAACAATGTGAGATTTATACGGACCACAAGAGCTTAAAGTATTTCTTCACACAGAAGGAGCTCAACTTGAGGCAGCGTAGGTGGTTAGAATTAGTAAAGGATTATGACTACAAAATACTATACCACCTAGGGAAAGCGAATGTAGTTGTAGATGTGCTAAGCCGGAAGAGTTACGAAAATCTAGCAGCATTATTCAGAATAAAAAAGCCACTACAACAAGAGCTGATCAATGCTGGAATAGAAGTAGTCATTGGTCAACTGGCTAACTTGTCCATCCAGTCAAATCTATTAGAAGATATACGGATCAGGCAAGGGTATGATGACACATTAGTAACACATATGGCTGCAGTCAAAGAAGGCAAGGCCATAGATTTCTCTATATTAGGACAGGGGTTCTTGAGATATAAGGGTCGGGTATGCGTGCCGAATGACCATGGAATTAAGATGAAGATTTTAGAAGAGGCACACACTGCCCCATACTCAGTTCACCCAGGGTCGACCAAAAGACTCACGACCTTAAGGCACTATATTGGTGGCCAGGAATGAAGAAAGACATTGTAGAATATGTGTCCAAATGTCTTATATGCCAGTAAGTAAAAGCAGAACATCAGCGACCTGTAGGCTTATTGCAACCGCTTAGTATTCCAGAATGGCAGTGGGAAGACATGACAGGATTACCATGAACAAATAAGCAGCACGACTCGACTTGGGTAGTGGTAGATAGAACCAAGTTAGCTCACTTCCTGCCTGTCTAGACTACGTACACTGCAGACCAGTACGCAGACATTTATGTTCGAGAAATTGTATGACTGCATGGAATCCCTAAGACCATAGTATCAGATAGAGGATCGATGTTTACATTGAGATTTTAGGGAAGCTTGCAGCAAGCCATGGGCACCAAGTTAAGCCTTAGTATGGTATTTCATCCTTAGATCGACGGTCAGTCCGAGCGTACCATGCATATTTTAGAAGATATGTTGCGCGCTTGTGTACTAGACTTTGGAGGATCATGGAGTAAGTATTTGCCACTTATAGAGTTCTCCTACAACAATAGCTACCAGTCAACGATCGGTATGGCATCCTATGATTTACTTTATGGAAGGAAGTGCTGATTGCCGTTACATTGGGACGAGGTAGGAGAAAGACAACTTCTTGGACCCGAAGCTGTTAGAGAGGCTCAGGATACAGTGGCCCTGATTGGAAAGCATATGCTCGCTGCTCAGAGCCGACAGAAAAGTTATGCGAATGCCAAGCAGCGAGATGTGGAATTCAAAGTCGGAGATCAAGTCTTCTTAAAGATATCTCCTATGAAGGGAGTGAAGCGGTTTGGGAAGAAAGGAAAACTTAGTCCCCAGTTTATAGGTCCTTTTGAGATATTGGACTAGGTGGGAACAGTTGCATATAGATTATCCCTACCGCTAGCTCTAGCAGATAGCCACAATGTATTTCACATCTCGATGCTGTGTAGATATGTGTCAGACCCATCTCACATCCTCAAGTACGATACAATAGCACTCCAGAAAGACTTGAGTTATGAGGAACGACCAGTTAGCATCCTAGAGAAGGGGATGAAGGAATTATGGTCTAAGAGTATTCCAATAGTCAAGGTGTAACGCCCTGGATAGCCAAGACCGTTACACTGTGTGTTTATAAAGTGCCAGACTTGCTAATCAAGTCATTAAAGTAAAAGCGTGTTAATGAAACAGTAGAGGAACTAGGGTTAAAAGTGTTTTGGTCTCAAAAGTTACGTTTTCATTAAGAAACATTATCCGGTTACACGGGATCCCAATATAAAAATCAGTTTAAAGATCGTTTATAGAAGTTGTAAGACTCAGATACAACAACCAGCCATACTAAGGCAAAACAAGCAATTAGGTAGTCCCTGTCCTGGTCCACTCCTCGATCGTGGAGATCGAACGGCTAGCTATGTACATTTCACCTTGGAGCTCTCCACCTCAGGCTAGGTCCAGCTTGCCCTTGCCTTTACCTGCACCACGTAGCACCCGTGAGCCAAGGCCCAGCAAGAAAGCATAATAACATAGGAAGATCAGCAACACTTATCAAATATTTCACAATGCTCAACTAAGAATTCAACATTTCATAACATTTATCCAATCAGTAATAACAGTTTGTCATCCAGACAGTCAATCAAATATATTCATAGCACAGTATTCACGTTCATAACCAATAGATTGTCATATCCATCAAATAACATTCAGGGTTGGCGCCCTTAGTCGCACCCTCTATTTAACACACTGTCTTCGGCTCATTAGGGCCGCCCCCAGTGTAATACTCACTTACTCTGGCCAGCTTAACCAAGCTCAGTGATAAATAAGCTACCTCAGCTCCCAGTGGCCGAGCCGCGCCTCAATGCACAAATATTGATTCCGACACCCTTAGGCCGGTAATTGCATGTCCTATGGCATAATAATACCATCACACGACATGATATACAAATATAGGGAGCTCTTAGTCCCATCGTGTCCACATGATTATTCATATTCACATAACAGTGCATACATACATAGGGAGCACTTAGTCCCAACCTAACCACATACTCAGGTGCAGCTTTCTTACCTTTCAATTCATTGGTTTCCGATGCCACGAAGCCGCGAGCACGGTCCTCTACCACGAGCCTCTCCAAAGTCCTAATCACAACACAAATGAAACATCCTTTGTAACTAATCAATACAAAGCTACCTTCCCGGAACCTAATCCACACTCTCGGAACCCCCAAAACCTTAAAACAACACCCCGGAGACATCCCCCGAACCCCCGGAGCAAAGGCCAAAAATTGCCAAAAGTGACATCCTGAAATTGGCCTTGTGCCGCGGCACCACTTTCTTGTGCCGCGGCACCCATCAGTCAGGGACTCCACGCCGCGGCACACAAAACCCGTGCCGCGGCACGCCTTCGCAGCCCATAATTCTGGGTTTTTCCTTCGCGTTTTCCCGAGCTTCAACCTCTCCAAATCACCCCAAACTCCATCCTAAGTCCCAAAACCAACTCTTAACCCTTAATAAACCTCACAACAACCCAAAAACATCATGCCCAAGTTCACTCACACCTTCAATCCTAAAATTCACTCTTGAATTTCATACTTAACAACTCAAACCAGAAAATTAAGAACAACTTGAACCCAAACACAAACCACACTCCAAACTCCCTAAACCTTAACAGAAACAAGCCTAATAATCACACAGAAACCTTACCTTGAGTGGTGAGTCCAACCTCCAGCTCTAAACCTCCTTCCCCCTTGATTTCCCAATTCTGAGTTCATACAAAACCAGCCACCAATTTGTTTCAATTCACACTTATCAACCAAAAATCAGACTTGAAACTTAGATATACCATAACCAAAATCTTACCTCTGAGTATTCTTGGTCTAAGCTTGCTTGACAACTTCAATCACTCCTTAATTCTCCTTCCAAGAGCTAAATTCAGCTTCTCCCTTCCATCTTAGTTTTGCTCCTCTAGGTCTCCAACATTCAGCATAAAGCCCCTTTCTCCAAGTGTTATACGTATTGTATTTTCCTTCAGCTCTTACTCATCTATTCCCTGCCAAAAGACTAATTTAACCCTCCATTTATATCCTTTACTAACTAGACCTCAAGGGCATACTTGTCCATTCATCAGCTTTGCAATTCTACCACTTTCCCATAAAACCTGTTACTCTCTATGGTTACTAACAGTTACGCAGGTTACCAAATCACCAGTTACCATTATCTAGTTTTCTAGGACCGTCCCGGCACGTGCATCACACTAGTATCACAGCACCCACGTGGTACGATTCCCACATCATAATTATCACATAATATAATTCACATAGTCATATAACATGCTTAAAATCATAATCATGCATCTTAATCATAATCATCACACATAATTCTCATCATGCCCTCCCGGCACACTAATCAAGGCCCTTAAGCCTTATTAGTGAATTTGGGTCGTTACACAAGGTCCTATGGAGTAATAGTTCAGAGCGGGAAGCAACGTGGGAGTTGGAGGAAGACATCTTAGCACAGTATCCAGAATTGTTTGGTAAGTAAATTTCGGGGACAAAATTATTTTAAGTAGGGGAGAATTGTAGTGTCTTAGAATTTTACTTAGCTAGATAGTAGTAGTAGCAGCTAGTAGTAGCTTGTAGTCTGTTAGTTTTCGTGGATATTGGTTCAAGCCGGGATTTAGTTGGAAACTCATAGAAACAGTTATAGATTTTATAAGTTTAACCTATAGTTTAGAAATATTAATTATAACATAAGGTTTGATTAATATAGTTGGTCCTACAAATATTATTAATTATAACCTAAGGTTTAGATAGAATTGTTAAGGATTTAAGGATTTTAGATGAATTAATTAATAAAGGATAAATCTAGAAGCTCTAGAACCGTCCAGCAGCTGTTAGGAACACATTTTACTCAGGCAAACTATTTAAAAAAATTCAAAATATGCTGAAAGAGTGCAAAAACATGTTTGATATATCAATGTATACTGATATATCTCAACTATAAGGGCCGATATGTCGCCTACGAGAGACACGAAAAACATGTCGACTTCGCACGAACGAAACCACGAAGGCTCAGGGCATAGGCGATATATCGCCTAGGGTAGGGCGATATATTGGCCCTTGGGTCAATTTTTGAAACTTCATGGAATCCGAGCTAGAAACAACCCTCAACCACTTGGACTTGCTCTTGAACGTTTTTGATCGAGTTCTGGGCGTCTGTTGAAATGAAAATTAAAATATTTTAAATTATTAATCATTTATTTATTCAATTTAAAAGGGGTTAGTTTCACTCCTTGAAATCTATAAATAGGACCTAGTACTCAGCCATTTCATTCATCATTCAAGCATTCTATAGAGCATCCAAGCTGCTAAGATTACTCTAGAGAGAAAACACTTGGGTTTTGGGTTAAAAGCTTTTCCAATCTAAGCTTTTCTAAGCACTTGGGAAGTAAGATAGAGTGAATTTTCGGTATTGAGGTGTAGATCGGAGTTCTTGATCATCCAAGATATTCTTATCCTCAAATTTAGTTCATCATAGTTCTTTTATTTTCTTCCATTTTCTTTCATATCCTAACTCATTATTATGGCTTTTGGTTAGGTGTTTAAGTTCTTGAAACTTAAGGTTCTTCGGTAAGTTTCTACTTTTATGGTTTAGTTCTCTTTTTCATCTCCTTTTCTTTAGAAACTCATGGTTTTTACTATTGGTTTTAGGAGTGTTCTTGTCTCCAATATCCCAGTTTTTGGTAAGGAAAATAGGTTAGATATATGTGTTATGATATATTTATGTGATATGATATGTTATGTGCTATGTATATACATATGAATATGTTTATAGTCGCTTAGGGCTTATAGTTTCTTAGATAGAAAACCCTAATATTTTTATCATTATCGTGGTTTAGAGTTATGAATTACCCTACCTCGATTAGTAGACTGAGGACCTAGATGAGTTATCATATACTACCTTATGTTCTAACCTACCTCGATTAGTAGATTGAGGACCTAGATGATTTTATCACATGCTACGGTAATGAGTTAATGGCCATTAATATTGTAGCCCTATATGTTATACGTTTTTATAGTCATATGTTTTTATAGTATATGTATATGATATAGTCTTATGTTTATGATTTATGATATATGTTGTTAGTAGATTTTCCTTGCTGGGCATTAGGCTCATTCCTTTTATTTTAGATGATACAGGAAAATGAACTTGGAAGGCGGGACAAATTCGTGGCAGCTTGGCATGTGTATTAGGGATGGATGGATTGAATGGACTGCGGGAAGATTGAGGATGACATTGTTTTCAAGTCTTTTAATTTACGTTTTATGTATTTCCGCACTTAGTGTTTAAACAATTGATTAAAGTTTATGTTTTTATGTTTTATGTACTAAACAATGGGTTCCCATACCTTATTTTGTATTTCGTACTGTATTTTGGATTTTTCATAAAGTTATAATATTTTATGTATGTATGTATTCCAAAATAGTAGTTATGTTTAGTAGTTTTTAATGGTCCGAGGTCTAGAATTAGGCAGGGCATTACAACGTTCCAATATTTGATCGATGAATGGAAGTGGAAAATGGTCTTTGCGGGTGGCTGCATTTAATTTTCTATAATCAATGCACATGCGCCACCGAGTTGTGACCTTGGTAGGCACAAGTTCCCCTTTTTCATTTTGTACCACTGTTACTCCTGATTTCTTGGGAACAACCTGGGTTGGGCTAACCCATTTACTGTCAGCAATAGGATAGATTATTCCAGAATCATGAAGTTTCAAGACTTCAGTCTTAACTACTTTCTTCATCATTGGGTTTAATCTTATTTGAGGGTCACAATGTGGTATAGCCCTGTCTTCCAATTGAATGTGATGGGAGCAAATTAAATGACTAATACCTTTGATGTCAGCTATCGTCCATCCTAATGCATCTCTTTGTTCGTGCAACACATTGATGAGTTGGTGCTCTTGTGTGGCATTGATCTTGGAAGATATTATGACCGGAAAAGTGTTGTTAGTGTCTAGGTAAACATGCTTAAGAACCTCAGGAAGTTGGGCCAACTTTGGTTGAGGAGCTTCTTCAATGGAGGGTTTTGGTGTTTCTCGATCTTGAGGGAGTTCCTCAAAGATTGGATTCCAAAACATGGTTCTTCTAGCCTGTGAGTGTTTGAAGATTTCAGGGTTGATTTTAGACTCATCAGGCTCAGACCTTTATGAAATTTGGAAGAGGTGATTAAAATGATTAGAAGTGTATTTCAATTTGACCTCTTTCGAAATTAGTGTATCAATCAGATATGATTGGAAACACTCATCGTTATCAGGTGTTTGTTTGCCAATGTGGAAAACATTCACTTCTAGAGTCATGTTCCCGAAAGAGATTTCCATGAGACCATTCCTACAGTTAATGAGTGCATTTGCTGTTGCGAGGAAAGGTCTACCGAGAATGATGGGAATTGTGGACTCTATAATCACTTTAGATTGAGTGTCCAATATGAGAAAATCAATAGGGTAATAGAATTTTTCAATTTGAATTAGAACGTCTTCTACTATTCCCAGAGGTTTCTTGACTGATCGATTGACCAGTTGTAGTACCACACATGTGGGCTAGAGTTCTCCTAGACCTAATTGCATGTATATTGAATATGACATGAGATTTACACTTGCTCCTAAGTCTAGAAGAGCTTGACCAAATTCCTATTCCCCAATTTGGCATGAGATGGTGGGACAACTAGGATCTTTGTACTTAGGTAGTGTCATGCATTCAATTACCACGCTAGCTTGTTCTGCCAAGAATGCAGTTTTCTTGACATGTTGCTTTCTTTTAACAGTGCACAAATCCTTGATAACCTTGGCATAAACCGAAACTTGTTTGATCACATGCAACAATGGCAAGTTGATCTTCACTTGTGTTAAAAGGTCTAGGATTTCACCATGATTTTCCAGTACCTTTCTAGTGGATTTCAAAGCATGAGGAAAGGGCGCCTATAGTGGAATGCTTATTGGAACATCATCATCTAGAGCGGGCATTGACGTGCTCGTTGTCTTAGTTAACGGTGAAACCATACTTTGACCACTTCGAGTAGTGATGGCATTAACCTCTTTGAAATTTGTATCTGTAGAGGAGGAGGTTTGTGCCATGTGTTGCCCTTTTTGATGGATTAGAGGTTGAGTAGGAAGTCTACCATGCTCTTGAATTGCCAAAGTAGTGTTTAGCTTTGTCATTTGGATTTTTATGTCTTTCATTTCCTCAACCATTTGTGAGAAACAAGATTTGAGCTCTTGAGTTGAGGCTATTTGTGTTTGCACAAGAATTTTCAAGGTATTCTTAAGAGAATTACTTGATTGCATGTTATTTTGAGGAGCAATGTATGCTTTTGGCAGTTGTTGCTGCTTAGGCCTCCATTGGCTCCCAGATGCTTGGTTTGAATCCTTCCAGGTGAAATTTGGATGGTTGCGCAAACTGAGATTGTAAGTGTTTGAGAAAGGGTTATAAGGCTTCTTGTAATCCCCTAAAGCATTGCATTGTTCCTCATTTCCTCCTCTTAACTCACCAAGAGCTGGGCACTCTTGCGGTTGATGTTCTGTCCCTCCACATATAAAGCTTGGATCTTGTGTCTCTACCTTTGCGACCATGTGGATTCCTCTACATTCTTGAGTTTTGAAAGCCTCGAATTGTTGTCTCAATGATTCAATTTGGTTTTTGACATTGTCATCTTCCCTCAATTGGTAGATTTCGGTTGATTGTGGCTTGTCCATAGGACTCGGTCCATTCCATGTGTAGGACTTTTCAGCGAGATCGTTGAGGTACTCGAAAACTTCATCAGGATCTTTTTGAAGGAATTCACCATTGCACGTCATTTGTACGAATTATCTTTGTCTGGTTGTGAGACCGTCATAGAAATAGCTGATCAGACACCAACTTTCGTATCCATGATGTGGGAATTGATTTATCAAATCTCTAAACCTCTCCCAGACCTGATAGAAAGTTTCATGGTCTTTCTGGATGAAGGTAGAGATTTTCCTCTTAAGGCTACTAGTCTTATGGGGTGGAAAATATTTGGCGAAGAATGCTTTTGTCATTTCGTCCCATGTTCCGATAGATCTAGGCCTTAAGGAATACAACTAGCTTTTTGCTTTGTCTTTGAGAGAGAAAGGAACAAATTTCAATCTCACAATGTTGGTGACATCAGCTCGGTTGTTGAATGTAGCCACCACCTATTCGAATTCCCGTATATGCACGTATGGACTGTCATTTTCCAACTCATGGAAGGTTGGTAAGAGGTTAATCATGCCGGGTTTGAAATCAAAATTTGGCATATTGTTGGAATACATTATGCATGAAGGTGTGGCTGTACGCGTAGGATGTAAATAATCCTGTAGTGTTCTTGGTTGGACTTCTTCTTGATGAGCCATCGTGGGTGGTTCAGGAAGTCTCAGTGAATCAGGTGAATTTGAACGAATGGAAGAAAATGATGAACTAAGAGAGTTTTCTAAAGCCTCTACTTGTTGTCTCACGAATCTCCCTAGTGCGTCTCTATTTTGTGGCATAAATTTTTGTTATTTTTTTTGGTAAGTATTATAAGCGCAATCGTGTAATACTGTAATAATTCTACACCAAAAATGTTCCCAGGCCAATTGGGAAGGCTGCCAAGGTACCACTTTAGGCCCAAGAGCTTTCCTAGAACTCCCCTAGGTTCCTAGAAAAGGTTGGAGGGTAACGCTAACACATACCTTATTTAAGAACAAATTTTTCTAAGACAAAACAAGTTTGGTTTTTACTGATTTCCAAAATTACACAAATGTTCTCAATACATTGTTTTTTTATGCTTTAAAATTTTATGATTCAAAATTTTATGTTTTTTTTCGAAAAAAAAACCTAAATCTAGAAAATAAAATTCTAAACATAAAAGTAAAATAAATAAATAAAATAAAACAATAACAAAAACAAAAAAAATGAATAAATAAAATAACTAAAAATAAAAATTACTAAGGAAAAAAATTTAAAAGAGAAATTAAAACAATTTTACTACTTTTTTTAAATAAAAAAATAATTTACTATGCAAACCTTTAATTGTAGAATTACCTCCCCGACAACGGCGCCAAAAATTGATATCGCCCAATAAGCTCCTAAGTGGACGCAGTAGTAATCGGGCTATGTCGTATCCACATAGAGGTAAGATACAAGTAAAAAGAAAGATTAGTAAATTAGAAAAATAAGAAACTTTGAAATAATGTGACTTTGAAAAAGAATAATTTTTAAACACTAAATAAATAAAATTGAGAAATTACAATCAGAAAGAAAATAAGGAAGGCACAAGTTTCATTCATGCAAACATATATATATTAATAAAATTGATTCATTCTGACTCAACTATAATTCTACACCATTAATTATAGTTGGAAAATATATATAATAAAGCTCACCTTAAAATATGTTCTTAATTAAATTATACTAACTTCTAATTTTAAAAACCTATCATATTATATACCTTAGAGTGACAAAATACCAATGGTAGAATGCAGTAAAAGGCATATAATATAACAAATATCCAAAATGAAATCAAGAGCCTAAATTACATAAGAAAGGCATGACTAGACTTATGTAAAAGACACCAATAAATTTAGAATAAAAATTAGAAGAAAATAAATTAATTGTAACAAATACATAGAAATGAAGAAAAAAAAAGAATCAATATATTAAAAATATAATGTGAAACATGAACTTCACTCTAGCCTTTCCACAAGAGAATTTTGCTTAAAATAGACATTGTTTTCACTCAAAAAGTGTAATAGAAATGAAAGAAAAATAAGAAATAAATGTTTTTCTCTCTAACTATACTCTCCAGACTTAATTCCACAATATGATGATTTTTTTCCTACATTTGCTCTCTATTTATAGTGGAATGATGATTTTTTTCCTACATTTGACTCTCTATTTATAGTGGAAATATGACCAAAAATGTGTAAAATCGTGTACAAAATAGTGGAGAAAATGGCTGCAAAAATAGAGCAAAGTGGGACAAGTGGGAGACAAGCTGCGACATTGGGGAGGCACGTTGGACATGTGTCACGCGGTGAGTGGATTCAGCAGAGATGTGATGGGGGAGTGGGAGATAGAAGGTAGGTGAGTGGGACAGGTGGCAGGCTTTGGTTGGCTCGGCAGGCTGGCATGTCAGGCGGGTGGCAGTAGCGTGGCAGGTTTCAGGCGTTAGGCGTCAGGTTGTGGCAGGCTCGGGGACGTGTGGTGGCTATTGGAGGAATGACTCGGCTCTAGGCGGGTTGGCTGGGTGAATGGCAGGCTGCCATGTGGCAGCATGGGCACTTGTTGAAGGCTTGGGCCTGGGCTGTTAGGGCTTGGTTTTTGGGCCTATTTTTGTCAAAAATGTCATTTTTTCAATCCTTCTTCAATTATATTTTCTTTTCTTCTTCTTTCTTTTTCTTTGTGTCAAAATACATTTTATTTCCTGAAAATCAAACACAAATTAAATTAAAATCAATATTTTCAAATATAAAATATATTACAATAAATCCATGAAAATATTAATTAAAACTTAATTAATTTTAAACTTTAAAACAAATAAAATGATATTTTTGAGCACTAATCAGGTGGTTTGATAGCAACCTATACGCTGTGTACGAATTGAATTGAGTCTCGAGTTGCTTACATCATTGTTGACCAGATATCCTACTTGGCTATTTTTCCACATGTTCATCTGCCAGATGCAACCGAGTTGAGTAATAGAACTCGTGCTAATTTTAGGGTACAACATTTTCCCCCAAGATCTGGCTTGTGCTTGATGTCATCACTTTATGACATGCACAATAGGGGCTTTTAGGCTTATGCCATGTAAAATCGTGCCTGCCCACTACTCGAGTGTTGGACACGTTGCTGTCTATAATTGGCGTCTGTTCGGGTTTCGAGGGCTGTGACAATTGTCCTGTCAACTTTTTGCCGCCGTATGGTTCATTTAATTTCGACCTTTGGATCTCAAGCTAACCCAATCAAATGGCCTGAATTAATTCCTGTAGTTTACGTATAAATAGGGTGATTAGACCTGAACCCTCACCACCTTTGCATTAAAAAAGTTTCCTTTTTCAAAAGCAAAGTTTCCCTTTTCTTCTCCAACTTCTCCCAAAAACCCTTCATCGCCTTTCGGATTTTCAAAAGATTTCAGGGTGGACGTATTGACACTTTCTTTGAATTGATCATATAGACTGTAAGTATTTCCTCACCTGGTTAAAAAATTTCAATTCTTTGCTTTCCAATGAGTTTTTTTTACTGTGAAAAACATCCTTTGCTCAATGTTGATTAGGTTACGTCTGAGTGTAAATAGGAAATATGGTTCGGTTTAGGCTAAACAAATGATACTAGGCTTATTTAGAAATAAAGATTTCATAAGACTGGGCAAATTTTTTGGGTTTTTCAAAGAAAATTCTATTGGTAAATCGATTTGAATACTAGTTTGTAGTGTAGAAGCCAAAGGGTTTTTAGGTTTGGTCCTGGGTAGCTTAAATGTTACGATTCCTTAAGCGGTTTTGCATTAAACCGATTTCAAAAGAAAAGTAGTAGGTCTGACGAGTTTGACACACGAATCCTGGAGTATTAGGGAATTTTAAGAAATCAAAGCGCGTGGCCTAGGACCACGCGTGGAACCACGAATTGAGGCTAGGACTCAGCTTAGCTCGTATAAATTTTCAAATCCCAAAATTAAACCACTTAAACCCTCGGATTTCCGTACCTCCACAACTGTAGCTAGTAATCATCTTAGGTCGCCACTAATAGGCCGCTTTGTCGTCAGGCCATCTAAATTATGGCCCCCGCAAAGAAAACACTGCGAGCTACTCTGCTCAGAGTAAGGACAAGGGCAAGCAGGTTGCCTCTGACTCTCCCATCCCTCATTTCAACCTTGTGGTGGAGAGGGAAATTGTGGTCGACCCCAATACATTCTTCGAGGCTGAGGACATAGTATCCCAGATCATGACTCAGGGGAAAGTTAACAAGATCCTACTGAGTCATGGGATTGAGATAGGCGCTGATGGCCTCCATGCCTGACCTACGCTGGAAGGAGAGCGGAGCTGCGCCCCTCTCCAAGACGACTACAGAGCTTGGAGTGATGAGCACCTGAAGGCAGGTGCCTTCCTCCCCTTGGACCAGTATTTTGTAGACTTCCTGAACTACATCAAACTGGCTCCATTCCAGCTCCCACCAAACTCATACAAACTTTTGGCAGGGTTAAAGTATTTGTTTCTGAGGCACGAGTGGGAGGTCCCCACTCCGAAAAATATTATGGATTTCTTTTGCCTCAAGGCCAGTCCCGACCAGAAAAGGCGAGGTGACGGTTTTTACTACCTCACTCGTTTTCCCAACTCAGCATCCGTCATCGACCTCCCTAGCCACCCAAATGACTATAAAGACTTGTTCTTTATGTAAAATGGGTTCAAGAATTGCGAACACCGATACTTCAACCGTCCTGGTAAGTCTTCTGTCTCTATGAATTCAACACGTGCACTTTTTATCACTTTCACACACATATTTTATTCTGATTGAGTTCTTTCCTTGTGTAGCTATATTTGTGAGGACAAGGAAATTTGAGACCCTTGGGGGTCAATATGAGACCTTGTCTAGTCTTCCTCCATCAGAGAAAGACTATCTTCAGGTTGTGAATGACGCCACCATGGTGGCCTACAACCTGATCAGCAAGGTCTAGATGTTGGCTCTTAGGAACCGAGTTCCTCTTCCTATCATCCTCGAGCTCCCCCATCCTCAAGAAGCCTTTCTAGCCAATGAAGACATAAAGGAGGAGGAACACATGGCACTACTGGTGCAAAAAAGGGGAGCTCCTGAGGATAATTAGGAGCCTGACCTAGAATGAGTTACGTCCGAGGCAGCAGCTGGCCCCTCCAGCCAAGGTAACCCATACCCATAGAAAGAGTTAGATTGGGCTGCTACCAGTTATAGACTAATTTGATTCAACCTAACCAGCTTGTTAGTCATCATCCTACTGATTCGAACCTAAACACCACCCTCCTCCAGTGTGTGGACCATTTGGTGGTACGCTATGACCCCAACTACCCCAAAGGCACCATCGTGGTTGACAACACTCTTAATTTTAGGTCCACCATTTTAGAAGAGTATGGTACAAATCGTAGGACTTGGCCTTCCCTGCATCAGGGTGTATATGCCCCTAGTTTTAGGTGGTCCGTAGATGAGTCCAGCCTCGAGGAAGGACCTGAACCCCTTAGGACCTAGGAGGCCATAATTTTAGATTCTCCCCCACCTCCGTTAATCCAAGAGTTAGAGGTTGTGCCCAGCTTGGTCAATAACCTCGAGCTAATTGTAATAGATTCATCCCCTAGCCCGGAGGGTAGGGTTCTTGCTCTTTCTCTTGTGTTTATAATACTTTTAATAGTTACTTCTTTAATCTGAATCCTCTGTCGTTCTTTTTCAGGTGACGAGATGGAGTTGCCAAAAGCCCCAAATTTAAGGGGTGCTTTTAAGGACGATGGGGCCGGAGCTGGTCCCATGGTGAAAAGGGCCAAAGTGACAAAGAAAACAATGACGAAGATTGGGGGCACCATCGAGTCTCCGGATAAAGACAAAGGTACCAGCTCCAGTCAAGAGAACCCACAGAAAAAACTCCCCTCAGCTCTGGTAACAATAGTCACGGTTCAACAAGCTCCTCCTCCCCTTCCTCGACATGTACCTCCCTCAAATCATCAAGTAATCCAAGGAGAGGCTCCCACAGTCTAGATTCTGGTCAAGCCACTCGACCTAGACAAGATCCCCGAGGCTTTTTGGGGTACTGTGTACGAGGTGGCAAGCCATATGGTTGGCCATGCTTACAGAGCCCACGCCAGAGACTTAAGGGCTATAGAAGAGCGTACTTCTGAGGATGTCCTTGAATCTGCCATGGGGATGAACCTCACCGTGAGTCCTTCTCACACTTTTCCTTTTTCTTTTTTCCTTGCTTTTTTTTTTAAAACTATCTTAACTTTCCTTATTCTTCTGCAGTCTGTCTTGGCTCAATTTTGAGGAATTGCCCAAGTTAAGTTTAGGGAGGAGGAGCTCCGAGCTTCCATGAGTGCAGCTCAAAAGGGAGAACAGACTGCCAAAGCCACCCTGGTTTCTTCCCAGGAGAGCGAGCAGTCTGCGATAGTTGCCATGTCTGCCTCCCAGAATTAGGTGGTGGAGGTGAGCCGTTACGTGGACCAGCTTCAGGCCGAGAATGAAGAACTCAAGAAGAAGCTGATTGAGGTTGAGGCCAAGGCCAAGGAGGAAGCTGTGGAGTCATCGAGTCAAGTGGAGAAGATGCTTTACCGTTGTTGGGCTTTCAACCAGGATGAGAACTTCACCTTTATGCAGCCCGAGCTGTGGGAACCATATCATGCCAGGTTCAAGATTCAATTCTCATAGGAACCATCGAAGACCGCCAAAGCCTCTGAAGTTGTTGAGGGATATGGTGAAGAGGTGACTTCACTGGAGTGAGCTGGCGGACCTCAGTGGCTCATTATTTTTATTTTTATTTTCAGCTTCTGTAATTAAGTCCCTTGGGACCAAAACAATTGCCTTTGGGCTTAAGTCGAGGTTTTTCTCCTTGTGATGACAATATATATTTTTTGAATATACATCTAACTTGTGATCTATTTTTATTTTCCTTAGTCTATTATTTTCTCATGTTTATGAATCCTTAGATTCTTGTACATTCAAAATCTTAGGGGTTGACTTTAAATCGAGGTAGATTTTATCAACATCTTAGTTGTATCCTAAGATTTTGCACGTTTATTTGTGTAATATCTGTTAAGAATCAAGCCTCGAACCTCGTTATATCTAGGGTTTTTAATAGGCTTTGTAGCTTTAAACATGTTAGGAATCAGACCTCGAATCTAGCTATATCCAGGGTTTTTAATAGGCTTAGTAGCTTTATACTTGTTAGGAATCAGGCCTCGGACTTGGTTGTATCAAGGGTTTTATTGTTAGAGGTTTCTCAAACTTAGTTTGCGTTAGGAGTCTTGAAAATTCGAGCCTCAAAAGGCTGTTGAATAATCAATTTTTCCCAAACTCTAAGTTTTAATCTTTATCCGAATAGGCTGAACTCTCTTCAAAGCTCTCTTTGGTCATGTGCCCCCCAAGAAACCAAAATGTATAAATGTTCTTAGTTGCTTTTACAAAATGAGCTCGTGATAATCAAAATGATAATATTGGTTACTTAATAATCCACCTGCTATTAAACTGAAATGGATTTTATAAATAAGCCTTACATAAACGGTAGTTTCGAAAACATTAAAAACAACAAAACTATTGATAATATTTTTTTAAGTGTAGGGCAATCCAAGTTCGAGGAACTATTTCTCCACTCAACCGAGCTGGATTGAAAGTTCCTTCATGCAAGATCTGATATGGTCCACCCCAGTTTGGCCCTAGCACAGCCTCCTTGGGATCTTTATTTGTTAAAAATACCCTTCGGAGAACCAGATCGCTTAATCCTAGCTTGCGACCCTTAACCTTTGAATTGAAATAACTAGTGATCTTCTGTTGATAATGGGCGAGCTATAATTGTGATGCCTCTCAGTTTTCCTCGATTAGATCGAAGGATGCACTAAGTATCTCGTGGTTATGATCCTGATCAAAGGTCTTTTGTCTGTGGGTCGTTACCATCGCTTCAATTGGGATCATAGCCTCACTTCCAAAGGTCAGGGAAAAAGGGGTATGTCTCGTGGAAGTTATATGTGAGGTCTGGTAGGCCCAGAGTACTTGTGGGAGCTTCTCGGGCCATAATTCCTTGGCCTCATCTAGTCTTTTCTTCACGCTTGCCTTCAAGGTTTTGTTTATGGCTTTGACTTGCCCATTGGCTTATGGGTATGGTATCGATGAGAAATTATTGGTTATGCCATATTTTTCACAAAAGTATGTGAAGAGATCACTATCGAACTGAGTTCCATTGTCTGATATGATCTTTTTAGGGAGTTCAAATCGACATATGATATTCTTCACAACAAAATCCAGGACTCTCTTCGAGGTGATGGTTGCCAAAGGTTCAGCCTCTACCCACTTCATGAAATTATCGATTGCGACTACTACATAATGAACTCCTCCTTTTCCTGTTGGCATGGAACAAATTAAGTCAATTCCCCATGCTGCAAATGGCCAAGGGGATGAGATCATGGTTAGCTCAACTGGAGCAGCTCGGGAGGTTTTGCCCCCAGCATGGTCTCCATAGAAGCCTTCGTGTATTTCTTGCAAAATAGTTTGTGCTTCCTTAGGAAGAACACATCATAGAAGTGGCAACAAATGCCCTCGTTGATATAGGATCCCTTCAATCATGACATATTGCGGAGCTTGATACAGCAGCTTTCTCGCGTCCCTCCTATCATTAGGTAACCTTCCGGTTGTGAGGTACTCCACTATGGGAGTCATCCATGTTGGTTTTGTGTCAATCAATTTGACCTCAACCATTCCTGGTGTTTTACTCAGGGTTTCCAAGAACTCCACCGGAACAACATTCATTGTATCTGCCTCATTAGTGGTAGTGAGTCGAGCCAGAGCATTAGTGTTGGAATTTTTCTCGCGGGGTACTTGCTCAACGGAGCTAAACTCGAACTCAGAAAACTCGCCCTTTACCTTAGCCAATTAGGATGCCATCTTGATGCCTTGAGATTGGTATTCCCCCAATATCTGATTGACCACGAGCGAAGAATCACTATAACATTGGATGGCTTTTGCCTTGAGCTCTTTCGCCACCCTTAGCTGTAACGACCCAAAATCACTAATAAGGCATAAGGGCCTTGATTAGCGTGCCGGGAGGGCATAATTGATGTATGTGTGATTTAATGGTATAATGCATGATTTTGTGGCATGGACGATTAATATGATTATATGTCTATGTGACATGCATGTTTGTGAGTATTAGATATGCATGTGGGCCCTTATAGCTTATAAGGGCATATTTGTAATTTTGGCCCGTTGAGGGCATAAATGTGATTATATGTGATAAATAGTTGAGACCACATTATTATCTGGATATATTTGTAGCGTATGGCTCGAGACGATCCTAGTGAGTGGATTAGCGAAATAGTTACAGCGGGGGCTTATACCTAGCTTGGGAGGTGCCTAGGGGTATTTTTGGGAACTTAGAGAATATCTTGGGGATTATTAGATACTGATTAAATAAATGGTAATTAATTGGAGGTCAGGATTGATTGGTAAATATTAGTAACATTTGAGGAATTAGCGGGAACTGGGGAAAAATGACTATTTTACCCTTAGAATAATTAAAGGATTAAGTATGACAAGGAGGGGCATACTAGTCATTTGTTAGGCAAGGGATAAGTTTAGTAATCCTTTGGAATAAATAAGAAAGTGGTGGAATTCTCTTCAAATCTCTCTTTCTCTCTCACGATTTCTCTCATCTCTATCTTGTCCTTGGGTTGTTGAAGGAAAATTGAAGGGAAAGGCTGATTCTATGATGGGAAGTCTTGAGGAATTGAAATTATTTATCCACGAAGTTCAGTTGGGAACTTAGGAGAATTAAGCTCAAGAGCTGAAGGTGGTGGCTGAGGGTTTAGCAGCTAATTGAGGTAAGCTTTAGACTCTAAATTTTTTGAAGTATTAGATTGTTAGGGTAGAATTTAAGCTGAGTAATTGGGTAATGAATTATGCTGGAATGGGGTAGTAGCTTTAGTATAGTTGTTAGGAATTTAATGTTTAAAGAATGTGATTTTATCTTGAACTTGTGGTTGGGTTTGGTTCTAATTGGGAGGCTTATTGGATTTGAGATTTGAGGGAAATTGGTTGGAGAGAACCCATAATTTCTGGGTTTGAAGAGGGCGCGCCGCGACCCAACTCTGGGGCACTATGATGCGTGTGCCCAGAAATGCCTGGGTTGGCCTCTGATTTGGGGGTGCGCTGCGACCCACTAAGCCAAGTCACGACCCGCCTCCCCTTTGGCTTGGGTCCTTGCTCTCTGACTTGGGGGCAAGTCGCGACCCACTAAGCCAGGTCATGACCCGCCTAGGGATTTTGGCCTTAGAGTGGTTTCTAGGATTGGTAAGGCTCAGGGGTTTGAACCTAGGCACTCGGGAAAATTTCTACTACCCGGTTTAGTAGGAATTGAGGTTCCAAAGGCTAGTTTTTGTCTCATAGGTATTTATTTTGATGGGAAGTTGTTGATTACTCATTGGACACTGTGACTAGGTTTATCACCAAGGCTCGAGATTGAGGATCGTGCATGGAACCATTCCTTTATCTCCATTCAGAATTAAAGGTAAGAAAACTGCACCCTTGTGTGGCCGTTTTGGGACTAAGATTCCATCTATTTGAATACATATGTGGTATGATTGTGATAATGCCATGTGAGCATGAAATAAACAGCCTAAGAGAGTCGGGGTTGATAATTTGTGTACAAGACGCGACCTAGCCATTGTGAGCCAGGGTCAGCTAGATAAACATTGGACTAGACCTAAGCGAGCTGGAGTCAGTGCAGAGGGTGTGGCCTAATGGCGTCGACCCTGAGTATTGCGTGATGATTGAGATAAACTATTGAATATGTATATGTTTACTGTTGTTAATCTGACATCTATGGCTTGTTGATTATCTAGATGATTGATTTATGATTCATTATTTTTCATCACTGAATATGTGTCTGCTATCATGGTTTTCTTGCTGGGCCTTGGCACACAGGTGCTACGTGGTGTAGGTAAAGGCAAGGGTAAGGTGGATCAACCATGAGTTGGAGAGCTCTGGGGGTGAGGTGTACATTTTCTGCTGCTCATCCACAACGACTGAGGGAAAGTATAGGGACAGAAGCCTAGAACATGAATTTTTCCATTAGAGTGGCCACTGATTGTATATAACTTTTGAGAGTTTGTAAATTGTCTTTTAAACCCTGTTTTTGGGATCCCATGTACCAAATATCTATTTTAATGAAAATGAACCATTTATGATCAAATCTTTTAACCTTAACTTGATTCTGACTTAAGGATCACATTTGTATTCAAATGACTTGATTAGCAAGTCTTGTACTATTTCAAATACATAGTGTAACGGTCTTGGTTATCCAGGGTGTTACAACTTGGTATCTGAGCGATTTACGTTTAAGGGTTCCTGAAGACTGCCTGGACATGTACACTCATCGCTAAAGACAAGCTCGACTCAGGGTTTGGTAATTATATACATGTGATTATATGCTTAAGTGCTTGAATGAAATATAAATGCTTTACTACATGATTAATAGTGAGCATGAGATACTGATAGGACTTGGACCTTGATTGCTATGTGATGATAATGAGGCGTGCTTATTATCATTGCTGCTGTGTGTGAGTGAATATTTGAATGATTATTTGCATCTTGATTGCTTGAGGTTGGTTGAGTTTCAACCATGGACCAAGGAAATATTGTTACCTTGTCATCATTGGCTGACCACCGAGTCATTGATTACAGATAAACTTGGATAGTTATGTGTCCAAGGCGATCTATACGACTTGCCAGCACAGAGTTTGAGGGTAGAGATGATGACCAGGGCCAGAACCCTCCACCAGTCCCTGAGAACTGGCAGCAAATACTTGCAGACATGAAAGCTCGGTTATAGAGCCAGGAAGAGAAAATCCATATTCTGAGACAGCAGGCTCCGTCAGGGAGTGCTCCACCTATTTTGCTACCTGTTGTGGCACCAGTTGTTCAGGCACCTGAGATTGTGAACAGGTGGGAGACCTTGTATGAGTGGTTCAAGAGGCAGCATCCTCCAACCTTTGAGGGGAGACCGGATCCACTAAAGACCGAACATTTGATGAGTATGATCACTTCTATCCTAGATTTCATGAGGGTGGAAGGTAATGACAGGGTGGCTTGTGCCACCTATATGCTGAGAGAGGATGCCCGAATTTGGTGGGATGTGGCATCACAGACCAGGGATATTTCTACTCTGACTTGGGATGGGTTTAGAGACTTGTTCAGCCAGAAGTATTATAATGTTGCCGTCAGGGTGGCGAAGGTGAATGAGTTTGTAGGGTTAGTGTAGGGCAATATGACAGTTATAGAATACGCCCTGAAGTTTGACAAGCTTGCAAACTTTGCACCAGATATAGTGCCTACCGATGCAGCTAGACAGGACTGATTTATTAGAGGACTTAATGCTATGATAGCCCGAGATGTGAGAATTACGACGGTACTTGGGGGGACGACTTATGCCCAGGCTGTTGAGAAGGCTCTTATTGCTGAGGAGGCGAAGAATAAGATCTGGAGGGAGAACGCTGTGAGACAGGAGGTTTGCAGGGCATTGCCTCCATATTCAGGGTCTAGTAGGGGCGGAGACCCAAGTGATTTGAAGAGGAAGACCCATGACACTTCGACCACTGCTGGTCCTGATAGGAGGGGTCGGGGTGTTCAGGGTGGCCGTCAGGGAGGTGGTGAGACATGAAGAAGCTACCCAGAGTGCAAGAGGTGCAAAAGATGCCATCCGGCTGAATGTCGGGCGAAGGCCTATTATGTATATAGGGTGGTGGGACACCTCAAGAAGGACTGCCCAACAATGAAGAAAGAGGAAGCACGGAAGGTGGACAGGTTGACTCCAGCTTGAGTGTTCACCTTGATGCAGGTAGAGGCCGAGGCTAGTCCCTCGGTGGTGACAGGTCAACTTTCTAGCGCTGGCTCTCCTTTTACTGTATTGATTAACTCTAGTGCTACAAATTCGTTTTTTTCTAGTAAGGTGATTGATAGATTGTGTAGACCTAGTGAGAAATATACTACGAGGTTCGAAAATATATTTCCTACAAGGGAGCTGGTGGTGTCTAGGAGATGGATTAGAGCACTGCCAGTGATGATTGATGGTAAGGAGCTATTAGTAGACTTGATTGAGTTAGGTATGGAGGATTTTGACATGATTCTAGGGATGGATTAGCTAGTCAGATATGGGGCTACCATTGATTGTAGGAAGAAGATTGCTACCATTGATTGTAGGTGTAACGACCCAAAATCGCTAATAAGGCTTAAGGGCCTTGATTAGTGTGCCAGGAGGGCATGTTGGGATTTATGTGCGATTTTATGAGTTAAATGCATGATTATGATTTAAAGCATGTTATATGACTAATTGAACATTCGAGATGCATGAATACGTGGTTAGTATGCATGTTAGGTGAAATAAATATGCATGTGGACCCCGTTTGCATGATAGGGGTAAATTGGTAATTTTAGCCCGCTGAGGGCATATATGTGATAATTGTATTCTGTGAATTGTACCACGTGAGTGTGGTGTTATTATTGCGATGCACGTGCCGAGACGGTCCTAGAAAGCAAATTAACTTAAAAGTCACAACGGGATTTCTATACCCGGCTCGGGAGGAGCCTAGGGGTACCTTGGGAATTCTATGGTTAAGTTGAGATTTAGCGGGTAATGGTTATTGGTGATTGAGTAACCTGGGTAACCATTAGTTACTGCTGTGAGTAACAAGTTTAGTTGGAAAATGGTAGAATTGAAATATTAGTGAAAGGACTAGAGTGCCCTTGAGGACTTAGTTGGGAAAGGATTATTTGGAGGGGTAGCATGGTCATTTGGCAAGAGGTTTAGACAATTTTCAGCTGGGATTATAGGGTGCACAGTTTGGGCATTTGGGTTATTTGATGGCTTTGTTAAAAATAAAGAGAAGGAAAGTTAGGGCAATGAGAAGAAGAAGAAGAAGAAGAGAAAAAGGGGCTGAAGTGGGAGTTTAGGAGGAGATCAAGGAGGCTTTTGGGTGAATTCTCTACTTAAGGTAAGGATTTTATGCATATTTAAGAGTTGTTTCTGTTTTGATTTGTGAAATTTAAAGCTTGAGTTAAGTTTCTTTTTAAAGTTTTAGTTTGAAGTTGCTGATTTTGCAATCTAAGGGTGGATTGTGGGTATGTTTGTGTTTTGAGCTTGAATCTAGAGTTTATGGGTTGTTAGATGGTTTATTTGATGTTTTAAATTGATCTTGGGGTTTAGGTATTTGTTTGGGATGATTTGGAGAGGTTTTAGTTCGGGAAAAACGCAAGAGAAAACCCAGAAATCTGGGTTCGCGAAGGAGCGCCGCGACCCTGTTCTTGGGCGCCGCGGCGCGAGGCTGGTTCCAGGAAGGGTGAGTCTTCTGACTTGCTGGGCGCCGCGGCCCTCTAGGGCAGCGCCACGGCGCTAGGCTATTTTCAGGATGGGAAATTTCGCAATTTCGAGCCTTTGCTCCGGGGGTTCGGGGGATGTTTCCAATGGATTGTTTTAGGAATTTGGGAGTCCCGAAAGTACGGGATTGGTCCCGGGAAATGGTTTTGGGTTGGTTAGTATTAAAAGTCTTATATGTGTGTTGTGACTAGGATTTCGAGGAGGCTCGTGCTAGAGGACCGTGCTTGTGGCCTTGGTGCATCGGAAAGCTCGGAATACAGGTAAGAAAACTATAACACCCGTAGGATAGGGCATGGGCCCATAGTGTGATTGCAGGGCACGACCCTATATTTCATTATATGTTAGGGTGTAGACTTTATTGAATTGATATATATGTTCAAATGTTATTTGAGTTAGACTATCTGTGATTATAGTTGAATGATATGGCGCGGAGCCGAGAACGGCAATGGAGCCGAGAACGGCGAAAGGCCGAGAACGGCAGTGGGGCCGGAAGTAGCACTTAGCACCTGGGATGCTTATAATCAGGGTCAGACCTAGTGGATAAATGTGATATCCTTACGGTAAGGACCGAGACCCCAGGCTTTGGTAAGGTTTCTGGGGCGGCACGGCCGTGTTTGCTTAGTCTAATGGTTGACTTGTTTATCTGTGGACTATCTGGTATGATTAACTGTATAATTTGCATATGTTATGTACTGCATGAGTTTTCTTGCTGGGCTTCGGCTCACGGGTGCTCTGTGTTGCAGGTAAGGGCAAAGATTGAGTCAACCAGCCATGAGTACGGAGAGTGTGAAGCGACGCGTACATGTTTGGCCTGCCCGACTGCTTTGGTTGGGGGTTTATTCGAAAATGGCTGTAATATTCTATGATTTTCAGAACTGATCAATTGTAAACTTATTTCAAGATGTAAATAGTTTTCAAACCTTATTTTGGGATCCCAAATATTTAAATACTAGAAGTTTTTATTGAAACAACGCATTTTCAAAGATTACAGCCTTAACTTTTAATTAGTCACACTTTCGTTTCAAAATCTCGGTTAGCGAGTTAATTGCACAAAGTTTTCTTTTAAAACTCACTTGGTAACGGCTCTAAGGAAGTAGGGCGTTACAGTAGGAAGGACTGGTCAGACAAGTGTGAGAGTAGCTTCCAGGAATTGAAGCGACGAATTATTACGACACCTACGTTGAGTCTTCCTTCGGATGGAGGAAAGTTTGTGGTATATTGTGATGCATCGAGGTTGGGTTCGGGATGTGTGTTGATGCAGAATGAGAAGGTTATCGCTTATGCATCATGATAGCTGAAGGAATATGAGCAGCGGTACCCTACCCATGATCTGGAATTGGCAGCGGTGGTATTCGCACTGAAGGTGTGGCGACATTATGTGTATGGAGAGAAGTGAAAGATATACATTTATCATAAGAGTTTGAAGTATTTCTTCACCCAGAAGGATCTAAACATGAGGCAGAGGCATTGGCTAGAATTAGTGAAGGACTATGATAGTGATATCCTTTACCACTTAGGGAAAGCTAATGTAGTGGCAGATGCGTTGAGCTGGAGGGGCCCAGGACAATTGTTTAGCTCTGCACAGATATCGATAGAGTTGGCAGAAGAAATGAATAGAGCGAAGATAGAATTGGTTGTGGGCTGGTTGGCCAATATTACCTTACAGTCGACCCTTCTAGAGAGGATAAAAAAGGGTCAGTTGGTGGATGCACATTTGTAGGAAGTTAGAGGGAATGTATTAGCTGGGGTGGCTAAGAACTATTCTATTTCAGAGATTGGGTTATTACAGTATAAGGGTCGGATTTGTGTCTTGACTGATATGGGGATTAGACGAGAGATATTAGACGAATCCCATACTACACCATACTCACTCCATCCAGGCACCACGAAGATGTATTAGGATCTACGGACATTGTATTGGTGGCTTTGGATGAAGAAGGACGTGGTGGAGTACGTGGCCAAGTGTTTGATCTGTCAGCAGGTGAAGGCTAAGCATCAGCAGCCAGCGGGGTTGCTACAGCCTTTGGGTATTCCTGAGTGGAAATGAGAGGACATTACGATGGATTTTGTGGGAGGTTTACCCAGGACAGTGGGGCTACATGACTCGGTGTGGGTGATAGTGGATAGATACACCAAGTCAGCTCACTTTCTGCCAGTGAAGATGAATTATACTATAGATCAGTATGCGGAGCTGTATGTGAGGAAGATTTTACGTCTCCATGGGTTTCCCAAGTCAATAGTATCAGACTTGGATCCTATCTTTACCTCCAAGTTTTGGGGTGGATTGTAGGAGGCTATAGGGACTCAGTTGAAATTCAACACGACCTTTCATCCTCAGACTAATGGACAGTCTGAGAGGACAATTCAGGTATTGGAGGACATGCTCAGGGCATGTGTGATAGACTTTGAGGGATCTTGGAGTAAGTATCTCCCGTTGATTGAGTTTTCGTACAATAGTTATCAATCAACGATTGGAGTAGCTCGATACGAGATGTTATATGGGAGGAGGTGTAGATCACCCATTCATTGGGATGAGATGGATGAAAGGAAGTATTTGGGACTGGAGATGATTTAGAAGACTAATGAGGCTATCGAGAATATTTGAGCTCGAATGCCCACTTCGCAGAGCAGACAGAAAAGCTATGCTGTTCCTAAGCGTAGGGATGTGGAGTTCTAGGTAGGGGACTACGTGTTTCTATGAGTCTCACCACTGCGAGGGGTGAGAAGGTTTTGGAAAAAGGGCAAGTTGAGCCCTAGATTTATTGGACCTTTTGAGATCCTGGAGAGGATCGGGCAGGTGGCCTACAGGTTGGCTCTGCCACCATCGTTGTCAGGAGTTCATGACGAATTCCACATCTCTATGCTTCGGAAGTACGTCTTAGATACGACTCATGTGTTGAAGTATGAGGACTTAGAACTGCAGACATATTTATCTTATGAGGAGCGACCGGTCCAGGTCTTAGACAGGAAAAACAAGGTTGTATAAAATTGGACGATTCCTTTAGTTAAAGTGTTATGAATGAATAGCAAGGTCGAGGAAGAGACCTGGGAGCTTGAGTCAGCGATGCAGGATCAGTATCCCGAGTTATTCAGGTAAATTTTGAGGACGAAATTCTCAGTAGGAGGGGATAGTTGTAACGACCCAAAATCACTAATAAGGCTTAATGGTCTTGCTTAGCATGCCGGGAGGGCATAATTAGTATATGCGTGGTTTAATTGTTTAATGCATGATTTTGTGGCATGCATGATTAATATGATTATATGACTATGTGACATGCATGTTTGTGAGTATTAGATATGCATGTGGGCCCTTTATAGCTTATAAGGGTATATTTGTAATTTTGGCCCGTTGAGGGCATAAATGTGATTATATGTGATAAATAGTTGAGACCACATTATTATGTGGATATATCTGCAACGTATGGCTCGAGATGGTCCTAGTGAGCGGATTAGCGAAATAGTCACATCGGGGACTGATACTTGGTTCGACAGAGGCCTAGGGGTATTTTTGGGAATTTAGAGAATATCTTGGGAATTATTAGGTACTAATTAAATAAATGATAATTAATTGGATGATGAGATTGATTGGTAAATATTAGGAACATTTGAGGAATTAGAGGGAACTGGGGAAAAAAATTTATTTTACCATTAGAATAATTAAAGGATTAAGTATGACAAGGAGGGGCATAATGGTCATTTGTTAGGCAAAGGATAAGTTTAGTAATCCTTAGGAATAACTTGGAAAATGGTGGAATTCTCTTCAACTCTCTCTTTCTCTCTCACAATTTCTCACATCTCTCTCTTGTGCTTGGGTTGTTGAAGGAAAATTGAAGGGAAAGGCTGATTCTATGATGGGAAGTCTTGAGGAATTGAAATTATTTATCCACGAAGTTCAGCTGGGAACTTAGGAGAATTAAGCTCAAGAACTGAAGGTGGTGGCTGAGGGTTTAGAAGCTAATTGAGGTAAGATTTAGACTCTAAATTTTTTGAAGTATTGGATTGTTAGGGTAGAATTTAAGCTGAGTAACTGGGTAATGAATTATGATGGAATAGGGTATTAGCTTTAGTATAATTGTTAGGAATTTAATGTTTAAAGAATGTGATTTTATCTTGAACTCGTGGCTGGGTTTGGTTCTAATTGGGAGGCTTACTGGATTTGAGTTTTGAGGGATATTGGCTGGAAAAGGTTGGAGAGAACCCAAAATTTATGGGTTCGAAGAGGGCACGCTGCCACCCAGCTCTTGGGTGCCGCGATGAGTATGTCCAGAAGGGCCTGGGTTGGCCTCTGACTTGGGGGTGTGCTGCGTCCCACTAAGCCAAGTCACGGCCCGCCTCCCCTTTGGCTTGGGTCCTTGCTCTCTGACTTGGGGGCAAGTCGCGACCCACTAAGCTAGGTCGTGACCCGCCTAGGGATTTTGGCCTTAGAATGGTTTTAGGATTGGTAAGGCTCGGGGGATCAAACCTAGGCGCTCAGGAAAATTTCTACTACCCGGTTTAGTAGGAATTGAGGTTCCGGAGGCTAGCTTTTGTCTCATAAGTATTTATTTGGATGGGAAGTTGTTGATTAATCATTGGCCACTGTGACTGAGGCTCGGGATTGAGGATCGTGCTCAGGACCATTCCATTATCTCCGTTCGAAATTAAAGGTAAGAAAACTGTACCCTTGTGTGGCCGTGTTGGGACTGAGATTCCCTATATTTGAATACATATGTGGTATGATTGTGATAATGCCATGCGAGCATGAAATAAATAACCTAAGAGAGCCAGGGATGATAATTTGCGCACAGGATGTGGCTCAGCCATTGTGAGCCAGGTTCAGCTAGATAAACACTGGACTCGACCTAAGCGAGCCAAAGTCTGGGTTAAACAGAGGGTGCGGCCTAAGGGCGTCGACCCTGAGTATTGCATGATGATTGAGATAAACTGTTGAATATGTATATGTTTACTGTTGTTAATCTGACCTTTATGGCTTGTTGATTATCTAGATGATTGATTTATGATTCATTAATTTTCATCACTGAATATGTGTCTGCAATCATGGTTTTCTTACTGGGTGTTGGCTCACGGGTGCTACGTGGTGCAGGTAAAGGCAAGGGTAAGGTGGATCAACCATGAGTTGGAGAGCTCTAGCGGTGAGGTGTACATTCTCAGATGCTCGTCCACCACGGCCGAGGGAAAGTACAGGGACAGAAGCCTAATACCTGTATTTTGGCCATTAGAGTGGCCACTGATTGCATATAGCTTTTGAGAGTTTGTAAATTATCTTTTAAACCCTGCTTTTGGGATCCCATGTAGCAAACATCTATTTTAATGAAAATTATCCGTTTATGATCAAAATCTTTTAACCCTAACCTGATTATGACTTTAGGATTACATTTGTATTCAAACGACTTAATTAGGAAGTCTTGCACTATTTCAAATACACAGTGTAATAATCTTGGTTATCCAGGGTGTTACATTAGCCCTGCTAGTAGGGACTCATATTCCGCTTCGTTGTTGGATGCTTCATACCCGAACCTTAGGGCTGTATGGAACCGATGTCCTTCAGGTGAGATTAAGATTATCCCAGCTCCTGATCCATTTTCGTTAGATGATCCATCAATGAAATTTTTCCATAATTCCTGTACTGGCTCCCTTATCAACTCATCCTAAAAACCTGTGCACTCAGCCACAAAATCAGCAAGGGATTGGCTCTTGATTGCCGTTTGTGGCATGTATAATATCTTGAACTAGCTAAGTTCGATGGCCCATTTTAATGGATGTCCTGACATTTCAGGCTTTTGCAAAACTTGCCTTAAAGGTTTGTCGGTTAAGAGGTTAATAGAATGGGGCTGGAAGGATGGTCTGAGCTTCCTTGAAGCCAAAATGAGATAGAACACAAGCTTTTCTATCAATGGGTACCATGATTCAACTCCGAGAAGCCTCATATACAGGTTTCTGTGCCCGATTTTCTTCTCGAACTAACACAACATTGACCACGTTTTCTGTCATGACTAGGTAAATAAACAGACATTCTCCAGATGTCAGTTTTGATAGTATGAGGGATTTAGCTAGGTGGGTTTTTAGGTCTCAAAATGCCCATTCGCATTCTTTGGTCCATTAAAATTTCTTGTTTCCCCTGAGCAAGTTGTAGAAGGGTAAACACTTGTCAGTGGCTTTTGAAACAAAGCAGTTTAAAGCCGCCACCTTTCCAGTTAGGCTTTGTACTTCCTTACACAACTTGGGCGAAGGCATTTCTAGCAATGACTTGATATTTTCCAGATTCGCCTCTATCCCCCTTGTGTTGACTATAAACCCCAGAAAATTTCCTGATGCAACTCTGAAAGTGTACTTCTGGGGATTCAGCTTCATGTCGTACTTTCTCAATATGTCGAAACATTCTTCCAGGTTGGATACATGGTTACTGACAGTCTTTAATTTGAAGAGTATATCATCGATATACACCTCCATGTTTCTCTCGATCTGGTTAGCGGACATTTTGTTGACCAACCATTGGTATGTAGCTCTGGCATTTTTCAGCACGAATGACATAACTTTGCAGCAATATACGTTATGATCGGTCATGAAACTGGTATGCTCTTGGTCTGCAGGGTTCATCACGATCTGGTTATATCCAGAATACGTGTCCATGAAAGACATGAGCTCGTGACCGACCGTGGCGTCTACCAACTAATCAATTCTTGGTAGTGGGAAACAATCCTTGGGACAAGCCTTGTTGAGGTCGTAGAAATCGATACAAGTTCTCCATTTCTCGTTTGGCTTCGGACCAGCACTGGGTTAGCAACCCAGATCAAGTATTTTGCCTCTCTTATAAATCCACATTTAAGTAAGCGAGCTACTTCTTCTTCTAGCGCTTCAGATCATACTGTCCCCAAAAGCCTCTTTTTATGGGACTGTGCAAACAATTTCTTATCCAAGTTTAGAGTATGCATTATTATAGTTGGACTGATTCCCACCATATCCTCATGCGACCAGGCGAAGACATCCAGGTTCTTCCTTAGGAGCTCGACCAGCTCCTTCTTCCTTTCAGCTTCAAGATTTTTTTTCCAACTTTGACAACTCTTGAAGGTCCTTCTGGTTCGATGTGTATTTCCTTGAGCTCTTCTATTGATTTAAGCTCAGATCTGTCTTCACCTACTCGCGGATCAATGTCGTCCCGTTGGGCGACCTCATCATCTTCTTCTCGAGGTTCTTCCATCCCACGGGTGACTTCCATTACCCGGGACTCCTCACCTCCTTCATTTATGACCATCGCCTGCTGCTCGAGTTATGATTTTCCCTTCATAACAATGCTATAGCATTCTCTAGCAACGAGTTGGTCTCCTCTTGCTGTGCATTTTGAGGGGAATTTCATTGGCAAGTGTCGGATTGAGGTGATGGCCTCAAAAGCCATCAACGCGGGACTTCCCAAAATCGCGTTATACGTGGCCAGAAAATCAATTACCATGAACTCAAGTATTTTAGAGACAGTCATGCCTCTTCTCCCAGCGTAACCACTAGTCTGATCATCCCTATGGTCACCGTTCCTTCACCTGAAAATCTGTATAGAGTAATTGAGGTCGAATTCAAATTGGTTACGTACAATCCCATCTTTTCTAGGGTCCACCTGAAAAGCACATTTACGGAACTTCCATTATCCACAAGTATCCTCCGCACCATTCGGTTAGCGAGCTGCACAGTTACCACCAGTGGGTCATTATGCGGGAATAGAACGTGGCTAGCGTCCTCTTCTGTGAAAATGATTGGTTGTTTTTCAAACCGTTGTTGTTTCGATAACCAATGCTCTGGGACAAACTCCACACCATTATGAGTTTTCAACTCATTAATATACATCTTCTGGGTCCTGCTGCTCATGCCCGCCAAATGAGGTCCTCTAGCAATAGTAGTTATATCTCCTCCTACTATCGGGGGAGGGTAGACCTAATTGGTCTGAGCTCCAGGTTGAATTGTAGGGGCTTCTAGAGCTGGATGAGGATTCTTCCCAGTAGGTTGATTGGGAACTACTCGATTTCTAGTGTATTGGGCTAATGGTCCAACCAGAATGAGAGTCTCAATCTCATCCTTCAGCTGTCGGCAATCATCGGTCTTATGACCGATGTCATTGTGGAATCGACAGAACTTTGAGAGGTCTCTTCTCCCCCTCTGATGCCTTAAAGATTCTGACTTCTTTATAATTTTCTAGGAATATATGTTCCCGGGTGTCCGTTAGGTCAGTGTAGGTGGCATAAACGAGCTTTAATTTCTCCACAGACTTGTTCTTCTTCGTGCAGTTTTGGCCACCCTCACAATTCATCTTCCTCTTGTTGTTTCCTGTTTGGTTATTCTGGGTAACAGGTTGAGCCATAGTTGGAACATCTGTCACCGCTCTAGCGGGTTGGATAGGGGCCTGGCTGGTTCTTGCGATAGTAGATTGCGCCTCTTCCCGGTTTATCCACTCCTGAGCTTGAGCCAAGAACTCATCTACACTCTTAACTCCTTTTCGTTGGAGTTCTTTCCATAGGTCGCCTCCCACCAGGATTCCTATCCTCATGGCCATGAGCTTGGAGCTATCATCAGCGTTCCTAGACCGTGCTGCAACATTGACGAATCTGCTCAGATATGCTTTCAGTGATTCACCAGATTGCTGTTTTACATTGGCCAATGAATCAGCCTCTACACGAGCTGCCTGTGAAGCTTAGAGTGCTCTCTTAAACTCGGAAGAAAACTTCTTCCACGAGCTTATCGAATGCTTCTTGTATTGTTTAAACTACTGTCTGGCAGGTCCGACTAGAGTTGCGGGGAACAAGATACATCTTAGATCAAGCCCAACATTGTTGGTCATCATCATTGTGTTGAACATCCTGAGGTGATTGAATGGATCTGTGTTTCCATCAAATGTCAGCATGTTTGGCATCCTAAAACCAATAGGATATGTAGCTGCTGCAATGTTTGGAGCGAAAGGTTCGAGCTCCTCATCGGACTCACAATCGTCCATTCCCTTTCCAGATAAGAGTCTCTTCATCTATTCCTCCATCAAAGGCAGTCTCTCAAGGGTTAGGTCCTTGGTCCCTAGGTTAGCTAGGGGCTTTTCAACAACTCCCATCCTATTGTACATGGTTGATGGGTTGTTGTCCCTCCAAGTTCAAGCTTGGTTAGGCGAGACATTCCCATTTTTGCGTACGATGGACGGACTCCCTCATGTCGAGTATAACTAACATCCTCATTATGACTTGGATACCTTCTTTGTAAGTTCAAATGATCACACAGGTCGGGCTGTGATCATATTAAGGACTTTGCACCGAGCTCAGGTGATTTCTCAGGTCGCTCTTAGACCTGCCTCCACGCTGGCTCCCTATATAGTAACTTCCATTTGCAAAACTTACAGCCTGTGACTGAGATCAAGGACCTAGATTCTCAGCACGTGTGTGTGGGGCATAAGTATCTACAGACGGGGGAAGATTTCTCATACTATTCCCATGAGCAGGAGAATCTCGTTGTGAGCGAGGTGGTGTAGGATGTCTAACCGGTGATGCTGGATACCTTATTGGTGAGGCTATCCTTGTCCCATCGGGACGAACTAAATTAGCCCACCTTGGATCTACACCAATGTGTCTGGGGTTCTGATCGTGGCACAAGAGGATTCGCTGGAACGTTTTGCCTCCATGAACTTGTCCCAACCCCCCCTGGTGGGTTGTTGTGGGAATTCCTGGGAACCTGTGAAGAAGGTATAGAGCTGGGGGTCACAGTCCTGACCGACTGAATGACATGCTGATGATGACCTCTGTGATGACTATCAGAACGAGCACTTCGGTGATTTCGCTCTGAAGGTACAAAGCTCGGAGTGGCAGTCCTGATAGAATGACTAGGTTTGACCGGTTATTCCTGTGGGACTTATGATACCCACTTTGCCTCTTTCTGACATTAATGTTGGTCGTTAGATGGGGTAACTGAGCCTAGACCTCCCCGATCTGTCTGTTTTCCCTAGCGAGATGGCTCCTTAATTGGGCGTTTTCCATCTTGACGACAGTCAAATATCCTAGATTAGGATTTAGTGGGAGTGACGCTGAACTCCCAGCATTGTCCTAACCCACCGCTTCTTTCCCAGGACGTTGTTGAACATCTGGGCCCCTTTCAGTGGGAACAAAGGTATGATGGGACACCTGCCCACCAGGCTATTTCATCTCATTGTCATGCATCAATCGAGTGATCACCATGATGAATGTCGACTGAAACTTGTGAAGCACTAATTTCCTCTCAACAAAAGCACCAAATTGTTGACGCGGTTTTTTGCCAATAGTAGATTAAGAAATCTGATAGGGATATTAGTGCCAAATTGTAAACTGTAATGAAAAATAAGAACCCCTTCATACACACACAACTTTTACGTGGTTTAGTGGTTAAAATCCACCTAGTCCACGAGACAATATTATTGCTTTTCTCTCACAATTTCTACAGAGTTTTAGTAATAAAGAAAGGTCGTCCCTTTCCCTGTCCATTATTCCTAATATTTGAAGGGGACTTTCTTGGATAGGTTTGGGTAACCGCATGAATAAATAAGGTACACATTTAATACAGACTATTCCCTTTTACATTGGGATATGATTTAATAATAGAATAGAATATACTCCTACTATCTCGGATAATAAATGATAGATATGCAATACAGTTTGGGCATTAATGAGCATATAAGGAACCTCCGAATCTCTTGGGATCCTTCAGTATGTGTTCTGACTAGGTTTCCACGAGCTGGATATCTCACTCGATCTGGTGTTTAAAGACTATCTGAACCTTAATTCGTATTAATCTCAGAGTGCCTAAATGTGGGTCTGGCCACTATAAGTCTTGAATTGGAATGTTATCCTAAGAGGCAGTTCGATAGAAACCTGCATGGTATGTACGAACTGAATTGAGTCTCAAGCTGCTTACATCATTGTTAACCAGATATCCTACTTGGCTATTTTTCCACATATTCATCTGCCAACTGTACCCGAGCTCGTGCTGATTTTAAGGTAGAACACGTTGAATAATCAATTATCCAAATTCTAAGTTTCGAATTTTATCCAAATAAGCTAAATACTTTTAAAGGAAATTCGAGGGTTATATTCCCCCAAGCGATCGGAATTTATGGATATTCTAGGTCACTTTTACAAAATGAGCACGTGATATATCACAAGAATAAGATAAAAATATTGGTTCTACGTTTAAATTACATAGTGATCTAGTGTTATTTAAATAGAATGACTTTTATAAATAAGCCTTACACGGAAAGGTACTGAAAACATAAAAAAATTAACCAATTTGTCCTATTGCTGATAGTATTTTTTTAAGATGTAGGGCATTCTAGGTCCGTGGGACAAACTCTCCACTTGAGAAAGCTAGTTTGAAGGTTCCCTCATGTAGGATTTCCACGATCTGGCATGGTCCTTCCCAGTTCAATCTCAGTACGCCTTCTTTGGGATCTTTACTCACCAAAATGCCCTTCGAAGCACTAAATCACCGAGTCCGAGTCTGCGACCTTTTACCTTCGAGTTAAAGTAACGAGTGATTCTCTGTTGATAATGGGGGAGCTGTAATTGTGACTCTTCCTGCTTTTCCTTGATTAGATCCAGAGATGCATTGAGAATTCATGGTTTCGATCTTGAATAGAGGTTTTTTGTCTGTGTGTCGTCACTAGTGCTTCAATTGGGAGCATAACCTCACTTCTAAAGGTCAAAGAGAAGGGAGTGTTCCTCGTGGAGGTGCGATGTGAGGCCTATAGGCTCAAAGTACTTGCGGGAGCTGCTTGGGCCATAGTCCCTTGGCTTCATCTAGTTGCTTCTTTAAGCTTGCCTTTAGGGTTTTATTTATAGCCTCGACCCGCCCATTAGCTTGTGGATACGCCACTGAAGAGAAACTCTTGGTTATGTCGTATTTCTCACAAAATTTTGTGAAGAGATCGCTATCAAACTGAGTTCTGTTGTCAGACACAATCTTCTTCGGATGCCTAAAATGACATATGATGTTCTTCATGACGAAATCTAGGACTCTCTTCGAGGTTATGTTCGCAAGAGGCTCGGCCTCGACCCACTTCGTAAAGTAGTCAATGGCGACAACTGCATAGCGAAATCCTACTTTCCTGTTGGTAATGAACCAATCAAATCGATTCCCTATACTACAAATGGACAGGGGGATGGGATCATGGTTAACTCAATGGGTGCTGCCTGGGAAATTGTGGTGGAGCATTGGCACTTTTCGCATTTCTATACATACGAGGCCGAATCCTTTTTGAGTGTAGGCCAAAAATAGTCCAATCTCAATATCTTTAGAGCTAAGTTTTACCCCCCACGTGGTCTCTGTAGAAGCCTTCATGTATCTCCTCTAGGATAGTCTGTGCTTCCTTGAGCAGAGCACACTGCAGGAGGGGCAACGAATGCCCTCATCGATATAGAATTCCCTCAACCATAAAATACATTGGGGATTGATATAGCAATTTTCTTGCATCCTTTTGGTCATCTGGTAGTTTATCAGTTGTGAGGTATTCCACTATGGGGGTTATCCAGGTCGGTTTTGTGTCAATCATTTCGACCTCAATCGGTTCTTCTGTTAAGCTTGGTTGTTCTAAGAAGTCCACTGGGACTACATTTAGTGTATTTGCCTCTTTGGTGGTGGCAAGTCGGGCTAAATCATCAGTGTTGAAATTTCGCTCATGGGATACCTGCTCCACTCAATGGAGCATAACTCAAACTCAGACAACTCATCTTTAATCGTAGCTAGGTAAGCTGCCATTTTGATACCATGAGCTTGATACTCCCCTAATATCTAATTAACCACAAGCTGAGAATCACCTTTGTTTTCAGTTCTTTTGCCACCCTTATTCCTACCAATAGAGATTCGTACTCTACCTCATTGTTGGATGCTTCGAACCCGAACCTTAGGGTTGTATGGAATTGATGCCCCTCAGGTGAGTTCAGAATTATCCTCGCTCCAGATCCATTTTCGTTAGATGAACCATCAACGAAGATTTTCCACAACTCTTGCACTGGTTCTCTTATTGGCTCATTCTGAAAATTTGTACATTCAGCCACAAAGTCAGTGAACGCTTGACTCTTGATTTCTAAGCGTGGCATATACAATATCTCGAACTGGGTGAGTTTGATGGCCCACTTAAGTAGACGTCCCGATGTTTCAGGCTTTTGCAAGACCTACCTTAAAGATTGATCGGTTAATACGTTGATGGTGTGGGACTGGAAGTATGGCTTGAGTTTTCTTGAGGCAAAAATCAAACAAAACGAGAGTTTTTCTATTAAAGGACATCGGGACTCAGCTTCCAGAAGTCTTTTATTCAAGTAGTACACCAGTTTCTGTGCCCGATTTTCCTCTCGAACTAATACGGCGTTGACCACATTTTCTGTCAAAGCTAGGTATACAAGCAAACATTCTCCAGCTGCCAGTTTTGATAATATGGGGGGTTAAGCTAGGTGATTTTTTCAGATCCCAAAATGCCTGTTTGCATTCTTCGTTCCACTCAAACTTTTGTTTCCTCTGAGCAAGTTGTAAAACGAAAGATACTTGTCAGTGGATTTTGAAATGAAGAAGTTTAGGGACGCCACTTTTCCAGTTGAGCTTTGTACTTCTTTACGCGACCTAGGCGAAGGCATTTCAAGTAATGACCTGATCTTCTCTGGGTTCGCCTCTATCCCCATGGTGTTGACTATGAAGCCAGAACTTTTCTAGATGAAACCCCAAAGGTACACTTCTGAGGGTTTAGCTTGATGTCATATTTCCTTAGCACACTAAAACATTCTTCCAGGTCAGATACATGGTTATTGATAGTCTTTGATTTAACGAGCATATCATCGACATACACTTTCATGTTTTTCCTGATCTGGTTAACAAACATTTTGTTGACCAGCTGCTGGTACGTTGAACCGACATTCTTTAGCCCAAATGAAATAACTTTGTAGCAATATACATTATGCTCAGTTATTAAGCTAGTGTGCTCTTGGTCTGCAGGGTTCATCACAATCTAGTTGTATCCAAAATATGCGTCCATGAAAGATATGAGCTCGTGACTGGCTATTGCGTCTACCAAGTGACTGATTTACGCTATTGGAAAACGATCCTTAGGACAGGCCTTGTTGAGATTAGAGAAGTAAATGCAAGTTCTCCACTTCCCATTGGGTTTTGGGACCAAAGCAGAGTTAGAAATCCAGGTTGGATATTTTTCTTCCTTGATAAATCCACACTTAAGTAGGTGAGCCACTTCTTCTTCTAAAGCTTCTGATCGTTCATTCCCTAGAAGCCTTCATTTATGTGCCTTTGAAGGTACATTCCTGTCCAAATTTTGAGTATGCATTATTACATTCAGACTGATTCCCACCATATCTTCATGTGACCAGGCAAAGACATCCAAGTTATTTCTCAAAAGCTCAACCAGCTCATTCTTCCTTTCGGTTCAAAGATTTTTTCCAACTTTTACTACCCTTGAAGGTACTTTTGGGTCAATGTTGATTTCCTTGAGCTCTTCCAATGCTTGGAGCTTAGACTTGTCTTCACCTAATCTTGGATCAATGTCATCTTCCTGAGGTTCTTTCGCCTCATAGGAAATTTCCATTACCCAGGGCTCCTCTCCTCCTTCAATAAATACCATTGCCTGCTGCCCACGTTGTGATTTTCCCTTCATGGAAATGCTATAGCATTCTCTGGTAGCGAGCTAGTCTCCTCTCATAGTACATATACCTGAGGTTGAGGGGAACTTCATTGCTAGGTGTCAGATCGAGGTGATAGCCTCAAAAGTCATCAGCGCGGGTCCTCCCAAAATTGCGTTGTATGCGGCTGGACAAACGATTACGACAAACTCAAGTATTTAGAAGTAGTTCGCGTATCATCCCCTAGCGTAACTACAAGTCCGATCGTCCCTATGGCTGTCGTTCCTTCTCCTGAGAATTCGTACAGGGTCGTTGAGGTCGCCTTAAGATCGGTTACAGACAATCCCATCTTTTCTATGGTGGATCAAGAAACGCACATTTACAGAGCTCCCATTATCAACAAATATCCTTTGCACCCTTCGATTGGTGAGCTGAACGGTTACCACCAGTGGATCATTATGTGGGAACTGAACGTTGCTTGTTTCCTCTTCTATGAAAATGATTGGTTGTTTCTCCAACCACTGTTGTTTTGATAACCTTTGCTCCGGGATAAATTCAGTACCGTTGTGGGTTTTCAGCTCCTGTATGTACCTTTTTTGGGCCCCATTACGTGTGCCCACCAAATGGGGTCCTTCGCCGATAGCAGTTATATCCTTTCCTACTATTGGAGGGGGATCAACTTGGTTCCCTTTGTCTGTCTAAGCCCGAGGTTGGCTGACTAGATTTTCTTGAACTAAATGAGTAATTTTCCCAATTGGTTGATTGGAAACTACTTGGTTTCGGGCATAGTGGGCTAACGGTACAGCTCAGATGAGAGTTTCGATCTCGTCCTTTAATTTTCGGCAATCATCAGTGTTATGGCCAATGTCGTGATATAGAAAAAACTTAATGGGATCTCTCTTTGCCCTCTGGTGCCTCAAAGGCTCTGGTTTTTTCAATGGAAGGAGATTAGTTTTCACTTGGAAAATATGCTCTCGCGTATCAATTTGGTCAGTAAAGTTGGTGTAAATGGGCTTGATCTTTTCTCCGAGCGTATTATTTTTGGTTCCGTTCTGGTCGCCCTCGCCAGTCCCCTTCCTCTTATTATTCTCCACTTGGTTATTCTGGGTAACAAGTTGAGCCATATCTGCAACATCTGCCACCACTCCAACGGGATGAATAGGAGTCAGGCTGGTTCCTGTGATAGCATATTGTGCCTCCTCTAGATTTATCCATTCCTAAGCTCGGACCAGGAATTCATCAACACTTGTTACTCATTTTCGCTGGAGTTCTTGCCATTAATCACCTCCTACCGTGATCCCTGTCCTCATAGCCATGAGTTTGGAGCTATCATCAACATCCCTAGCTCATGTTGCTACATTGGTGAACCGGTTCAAATATGCTTTCAGGGACTCACCAATTTGCTATTTTATGTTAGCCAGCAAATCGACCTTAATGAGAGTTTCCTTCGAATCTCAGAATTGTCTCTTAAAATCGAAAGACAATTTCTTCCACGAGGTGATTGAATGTTTCTTGTATTTATTGAACCATAATTTGACAGGTACAGTTAGAGTTTCGGGGAACAAGATACATCTTAGGTCGAACCCAACATTCTGGGCCATCATTAACATATTGCATGTCCTGAGGTGTTTGGACGGGTCAGTGTTTCCATCATATGCAGGCATGGTCGACATCCTAAAGCCAACAGGATATGGAGCTGCCGTAATGTTTTGAGCAAAAGGCTTGAGCTCCTCATCGAAATCACAATCATCGACTCCTTTTCTAGATAGGAGTTTCTTCATCTGTTCCTCCATCGAGGCCAGTTGCTCGAGGGTTGGATCCTTGGCCTCTAGGTTATTTGGGAGCTGATCATCAACCCCATCCTATTGTACGCATTAGATGGGTTGTTTTCCCTCCAAGCTTGAGCTCGGTTAGGTGGGACATTCCCATTGTCATGCACGATAGACAGATCCCCCCTATGCTAGTATAACTCAAATCATCATGGCGAACTGGATATCTTCTTTGTGAATTCAGACAATCACGCAGGTCAGGCTATGGGTCAGAACGAAAACTTTGTGCAGAGCTCAAATGATTCCTTAGGTCGCTCTCAGACCTGCCTCAACGCTGACTCTCTGTCTAGTAACTTTTGTTAGCAAAACTTACAACTTGTGGCTGGGATCTAGGACCCGTATTAGCGCGAGGCCGTGGGACATAGATGTTTTCTAAGGGAGAAGGATTTATCCTGCTATCCCCCCGAGCTGGAGCATTCCTCTGTGGGCGAGGTGGCGTTGGATGTTGAATCAGTGATGGCGGATGCCTTATTGGTTAAGCTATCCTTGTTCCATCAGAGAGAACTATGTTATCCAGCTTTGTTCTACCCCAATCTCCTGGGTTGGAGGTAGCACTGGTTCATTTCTCTGTGCTGGAGGCTGTGATCATGGCACAGATGGATTTGTTGAGGTGTTTTACCTCCTCGAATTGGTCCCATAAGGCACAGTGCTTGGGGTCACAATTCGAACATATCAATTGACATGGGTCGATGGTTCCTACGGGGGTTGGCAGGTTGAGTATTTCGCTGATTCCACTCTGAGGGTATGTTGATTGGAGTTGCAGTTATGATACAGCGACTAAGATTGGGTTGGTTATTCCTGTGGTACCTATGGGACCTACTTTGTCTCCTTCTGATATTAACATTGGTTGCAGGAGAGGGTAATCGAGCCAAGATCTCCTCAATCTACCTATTAGCATTAGCGAGATGGCTCCTTAATTTGACATTTTCCATCTTGATGGATGTCAGGTACCTTGGATTGAGATTTGGTGGGCGTGATGCTGAGCTCCCGTTATCGTCATGGCCCACATGTTGCTTTCTAGGATGGTGCTAAGCGTCTGGGCCTTTTCCAGTGGGAACGACCGTATGATGCGCCTCCTGATCACCAAGTTGTTCCATTTCATTGTCATGCATAGACCGGGTGACAACCATGGTGAGTGTTGGGTGAAACTTGCATGGGGGATTAAGCACTAATATTCTCTCAACAAAAGCACCAATCTGTTGACGTGGTTTTTTGCCAACAGTGGATTAAGAAATCTGACAATAGAGATATTAGTGCTTTCTTTCTAAAATGTAATTAGTCAAATGAATAATATCTCAAACACTCACACTTTAATGTGGTTCAGTGGTTAAAATCTACCTAGTCCACGAGAAAATCTTATTAATCTCTTTAAGGCTCTAGATGAAATTGTTCTTTACAATTTCAGCAGAGTTTCTGTATATGAAGAAGCAACCCCTTTTTTTATCCATTCCCCTAATATTTATAGAGGGTTTTCCTCAATAGCTTTGGGTAACCAAGTGCATAAATATGGTAAATAGGAAATCAAAATCATCTCCCATTTACATCGGGATATGATTGCCTATGAAATTTACATCCGTTATGTCGGGTAATAAATGTGTAATAAAATATGGGCATTAAAGATCGTATAAGGGATCTCCAAGTCTTTTGGGATCCTTCATTATGGGTCATAATTAGGCTTTCACAAGCTGAACACTTCCCTCGAGCTGGATGTCGAAGAGCTAACGAAACTTGACACGGACCAAGCTTAGAGTATCTAGAAGGTGATCTAGCCATCACGCATCTCGAACTAGGTTATTGGCGCAAGAGGCGACATGGAGATTATCTGGTTGTCATACTGCCAAGTTTAACTTGAACCGCTCACACCATAGTTAGCTAGATGTTCTACTTGTTCGCTTTCTCCATGCGCTTATCTGCCAGCTGTACCCTGTGCTAAGTGATTTAGTTTGTGTTTAACTTGAGGTACAACAAGCTCAATAATTATTCAGTTCTAGAATTAACCCTTAAGTGAACCAATATTCGATCCATTAGAAAAGTATGGATTCCAATGTTGTAAATCATTTTCTGAGCCATTCATGATATTGAATCTCCAAAATAAAAGTCATTAGCCTCATTAAACTAAGAATCCTTAACGAGTGAATCAAAATATGCAATAAGCACAAATATGAGTTCATGACTACTCAGAATTTAATGAGTCTGCCGGGTTCTATTCCTATGCTATCTTCATAACATTCACATCACCTCGGTGCACAATCTCTCTAATAAGATGGTATATCCTTTCTATATGCACTCCTCTCTTGTGGCTTCGGGGTTCCTTAGAGTTAGCTACTGCTCAATTGTTTTCACAGTACAGTATTAGTGGCTTCTCCATATTTGGAATTACTTCCAAATCAATGTAGAACTTTCTAAGCCAAACCGCTTCCTTAGTTGCTTCACAAGCCGCTATATATTCGACTTCCATGGTTGAATCTGCAATATTGGATTATTTAATACTTCTCTAGACTACCACTCCTCCACCAAGAGTGAACACTGACCAGACGCCGACTTATGATTGTCTTTGTTTGATTGGAAATCAGAATCAGTGTATCCAGTAGGGTTTAGCTCACTCAGTAATATACAAGCATACAATCTCTTGTTCTCCTAAGATACTTGAGAATGTGCTTTAGTGAAATCCGGTGTTTCAAACTAGAATTTGATTGATAAAGACTCACAATCCCCACTGCATAACATATGTCGTGCAGTGTCCCAGAATTTTACTTAGCTAGATAGCAGTAGTAGTTAGTATTAGTTTGTAGTATGTTAGCTGCCATGGATTTTGGTTCAAGCCGGGACTTAGTTGGAAACTCATAGCAACATTTATGGATTTTATAAGTTTAATCTATAGTTTAGAAATATTAATTATAACATAAGGTTTGATTAATATTGCTGGTTCTAGAAATATTATTTATTATAACCTAAGGTTTAGATAGAATTTATAAGAGCATGACACTTGTCATAATCATGTTTATTAAGGATTTAAGTATTTTTAATGAATAGTTTAATTAAAAGAAAGATCTAGAAGCTCTATAACCTTCCAGCAGCTGTTAGGATTGACTCAATCAAAGCTTTTTAATCATTTCAAAATATGCTGAAAAAGTGCAATTACGTGTTTGATATATCAACGTATGCAGATATATCGCAATTATAGGGGTCGATATAACGGAAGATACGGAAAACACATCGACTTCGCACGAACGAACGAACGGGGCTAGGGAAAATGGTCTAGGCGATATATAGCCCAGGGTTGGCGATATATCGCCCCTCGTGCATCATTTTTGAATCTTGAGGATTCTTAAATTTAAAAATAGCTTTAACCACTTAGACCTGCCTTTGAATGATTTTGACCGAGTTCTCGGCATCTGTTGAACAAAAAATTCAAAAGTTTTTCATTTTATATTCAAATTAAAAGGGGTTAGTTTTACTCCTTGAACTCTATAAATAGGACCTAGTACTCAACCATTTTCTTCATTCTTCAAGCATTGTTCAGAGCCACCATGTTGCTAAGGTTACTATAGAGAGAAACACTTGGGTTTTGGGATAAAAGCTTTTCTAAACACTTGGGAAGTGAGATATAGTGAGATTTTGGTGTTGAGCTATAGATCAAGTCATAAGATCATTCAAGGTATTCTTATCCTTAAGTTCAGTTCTTCATGGTTCTTTAGTTTTCTTTTTATTTTCTTTCAGATTCTAACTCTTGTTTATGATTCTTGATTAGGTGTTTCAGTTTCTTGTAACCTAAGGTTCTTTTCGGTAAATTTCTTCTTTGAGGGTTTAGTTCTCTTTTTCATCCTATTTCTTTAGAAACTCACAATTCTTACTATTGGTTTTAGGAGTGTTCCAAATCCCGCTCTTGTCTCCATATCCCAGTTTTGGTAAGGAAAATAGGTTAGATTATATGTGTTTATATGTTTATGTTATGATATGTTTTATGCTATGATATGTATGTATAATTATGTTTTGTATCCTTGGGCATATGACTTGCTTAGATAGCATGCCCCAAGAATTTTTATCATTTTAATGGTTTAGAGTTATGATTTACCCTACCTTGATTAGTAGACAGAGGACCTAGATGGGTTATCATATACTACCATGTGATCTAACCTACCTCGATTAGTAGACAGAGGACCTAGATGGTTTTATCACATGCCATGTTAATGAGTTAATGGCCATTAATATTGTAGTCCTATATGTTATACATTTTTATAGTAATATGTTTTATAGTATATGTATATGATATAGTCTTGTGTTTATGATTTATGATATATGTTGTTAGTAGATTTTCCTTGCTGGGCATTAGGCTCATTCCTTTATTTTTATCTTGATGCGGGAAAGTGATTATGGAAGGCGGAAAGATTCATGGCAGCTTGTGTAATGACCCGCTAATTCTAAGACCTTGGACCATTAAAAACTTCTAGCATAGCTACTATTTTTGAGAAAACTTACATAAGAAACATTCATAACTTTATTAAAACTTCAAAGTAAATGTTGAAATACATAAATGAGTGATATGGGATCCCATTGTTTTAAAATAAAATATAACTTTAAACTAAAGGAAATTGTTTACAAAGCTAAATGCGGGAATATACATAAAAACATAATTTAAAGAGACTAAAACTAACATCATCCTCGAATCGTCACGTAGCCCATCGAATCCCTTCATCCTTAATACACAAGCCAAGCTACTACGAATCCTTCCGCCCATATCTATTTTCCTGCATACATAAAAATAAATGAATGAGCCTGTTGACGGTGAGAACTCGTCAACTAAGTTAAGTCGGAAAAATCACAGAGCTAAGATTATGTAAAGAAAAACTCTCAGAATCTAAGTATCAACTCTAAGAACAATTGTAACGGAACAATGGTGAAATCAATTTTCATTCACTAAGATGCACTTGCTACAGTAACTTTTCCAACCCCCTTCCAAATGGAAGTGGAGTTTATTTTATAGTGGGCTTTAATGGCCCTGGGTACATGGTGGTCCAAGGGACCAGATGGTACACGAGTACACTAACAGGAGAGTGGTTCCAGGGGTAGTGGTGTCGGCTCTGGTACATGGTCAGAGTTCATGGAAGCACCTCAGCTTTTGTACCCGGTCATGACTCCACTACTTGGTCGTACGAATGTCAGAGGTGTGGTACCAGGCGTAGTGGCACTGGTGGTCCTGATGCATGGTCAGAGCGATGCATGGAGTGCCTCCACCATTGGTACTAACTTGTACCATCACTGCCTGTCTGGTACGGATGTTCAGAGCTACGCCTCCTAACTCCCCATCCTAGCATAACCGGTTTTCGTACGCGTGCCTTGCATCTAAAAGTTGCTCTCGTGTAGCCATGAGCGAGATAAGCGTGCGGGAGTCGAGCCCCGTTGGTGACACCCTCCTTAGAAAATAGAGAAGAGCCTCATCAGCGGGGCACATGCTTACACCATGGAGGCGCATCCTGCGAGATGGTGCGTGTGGCCTAGGTATGGCCGAGACATGGCCTCGCGGGTCATACGAGACCCCCCACGAGATGTTGAGAGGGTGGCACAGCCTTGCGTGGGCGCGCTGAAATGTTGGGCCTCACGTGGCCGAGGCTAAGCGTGAGGCGCTGAGATGACGGGCCTCGCGCCTGGGCACGAGCCTCGCATGGCCGGGGCGAGGCACTGAGATGTTGGACCTCGCGTGGTCGAGACTGAGCATGAGGCGGGGAGATGACGGGCCTCGCGTCTGGGCACGGACGAGGGCCTCGCATGGCCTCGCGTGGCCTTGGGTGATTGGCGCGCGGACACGGCCTCGCGGCTGGGCATGGACGAGGGCCTCACATGGCCTCGCGTGGCCTCAGGTGACTGGAGCGTGGACACGGCCTCGCAGCTGGGCACGGACGAGGGCCTCGCGTGGCCTTGGGTGATTGGTGTGCGGACACGGCCTCGTGGATGGGCACGGACGAGGGCTTCGCATGGCCTCGCGTGATTGGTGCGCGGACACGGCCTCGCGGCTGGGCACGGACAAGGACCTCGCATGGCCTTCGGTGATTGGCGTGCGGACACGGCCTCGCGGGCCATATGGGCGCCCCGCGAGATGCTGAGTGGGTAACGACGGCCTCGCGCCTGGGCATGTGCGAGGGCCTCGCATGGCCGAGGCTATATGAGGTTATATGAGGATCGGGTGGCTCAGATCACCTAAGGCTATATGAGGATAGACCCCTATATTTTCCCTTGGTGGATTTTGTGCATCCACACTTGCCCCCCAATCTAGGAGAGGACCTTTAGGTGCTCTTGTAGACTATTCTCCTTGATTCTTATAAATAGGCCCTCACTCAAGGCTTATTATTTCCACCTTACTTCATTGGCTTAATGGTTTTGAGAATCCTTCCTCTTTCAAGAGGTAAGAGGTTCAATCCCCCACACCCTCATTTTTGCCATAGTTTCCTTCATTTTAGTTTTTCATTCCATTTTCTTCTTTTTTTTTATACATATGAGCTAATTTTTTGGTATGTCTATTTGGAGGCTAACACATCCCTTTGGTCTATTTTTGCAGACGCGTATATTCGACCATTTGGTGCTTTTGGCCCTCGACCTCCTTTCGACCTCGACAACGCTCCATCTTATCTTCTTGAGGTATATTTTCTTTTTCCCTCACGTTCACTGGGTCCAAATTAGCATTACTCGGGATGGGGTACCTTGGCCTGAGCTTGCAGTGAGTTTGACCATTTGCTTGCCCCTCTTTTTTATACCCCATAGTGAATCATCTAGGGCGTTTGCATCTAGAGGTCCTAAGCCCATTCCTTTGTGTTTTGTAGCCATCCCCTCATTTACACGTGAACCCCTTTTTGGCTTTCGGAACGAGGCCTCATGGCTAGTGATGGTCCATTCAACACACCTCCGGGGTTTGAGTTTATGGACCTGTCCTCAGACTCAGAGTCCCTTGAGGAAATCTCTTACTAGGACTATGACTCCTTAAGGCAAGCCCATATCCGCCATCTTGAGCACATGGCTGAACTTAGGCGTAAAATTTGGGTGGTGGAGAGCGAAATTGACTCAGTGTCGAGAGGAGATGGAGCACCTTTCCCCCCAGACCTTAGTGACCATGTAGCGAGCCTTAGGGTGACCCTTTTAGAGTTGCAGAGCGAGTTAGAGTTTATGGAGGGACACCTTCCGCCTGAGCCCTCCAGCCCGTCCTCACCTGATGGCTGTCATAGAGCGGCTCCCGCTTCTCCTCAGCCCTTGGTCTCGATTTTCCCTAGCTTAGCACTTCCGCAGTCGGTCCCTTGATGGAAGACTCTTGCTAGGAAGAAAAAATGGAGGGTCAAGTGCTCTGTCTCTTTCTCACCTTTTTCTTTTGGGTTTGCAGATATGCCGAGGGCACGACGACAGGTGACTTCCAATGAACCGGACGATGCTCCTCTACTGGCATCCGAACTGGTGTCGCGTGTGTCCGAAAACAAACTGAAGGACATTGTGGATCACTATCGCATCCCTCCGGAGTATGCGTTATATGTTCCTCAGGAGACATGCCGAGCTGACTGCCCTAGGCCCGGCGTCGTGGCCCTCAGCGAGCACATCCTGAAGGCGGGTGGTACCATCCCGTTACACCCATTCTTTGTTGCGGTCCTCAACTAATTCGACCTTGCCCCGCTTCAGCTGGCACCCAATGGCTGGCTGACTTTAAGCTGCCTTTTCGTTGCATTTACGAAGCTGTTGAAACGCGCTCCTACGGCGACAGAGGTGCATTTCCTCTACAACCTCATGCCCCTTCCCAAGTGAAAGGGCTTTTACTATTTACAAGAAGCCAACAACGAGGCCTCTTTGATAGAGGGCTCAGTGTCCAACCCGGGGTCCTGGAAGCAGGACTTTTTCTTCATGGAAGGCCCCCTCTCTGTCTGCGAAGACTTTCGGGCCACTCCTAGTAAGTACCCTGAGCATCACTTTCTCTCTTTTACTTTCTTACAACTTATTGTTTCATGACTTACGTTCATATCAACCATGGCGTGTATTATGCAGAGCAATTCGCTGAACCCATAGTTGTCGGGTCGGAAGCGAGAAACACGAGAAAGTTCCTCAGCGCTGACCCCGCTACGAAAAAGGCGGTGTGCCTATTCACCATGAAGAATCTGAACTGCCATAAATTGTCCCCTGTCTCGGACCCCAAGTTGTTGTGGACCATCTCTGGGTCCACGAAGATGAAGGGGGTATTAGCCAAGCCTTGCCCAGATGACGATGAGGCTGAGGAAGAGCCGGAGGAAGCTCCCCTTGACCGTGGGGGACCTCACTAGCTGCCTCCATCTCCTGGGGGATGCCCTCCATGTGCCTCTTATGATCCGGACACAGCCCCTCATTCTCAAGACCAGCAGGCAATTCCGGGGTGTTATGTTTGCCCTGACCCTGAGGGCTATGACGCCTTCACTCAGGCTCCTCTCGACCCTGGACCATCAGGGACTTATTTCGCCGATCTTCCGGAGCCTCCCTTCAATCTACTGGGGCCTCACTTTTCCACTATCACCGCGCCCTCTCCCGTTTCGGTGAGCGGGTCATCTGTCCTCACCCAGCCACGTGCCTCTGGTGCGGATGGGGAGCCCTGGGTGACTCGGATGGCGACGTCTTACAGGCAGCAGTACATCCAACTTGCCTCAGGCCTCCCCGTATCTGACTGGAACGGTCTTGGGAATGTTGCTCTGCCAGACCTTGGGGAAAACCTAAGGCGCACCATGGCTTGGGTGAGTTCCTGCACCTCGCGTCGGCCCTATTATGTATAGATGTACATGCATTATTATTTTTTTGTTACTTATTGTTGCTGTCGTTAACTTTCTTGTGCAGGCCTATATCGTGGCTTTGTGGTTTGCCGACTCGTCTAGCAACCTCTCCGCATCTACTACTGAGAGGGACTGCCTCACGGCCTGGATCCAGGAGCTCGAGAAAGAGCTTGAGAACACTCAGGCTGATCTGCAAAGGGTCCATACCAAACTTGCTGACTCGCGAGAAGGAAGCTGAAGGCGGTTGCCAAGGCCACAAAGCTGAAGGACCAAGTTACCAGCTTGAAGAGTGAACTCCTGGTGACCAAGGCTATCGCGGCAGCATCGCATGAGAGGGTTACTTATTTAGAGGCTGAGGTCGAGGCTACCAGAGCCGAACTCCAGGCTGCTAGGGCCGATGTCGCCTCGTTGCATGAGAGAAATGCTTCTTTGGAGGCGGAGAAGGCTGCCAATGAGTACCGGTCCATAGATCGTGCCCTTTATAGCATGTGGAGGCAGAACCCCAATTTCAATTTTTCTTCTTTCAGTGAGCACGCCGTTGCTTGAGCGGCCGTGTGGAGCACCCGTGGCCGGAAGCCCTGAAGTTGTTATTTCATAACTTTTGTCAGCTAGCCTCCTATGGGTGTATGCTCTTTTTTTTTTTTTGTGTGTAAATCTTCTATTGTCTTTAAAACTTTCTTTTTCAATGTATATATACATGTGTGGCTATTTATCCCTTATTCCACTGCATTTGAGGTTCTTTTGAGCCTGTATGATGGGGTTTGGTTGGTTCCCCTCTTTTATTTACCAGGTTGGAGGTCCTTTGGAGCCCATGTGAAAGGGTTCACTAGGACCTCTTTTGGTGCCTCTTGATTACTTTTATAAGGATATTTTGACCCCTTGGGTCCTAGCTATCCTTTTATATATTCTTACGCGCGCTTATTAATTTTTGCGAGAAGCGTCCTTCTCGTCATTATTCATAGTACTATTTTTGCAAGGGTCTCTTTTCGGACCCTTTTTGGCTAGACGGCTTGGTGGCCGCTCTAGACTTATTAGTGTTGTTACTATATATATGTATATATATATATATAGATATATATTAAGGCCCTTTGGCCTCCTTGATGTTCACAAGGGTAGCTAATCCTTGTGAACCCAAGGGATGCCTTGCAAGGTCCTCTCCCTGTTTTCTATATATAAGGACTTCGCCTAAGGCCCCGATATAAGGGGTCCTTCTGGGACCTTCCGTTAAAGGGTCCTTTTTAGGGTCATGGTCCTTTTTGGGTCCTCCTGATGGAGGGCCCTTTTTAGGATCCTCCTGGTGCATAGGGTCCTTTTTAGGATCCTCTTGGTAGAGGGTCCTTTTTAAGAGCCTCCTTTTTAGGAGGGCAAGGGGTCCTTTTTAGGATCCTCCGTTAAAGGGTCCTTTTTAGGAGCCCTTTTTAGGTTCCCTTTGCTAGCTGCATCTTTTTGCCTCCTGTCCTACCCCCCAAGTGTTTGGTGAAATTTATTTTGGCAGGCACTTTGGCTGATGCCCGCGTAGCGAAGAAAAGTAACACATGAAGTTGCAAATAGTTTCATTCATAGCATGCGGTTTACAACCAACCTTGTAAATAAAAGGGTTACATCTAACTAGGAGGTTACCTAGGTAGCCTCCTTGATTCTTACTTACCTAAGCTAAAACAACAAGGAACAAACTAAACATAGGTTCTTTTTGCACTGAGTGCCTAAGCCTCGCTGGTAGCACCTCTCGAGATGATCCGTAACTCGTGGGTCCAAATTGTGTGGGTCTAACTTGTGTGGGTTGCTCCTTCATACACGACCATTTCCATCAGTACAAAGGGTTTGGTGGCTGTGCGGAGGGACATGTTATAGCATTCCCTCGCTTCCCTCTGCTCCCCTTTCACGCATGCTACTCCCTCGGGGGTTGGGAATTTCATAGCTAGGTGATACACAGAAGTTATCGCCTTCAATTCTCTCAAAGAGGGTCTCCCTAATACCGCATTGAACGTTGAGGTGCAATCCACCACGACAAAGTTAGCCATTACGGTGGTTTGCCTGGGTTTCTCCCCCATGGTGAGGGCTAATTCGATTGCCCCCAGGGGCTGTATCGAATCTCCTGTAAACCCATACAAAGATGTAGTGCAAGGCTTTAGGTGGCATAGACTCAATCCCATCTTTTCTAGCGCATGTCGATACAAGATGTCCAGAGAGCTCCCGTTATCCACCAAGACCCGATGTACCCTCATGTTAGCAAGCTGGGCAGTTAGAACCAGGGGGTCATTATGAGGGAAATGCACCCCTTGCGCATCTTCTTCAGTGAAATTTATCGAGTCATTCTCGCCCTTGAAGCTCTTCGGGGGGCGTTGCTCCAAACTTAAAATGCAAGGTGGTGGACTTCGTCTGGCCTCCTTGGCGTACTTGCTCGCCCCTTCCTTGAATCGCCTCCGAATCCTGGTCCTGACCTGTCCCTGCACTTCTGGGGCCACCCCTCGTGCCTGCGGTGGGGACACTCCTTCTTCTAGCCTTTGGTTCTCCTTGCGCACATATCTGCTTAAATGTCCCCTACGGATGAGCTCCTCGATTTACACCTTCAAATGGTTGCACTCCGCGGTGCTGTGGCCGAGATCCTTGTGATATTGGCAATACTTGCTGGGGTCTCTTTTAGACCGATCTTTTTTTATTGGTGGGGGCCTTTTGAAAGGGACCTGGTTTTCGTTCGTAATGAAAATATCCTGTCTCGCGTGGGTGAGGTCTGTGTAAAAGGTGTAGGGGCTCTGTATGCGCTCATCATAGCGTTGGTGCTTCCAGGGTCCATCGTCCTTCATTCCCTCATAAACCCCCTTCTTCTTTGCACTGCTTTGGTTTTCCCGGACTGAAGGTTTCGGGGGCGATGGGCCTTTTCCAGCTTTGAGGTTCTCGTGACCATCCTCCACGCGAATGTACTTTTGTGCCTGCTAGTAGAAATCATCCAAGTCCGTGACCTCTCTCTTGAGCATGTTATCCCATAACTTGCTCCCTGGGTGTACTCCAGCTGTGATGTCCATTTTAAGCTCTCGGCGGGTCAGGCTCCCTACCTTAGCTGCCTCCATATTGAACCGGTGGATATAGCTCTTCAGACTCTCGTTTTCTCCTTGCTTCACATTGGCGAGGCTGGTGCCTGACATCGTGTAATCTCGAACGGCGTGGTGCTACTGGAGGAATTCATCATAAAGTTGCTGCCAAGATCGGATGGACCACGATCTAAGCATCTTGAACCATTTGTATGCAGGTCCTCTTAACGTGACAGCGAAGCAATGACATCTCGCCTCACTGCCGATTCCCCTCAGCTTCATCAGGTCGTTAAATGTATCTAGATGATATTTTGGATCCGTACTTCCTTCGTAGGGGGTTATGTGGGGCTCTTTAAAGTTGGCAGGGAGCCTGATGGCCTGGATCTCCCTGACAAAGGGTGACTCATGGTCAAACTCCTCCTCAAAAATTTAACCTCCAGAGGCGGTGACGATCTTGCTTCGCAGGCTCCTCATTTCTGTGTCCAAGTCCTGCCTTCTCTTGCTAAGGGAATCCTTTAAAGCAGACGGGTTAGGATCACCCTTTCCTTTTCCCTCTTGAGGCGCCATAGGGGGCGTGGTCCTTTTATACGCCCTCTTTTTGTTGAGCTCCTCCCGTAAATCTGAGGGTGCTCTCTTAGAGGTGACCTCGTCCTCGTTGCGAGGGGCAGCATTGGTCCTTGGCTCTGGTTTCTGGGCCTGCTTCGGTGGTTCAGGATGTTCGCGTTGCTTCATTCGGGGGGTGTTACTGGTAGAGTGTCGGGTCCTCCAATCATCTACTGGTACGGTGGTTTCTACCCCCTCCCGACCTTTTTCCTTCCTCTTGGGCAAGGTCACGCTTGACTTACCCTGCAATAGGCCATTCAACACCTCTTGCATGTTCTCCAGGGTGGTCTCCAACCTTTGGTTCTTACGGTGGAGCTCAAGTATTTCTTCTTCATAGAATCGAGATTTCGAACTCGAGCTCATGGAATGGACCCGGGGATGCTTATCGTGCCTACGCGTAGAGGGGCCCGGGTCCTGCCGGCCGGAGTTCGGTACTTGTGGTGGTTTAGGGAGTGGGAACTCATTAGCATTTCCCGGTGGTGCTCTTGGAGGACTCTCTACAGGCGGGACGCCCGGGGACGAGGCCTCTCTATCACCCTCGTGGACCTCAGGGTCCCTTGGGGGCTCCACCTCTCTGTGTGGAGGAAGATCCTTCATGGAGGCCTTCAGCTGGACTCTGTTAAGGTGGACCTCCACCTCTCGTGGCTCCCTGAGTCGCTTTGAACGTCTTGGCATTTCTTCTTGCTGGAAGTATTTGTAGAATAGTAGCTTGGAACTTAATTTCCCACAGACGGCGCCAAACTGTTGACGGTGAGAACTCGTCAACTAAGTTAAGTCGGAAAAATCACAGAGCTAAGATTATGCAAAGAAATACTCTCAGAATCTAAGTATCAACTCGAAGAACAATTGTAACGGAACAATGGTGAAATTCATTCACTAATGTAACGACCCAAATTCGCTAATAAGGCTTAAGGACCTTGATTAGTGTGCCAGGAGGGCAGGTTGGGATTTATGATTTATGTGTGATTTTATGAATTAAATGCATGGTTATGATTTAAAGCACGTTATTTGACTATTTGTTTATCTGAGATGCATGACTATGTATACTAGTATGCATGTAGGCCCGGATCGTGTTAGAAGGGCGTAAATGTAATTTTGGCCATGATTGGCATAACGGTATTGATATGTGATAATTGTATTCTGTGAATTGTACCACGTGGGTGTGGTTGTATTATTGTGATGCACGTGCCGAGACGGTCCTAGAGAGCTAGTTAACTCAAGAGTTGCAACGGGATTTCTGTACCCGGCTCGGGAGGAGCCTAGGGGTACCTCGGGAATTTTATGGTTAAGTTGAGATTTAGCGGGTAATGGTTATTGGAGATTTAGTAACCTGGGTAACCATTAGTTACTGCTGAGAGTAACAACTTTTAGAGAGAAAATGGTAGAAATGAAATAGAAATGAAAGGACTTAAGTGCCCTTGAGGTTTAAGTAGGAAAAGATAGGTAAGTAAGGGTAAAGTGGTCATTTGGCAAGGTTAATAGACAAATTTGGGCTGTGTATATGGGGTGTACGGTTTGGGGCTTATTTATGTTTAGTCTTGATAGAGTTTGAAGAGAAGAGAAATGAGAGGGAAAAGCTAGGGCATGAGGAAGAAGAAGAAGAAGAAGAAGAGAAGGAGAAGTGGGAGTCTAGGAAGGGGTCAAGCAAGCCTTGTGTGGATTCTCCATTGGAGGTAAGAGCTTTATACATACCTAAGTTTTGATTTCTGTTTTGAATTGTAAAATCTAGAGCTAGAGTTAGTTGTTTGAGTTTTGGGATGAGTTGCTGAAAATAGGAATCAATGGGTGTGAATCTTGGGTGTATTGATGTTTTGAGCTTGAACCTTGAGTTATGGGTTGTTATATAGTCTATTTGATGTTTGAAAATGATTTTGGGGTTTGGGTATTGGTTTAGTATGAATTGGGAAGGTTTTAGCTCGGAGAAAACGCAGGAGAAAACCCAGAATTCTGGGTCTGCGAAGGCGTGCCGCGACACAAGTTTTTCGTGCCGCGGCAAGGGAGCCTCTGGCTGGTGGGTGCCGCGGCACAAGGATGTGGTGCCGCGGCACAAGGCAAATTTCAGGGCATCATTTTTAGGCAATTTTAGGCCTTTGCTCCGGGGGTTCGGGGGATGACTCCGGGGTGTTGTTTTAAGGTTTTAGAAGTCCCGAGAGTGCGGGATTGGTCCCGGGAAGTGGTTTTGGGTTGATTAGTATTGAGGGATGTTTCTTGTGTGTTGTGACTAGGTTGTTGGTGAGGCTCGTGCTTGAGGACCGTGCTCGTGGCTTAAGTGCATCAGGAGGCTCGGTGTGCAGGTAAGAAAACTATAACACCCGAGGTTAGGGCATGGCCCCAGATTGTATTATGTGCAAATGTTTAAACCTTAAATGAATCATGATGTGAGTGAATGATTATTTTGAATGTACTATATGTGTGATTATGATGAAATGAGCGGCAAGGGCCGAGTACGGCGTAAGCCGGGGCGGCCGTGGGCCGGGTACGGCGTAAGCCGGGGCGGCCGTGGGCCGAAAGTAACACCTAGCACATGGGATGCTATATTCAGGGTGGGACCCAAGGGATACATGAGTTATCCTCGCGGTGAGAACCGATACCCCAGGCTTCGGTAAGGCTCTGGGGCGGCATGGCCGTGTTTGCTTAGTCTAATGATTGACTTGTTTAATTGTGGATTATCTGTTATGATAAACTGTATACGTTGTATATGTTATGTTCTGCATGAGTTTTCTTGCTGGGCTTCGGCTCACGGGTGCTCTGTGTTGCAGGTAAGGGCAATGATTGAGTCAACCAACCATGAGTACGGAGAGCGTGAAGCGATGCGTACATGTTTGGCCTGCCCGACTGCTTTGGTTGGGGGTTTATTCGAAAATGGCTGTAATAATCTATGATTTTGTAACCGATCAACTGTAAACTTATTTCATGATGTAAATAGTTTTCAAACCTTATTTTGGGATCCCAATTGTTTAAATACTAGAAGTTTTTATTGAGTCAACGCATTTTCAAAGAGTACAGCCTTAACTTTTTTATTAGTCACACTTTTGTTTCAAAACCTCGGTTAGCGAGTTCATTGCACTGTTTTGTCTTAAAACTCACTTAGTAACGGCTCTAAGGATGTAGGGCGTTACAACTTGGTATCAGAGCGAGCCAAGGTTTATTGGTTCTGGAGATCGACCGAACATGTACGCTCGCTGTCAGTGACAAGCTCGACTCAGGGTTGGTTGGTATGAGTGATGGACATGTCTAAATATATGTTTGAATGCCTGTTTGCCTGCTTATTTATATGGAGCATGGGGAATGAAATGACATATGCATGAGATACTGATAGGGCCTGGCCCTTGACTATTGCATGTTGGGATTGATGCATGCTGAATAATACTATTATGTATGTGGATGAATATTGGCATAATGGTTCGCATATTGAGTGTATGTGGTTAATTTTCTGGATTTAATTCATTAGTTATATTTGTATATTGGCTTGTTTGAAGCATGATAAGTATGGATTTACTTAGTAACGATTGAATCTGGTAGCTAAACGTATATCATTGTGGATTTGACCTAGTATATGCTTGTGTGTGCATTATACCTGTGGATATTTGGATTTAGTTGTGAGTTGGTTCAGAGTATGAACCTCTGAGTTCAGGAGTTTGGTCGGTTTGGACGGATGAACTTGAGTTGTTGGTTCCTAGAAGGGTTTTGTGGACGTGATATTGTGTTGAAATGGGGTTTTAGATATAAGTTGGAATTGAGATCTCCAGTTACCCCTGAAAGTAGCAGCAGAGGATCACTAGTGTGTGAGCTAGCTGTGGAGTTTGTTAGTTGAGATGGGATAGAAGAACAGTGGATTCCTTTGGGGAAACTAGCTGATTCCGATGTGTTAACAGTAAGGTTACCAGTGTTGGTTTACTGTGAGGTATGGACAGATAAAGGTATTACATGAGAGGTTTAAGGGGTGTTATCCTCGGGTTTTGAGGAGAGCTCGAGTTGGCAAGGGATTTATCAATAGACGAGCAGAGTTAATTCCACCCTTGGTTAAGGGGATGAGGGATCCTGATTAGAGGGTCGTGTTAATGTTGAGGCAGAGAGGTACCCGGATTTGGTACTCGGGCTGAGGTACTGGCTTAATGGGTTTGGAAGGACCTATATGATGAAAGGTTAGAAGAGATTTTAAAGACATGATTTGCACCATGGAGATTGGTGGGCTTATAAGTTTGGCTTGGACTGTTGGGGGTAACAACAGTGTAAATCAATGGGTTTGGTGATCTGGGTAATTCATTTCGGAAAGTTATACTGATGGATGTATCCGGAATTGATGACGACCCATTTAAGGATTTAAGATCGGGAATAGTCTAAGGTATTTGGGCTGCTCTGAGGTATGAGTTTATCGTCTGCATGTGGATGGCGGAGAGGGCCATGTTGTTCGAGGAACTGATGGTTGATGTTTAGAGCATGAGTGATAGAGCCGCAAGGGCGGTGCTTCCTTTGATGGAATTAGTAAGGATAGATTTGTGATAATCAAGTTAAAGGGACCCCGGATAGTTCTATGGCTTCTAGTTTGCCAGAAAGGGGGAAAAGTCTGATTGATAAGATGGTACTTGTGGTGATAGAACGCAGTGAGGTTGGATTCTCACTTTTGAGGGGAAAGGACCCCAGACAGTGCTTGGGCACCTAATTTGAGCTTTGAAAGAAGTTTGGTTACTAAGGTGGTTGTCAAGATGGCGATAGGAACCAGGGAGGTTATTGGTATACATGAGGAAGAGGATGCCACCTGAGAGGAGGCCAGGTGAGGGCATGACTTCTACGTAGAATGACTCGAGATGTTAGGATGGATTTCCCATGGTGCGGGAAACGGAGAACTGGAATGCATCGATACATTCGAGGTTCGAGGCTGAGTCCTCAAGGATGAGCATTTAACTGACGAGCTTATGCTTTGGACATGTAACTAACTGGAAGGGCTCGGTGTTGGGAATGTTCCGAGAGGGAGATGGACATAGAGAGGTTGCCTCAAAGGTGCCATTTGAGAGGCCGAGGACAGTAATACTTATTGAGAAGGAATTAGAAACTCTGGCAGATGAACTGTTGAGGATATCATCTGGAGTACGTAAAGGAGACAGAGCTGATCAGTGGAAAAATTACGTGGGTATGTAAAGAAAGATTTAGGGGATACTTCAAGGTCAGACTACAGATAAGGATCGGTATAAGGAGTGTTGTAAAAGACGGTTTTGGCCGACAGAAAGTCTATTGAAGCAATCGAAGGAATCTGAGCCTGGTATAGCCAGTGTGCTATACTGCGGGGATTGTTGGCATCGTCGGGTTAGAACAAAAGTTTAATGTTGGATACAAGATGGGACGATGTCTCCAAGAGTTGATCTAGGACCTGGATTTTACCAGTTGGAAACCAAGGATAAAGACTTTTCGTGAATTGATTAGGTGGCACCGGGTAGGGTGTGAGAAATTGGTAACAAGGATTCTGGAACTGTTCAAGCTGCAGCAGCACAGGTAAATTCTTTAGGCGGAGAATGCGTGAACGGTATGGGCAAGTCCCCTTCAAGCTCACGAGCAGTGCATGTGGATTACTCCCAGACGGAAATGGTGAGCAACTGATTATTAGGCTGAAGACGTTAGTACCCAGAAGGCGGTGTCTCAGGTAAGGTTCTACGGAGTGTTAGTTTGGGAGTCGTCAAGAGTATTCAGAATAGAGCTACAAGAAGAAAGGACAGGTATGAGGAGATTTGATCTGAAGCCGCAAGGAGGCTAATGAAGAACATCCAAAGAATTGAAGGCATAACAAGACTGGTAAGCGCGTCATCTACTGCATAAGCACCTCCGAAGATTACTACATCAGAGATGAGAAGAACAGTAAAGTTTGAGGTTAGATGGATTGAGTGGTGTCAAATCAGAAAGAAATTCAGAAGACAAGGTAAGATTTGATTGGTTACGGACGATGATGGAATTTGCGTGTGTTTTGGTTAAGTAAAGAGTGATTTCATAAAGGACCTGATCTATGGTAAGGTTATGAAAATGTGGGAGTGCATCACGGGTTGGGCACGCCCATGATTAAATTGATGCGAGGATGGATTAAACCTTGCGGGAGGCGACAGAATGGATCATGGTTGATGCACTTGGAACATTAAGTCGACCGTTGTGTATGGCATAAGGAACTTAAGTCTTGAGTATTAGTAAGAAAGGTTATCATTGAGACTCAGTGCGGTGAAAAGTAACAGACGGATGATCAGTGTTTGAAATCCTTGATTGAAAGAAGGGCGATGTAATTGGAGGCGGAACTCCTAGCTGTGAGGCATGTATAAGTCAAAGGATAACGCCATAAATTGTAATAGAATAGACAAGGCAACGTCTGAGATTGGCATAATGTTAGTAGGCAATGATTAGCTGGTGGGTGTCACTGAGCTATGAAATTCAAAGTGTTGGCTTGAGTTGAAACAGGGAAGGACCCTGTCATGGTGGTACAAGTAGGATACCAGGATCGAGTGAAGGATCCAGATAGGATTTGGTTTTGAATGAGGGTTCTGTATGGACATCATTCCACCTCCTAGGGTACGTCGTACCGGGAGGGTCGAGCGGGTGACGGAATCTTGTGTTTTCCTTTGGACCCTGAGGGGTTAGGTGATGTGGTAGTGTATCACGGGAATAGACCACTTTGGACCTTGAGTAAAGTGATTGGACATGAAAATTTTTTTTAACTCGGTGGTTTGAGTTGATGTAGTTGGTTCAGGGGAACTGGTAGCAGGGTAAAACGTCGATGATACGGAATTGAGACCCAAGAGTATTTTAAATTGTTGGAATGGATTTAGAGGACAAAAAGAACAGAGTGGGAACCTGGAATTATCAGTTGATTGCAAGTGATTGGCAGTCTGAAAGTTATCAAATGTCTTATCGAGTTGAGCGCTGAGTAGGCGAATACTTGAGGTATTAAGGGAAGTGTAATCCCTGATGGATTAGTCGTGGTGGCAATTGCTGGTGTCTTGATTAATGTAACGCGACATAGGGCTTGGTAAGAGGTGAAGGATAGTGAATGCTACAGTTTGGCTTTAGTTCAGAGTGAAAGCCAAAGAAGTCGTTGAAACTTCTTAAGGCAGGAGTGTCTGCCTATTTTGAAAGATTAAAGAGTTGGTAAATTGCTAATTTATGAGGAAATAAAGTTCCGGAAGGAAAGAGCTGCGTCTCTGCGTAATAACAAACGAGGATTGGTAAGGTGTTCAGAGGACGAAGGGAGAGTTCTGACTCTTAATTCAGCCTAAAATTCTGAAGTTGTATTAAGTATTAGGCCAGCGGGGCCTACAAGCTGATCCCACCTAGTAGAGGTGATGACGTTTGAGAATCTCTGGAATCAGGAATAAGACAATGAATTGGTCATTGTAACCTAGGCAGACCCTGGGCTTCGGCAGGGTTGCGGTGTAGCGAAAGGCTATCGAGAGTATGGCCGTGAAACAAGATCTTGTGAGGCAAGATTGTTACTCCTGTAAGACTGTTGTTGAAAAGTAAAGTAAAGGCGGTGGACCTTGGAAGTTATGGCCAAGAGCTGCGGGTTTATTGACTGATATGTTGGATAAATTTCGAGGACGAAATTTTTATGAGGAGGGGATAGTTGTAACGACCCAAATTCGCTAATAAGGCTTAAGGACCTTGATTAGTGTGCCAGGAGGGCAGGTTGGGATTTATGATTTATGTGTGATTTTATGAATTAAATGCATGGTTATGATTTAAAGCACGTTATTTGACTATTTGTTTATCTGAGATGCATGACTATGTATACTAGTATGCATGTAGGCCCGGATCGTGTTAGAAGGGCGTAAATGTAATTTTGGCCATGATTGGCATAACGGTATTGATATGTGATAATTGTATTCTGTGAATTGTACCACGTGGGTGTGGTTGTATTATTGTGATGCACGTGCCGAGACGGTCCTAGAGAGCTAGTTAACTCAAGAGTTGCAACGGGATTTCTGTACCCGGCTCGGGAGGAGCCTAGGGGTACCTCGGGAATTTTATGGTTAAGTTGAGATTTAGCGGGTAATGGTTATTGGAGATTTAGTAACCTGGGTAACCATTAGTTACTGCTGAGAGTAACAACTTTTAGAGAGAAAATGGTAGAAATGAAATAGAAATGAAAGGACTTAAGTGCCCTTGAGGTTTAAGTAGGAAAAGATAGGTAAGTAAGGGTAAAGTGGTCATTTGGCAAGGTTAATAGACAAATTTGGGCTGTGTATATGGGGTGTACGGTTTGGGGCTTATTTATGTTTAGTCTTGATAGAGTTTGAAGAGAAGAGAAATGAGAGGGAAAAGCTAGGGCATGAGGAAGAAGAAGAAGAAGAAGAAGAGAAGGAGAAGTGGGAGTCTAGGAAGGGGTCAAGCAAGCCTTGTGTGGATTCTCCATTGGAGGTAAGAGCTTTATACATACCTAAGTTTTGATTTCTGTTTTGAATTGTAAAATCTAGAGCTAGAGTTAGTTGTTTGAGTTTTGGGATGAGTTGCTGAAAATAGGAATCAATGGGTGTGAATCTTGGGTGTATTGATGTTTTGAGCTTGAACCTTGAGTTATGGGTTGTTATATAGTCTATTTGATGTTTGAAAATGATTTTGGGGTTTGGGTATTGGTTTAGTATGAATTGGGAAGGTTTTAGCTCGGAGAAAACGCAGGAGAAAACCCAGAATTCTGGGTCTGCGAAGGCGTGCCGCGACACAAGTTTTTCGTGCCGCGGCAAGGGAGCCTTTGGCTGGTGGGTGCCGCGGCACAAGGATGTGGTGCCGCGGCACAAGGCAAATTTCAGGGCATCATTTTTAGGCAATTTTAGGCCTTTGCTCTGGGGGTTCGGGGGATGACTCCGGGGTGTTGTTTTAAGGTTTTAGAAGTCCCGAGAGTGCGGGATTGGTCCCGGGAAGTGGTTTTGGGTTGATTAGTATTGAGGGATGTTTCTTGTGTGTTGTGACTAGGTTGTTGGTGAGGCTCGTGCTTGAGGACCGTGCTCGTGGCTTAAGTGCATCAGGAGGCTCGGTGTGCAGGTAAGAAAACTATAACACCCGAGGTTAGGGCATGGCCCCAGATTGTATTATGTGCAAATGTTTAAACCTTAAATGAATCATGATGTGAGTGAATGATTATTTTGAATGTACTATATGTGTGATTATGATGAAATGAGCGGCAAGGGCCGAGTACGGCGTAAGCCGGGGCGGCCGTGGGCCGGGTACGGCGTAAGCCGGGGCGGCCGTGGGCCGAAAGTAACACCTAGCACATGGGATGCTATATTCAGGGTGGGACCCAAGGGATACATGAGTTATCCTCGCGGTGAGAACCGATACCCCAGGCTTCGGTAAGGCTCTGGGGCGGCATGGCCGTGTTTGCTTAGTCTAATGATTGACTTGTTTAATTGTGGATTATCTGTTATGATAAACTGTATACGTTGTATATGTTATGTTCTGCATGAGTTTTCTTGCTGGGCTTCGGCTCACGGGTGCTCTGTGTTGCAGGTAAGGGCAATGATTGAGTCAACCAACCATGAGTACGGAGAGCGTGAAGCGATGCGTACATGTTTGGCCTGCCCGACTGCTTTGGTTGGGGGTTTATTCGAAAATGGCTGTAATAATCTATGATTTTGTAACCGATCAACTGTAAACTTATTTCATGATGTAAATAGTTTTCAAACCTTATTTTGGGATCCCAATTGTTTAAATACTAGAAGTTTTTATTGAGTCAACGCATTTTCAAAGAGTACAGCCTTAACTTTTTTATTAGTCACACTTTTGTTTCAAAACCTCGGTTAGCGAGTTCATTGCACTGTTTTGTCTTAAAACTCACTTAGTAACGGCTCTAAGGATGTAGGGCGTTACAACTAAGATGCACTTTCTACAGTAACTTTTCCAACCCCCTTCCAAATGGAAGTGGAGTTTATTTTATAGTGGGCTCTAATGGCCCTGGGTACATGGTGGTCCAGGGGACCAGATGGTACACGGGTACACTAACAGGAGAGTGGTTCCAGGGGTAGTGGTGTCGGCTCTGGTACATGGTCAGAGCTCGTGGGAGCACCTCAGCTTTTGTACCCGGTCATGACTCCACTACTTGATCGTACGAATGTCAGAGGTGTGGTACCAGGCGTAGTGGCACTGGTGGTCCTGATGCATGGTCAGAGAGATGCACGGAGTGCCTCCACCGTTGGTACTAACTTGTACCATCACTGCCTGTCTGGTACGGATGTTCAGAGCTATGCCTCCTAACTCCCCATCCTAGCATAACCGGTTTCCGTACGCGTGCCTTGCATCTAAAAGTTTCTCTCGTGTAGCCATGAGCGAGATAAGCGTGCGGGAGTCGAGCCCCGTTGGTGACACCCTCCTTAGAAAATAGAGAAGAGCCTCATCAGCAGGGCACATGCTTACACCATGGAGGCGCATCCTGCGAGATGGTGCGTGTGGCCTAGGTATGGCCGAGACATGGCCTCGCGGGTCATACGAGCCCCCACGAGATGCTAAGAGGGTGGCACAGCCTTGCGTGGGCGCGCTGAGATGACGGGCCTCGCGCCTGGGCACGAGCCTCGCATGGCTGGGGCGAGGCGCTGAGATGTTGGACCTTGCATGGCCGAGGCTGAGCGCGAGGCGGGGAGATGACGGGCCTCGCGTCTGGGCACGTACGAGGGCCTCGCATGGCCTCACAGGGCCTCAGGTGACTGGCGCACGGACACGGCCTCGTGGCTGGGTATGGACGAGGGCCTCGCATGGCCTTGCGTGGCCTTGGGTGATTGGTGCATGGACACGGCCTTGCGGCTGGGCATGGACGAGGGCCTCGCATGGCCTCACGTGGCCTCGGGTGACTAGCGCGCGGACACGGCCTCGCGGTTGGGCACGGACGAGGGCCTTGCATGGCCTCGCGTGGCCTTGGGTGATTGGCGCGCGGACACGGCCTCGCAGGCCATATGGGCGCCCCGCGAGACGCTGAGTGGGTGACAACGGCCTCGCGCCTAGGCACGGGCGAGGGTCTCGCATGGCCGAGGCTATATGAGGCTATATGAGGATCGGGTGGCTCGGATCACCTAAGGCTATATGAGGATAGACCCCCATATTTTCCCTTGGTGGATTTTGTGTATCCACAGAGCCTAATGCCCAGCAAGGAAAATCTACTAGCACATAAAACATAACATAAGACTAAAAAACATATGACTATAAAAACATGTATAATGGCCATCATACCTCTTGGGGCTTGCTAGCTAGGCAATCATATGCCCATAAATTTACGAGGCTTAGTTATCTAAACAATTCATATAAAGTTATGGGGCTCGTTATCTAAATAATCATATGCCCAAGGAATATTAGTGAGGCTTGTTATCTAAACAAGTTATATGTTTGTTATCTAAACAAATTATATGCTTGTTATCTAAACAAAACATATACTTAAAACTAAAAACATATCATACATATATCATAGCATAAACATATCATAACATAAACATAACATAACATAAACATATCATAACATATAAGCATATAAAAACTATCATATTTTCCTTACCAATACAAAGATTTATGAGAACAAGGATGGGATTTTGAACACTCCTAAACCAATAATAAGAATGGTGAGTATTTCTATAGATAAGAGATGATAAAGAAGAGAAATAAACCATCAAGAAGAAGCTTACCGAAAAGAAACCTTATGTTCAAAGAACTTAAATACCTAACCAAGAATGGCAACAACGAGTTAGGATTTGAGTAAAGAAAACTAAAGGAAACTAAAGAACCATATAGAAATGAACTTAAGATTAGGAATACCTTTGAGTGTACTAGAACCGAACTACACCTTGATATTGAAAACACATTATTTATCTCAGTTCCCAAGTGTTTATAAAGCTTAAGATGTAAACCTTTTATCCCAACCCAAGCATTTATCACTCTATAGTAACCCTAGCAACTTGAAGAATGAGAAAAATGGCTGGGTACAAGGTCTTATTTATAGAGTTCAATGAGTGAAACAACCTCCTTTTAGCTTGAATAAAATAATGAATATTAATTGACAAATATATGAATATTCATTCAACAAGTGCTTAAGACTCGGTAAAAAACGTTCAGAGGCAAGTCAAGAGGTTAAGGCTATTTTTAAAATTGAAAAATCGAACTTTAAAAAATACATAGGTGGAGCCGCTATATCGCCTATCCCAGTATTCCCGAGGCTGGTTCGATCATTCGTGCAAAATCGACGTATTTTTCGTATCTTCCGTAGGCGATATATCGACCCCTATGTTGTGATATATCAACATATGTAAATATATCAAACACATAATTGCACTTTTATCAGCATAATTTGAATTGATTAATCAAGTTTGACTAAGTAATACGAGATTCCAACAAGTTCTGGAAGGGTCTAGAGCTTCTAGAAACATCTTTTTTTGAATTATCCACTTAAAATGCTTAAATCCTCAAATAAACCAGATTTTGACAAGTGTCATGCACTTAATGGTCTTGGAAGATTCTAGAGTTTCTAGAACTTTCTTTTATTTAAACTATAATTAAATCCTTAAATAAACATGCACACGACAAGTGTTATGATCTTATTAATTCTATCTAAACATTATAGTATAATAAATGACATCTTCATAATCAGTTATATTAATCAAACCTTATGTTATAATTAATATTCTTAAACTATAGGTTAAACTTATAAAATATATAAGTGTTGCTACGAGTGTTCAACTAAGTCTCGGCTTGAACCAAAAACCACAGTAACTATCATACTATAACTACTACTAGCTACTACTACTACTATTATTACTATCTAACTAGTTAAGTAAAATTCTAGGACTCTACAATTCTCCCCTACTAAAAATAATTTCGTCCTCGAAATTTACTTACCAAAAAATTCCGAATACCGAGCTAACATGTCCTCCTCCAACTCCCACGTTGCCTCATGTTCAGAACTATTACTCCATAGGACTTTGACTATCGGAAAACTCTTGGACCATAACTGCTTCATCCCTCTATCTAGGATGCTAACCGCTCATTCCTCATAACTGAAGTCTTTCTGGAGTGCTATCGTATCGTACTTGAGGATGTGAGATGGGTCTGACACATAGTTTCGTAGCATCGAGATGTGGAACATATTGTGGCTATCTGCTTGAGCTGGAGGTATGGCTAATCTATATGCAACTGCTCCCACATTGTCCAATATCCCAAAAGGACCTATAAACCTGGGACTAAGCTTTCCTTTCTTCCCAAACCGCTTCACTCTTTTCATAGGAGATATCTTTAAGACGACTTGATCTCCGACTTTGAATTCCACATCACGCCGCTTGGCATCCGCATAACTTTTTTGATGGCTCTGAGCAGCGAACATACGATTTCTAATCAGCGCTACTGCTTCCTGAGCTTTTCTAACAACTTCGGAACCAAGAAGTTGCCTTTCTCCTACCTCATCCCAATGTAACGGTAATCGACACCTTCTTCCTTAAAGTAGCTCGTAGGGTGCCATCCTGATCGTTGATGGGTAGCTATTGTTGTAGGAGAATTCTATCAGTGGAAAATACTTACTCCATGATCCTCCGAAATCAAGTACACAAGCACACAACATATCTTCTAAAATCTGTATGGTATGCTCGGACTTACCGTCTGTCTAAGGATGAAATGTTGTACTAAGACTTAACTTGGTACCCATGGCTTGCTGCAAACTTCCCCAAAATCTTGATGTAAACACCAATCCTCTATCGGATATTATTGTCTTAGGGATTCCATGCAGTCGTACTATTTCATGGACATAAACGTCTGCATATTGGTCTGCTGTGTATGAAGTCTTAACAGGCAGGAAATGAGCTGACTTGGTTAGTCTATCTATTATTACCCAAGCCGAATTGTGCTGCTAACTTGTCAGTGGCAAACCCGTCAAGAAATCCATGGCTATATCATCCCATTTCCATTCTGGAATGCTAAGTGGTTGCAATAAGCCTGCAGGTCGCTGATGTTCTGCTTTCACTTGCTGGTATACTAAACATTTAGACACAAATTCCGCTATATCTTTCTTCATTCCTGGCCACCAATACATTGGCTTAATGTCGTGAGTCATCTTGGTCGACCCTGGGTGAACTGAGTATGGAGTATTGTGCGCTTCCTCTAAAATCTTCATCTTAATCCCTTGATCATCTGGCATGCATACCCGATCCTTATATCTCAATAACCCCTGACCTAATATTGAGAAATCTGTGGCCTTACCTTCTTTAACTGCATCCATGTGTGCTACTTATGTGTCATCATGCCCTTTTCCAATCAGTATTTCTTCTAACATACTTGACTGGATAGACAAGTTAGCCAGCTTACCAGTGACTACTTCTATACCAGCAGTGATCAGCTCCTACTATAGCGGCTTTTTTATTCCAACTAATGTTGCTAGACTTCCATAACTTTTCCTACTTAGTGCATCAACAACTACGTTTGCCTTACCCGTGTGTTATAGAATTTTGCAGTCATAATCCTTCACTAGTTCTAACCACCTGCGTTGCCTCATGTTAAGCACCTCCTGAGTGAAGAAATACTTTAAGCTTTTATGGTCCGTATAAATCTCACACCATTCTCCATAAAGATAGTGGCCCCAGATTTTTAACGCAAAGACCACCGCTGTCAACTCCATATCGTGTGTTGGATATCGTGGCTCGTATTCCTTAAGCTGCCTTGAGGCGTAGGCTATGACCTTGTCATTTTGCATCAGCACACAACCCAACCCTTGCTTCAACGCATCATAGTATACTACAAACTTGTCGTTGGGTGTTAGTACACAAAGTACTGGTGCTGAGCATAACTTATCCTTAAGCAACTGGAAGCTTTCTTCACACTTATCCGTCCAGCTGAACCTTTGCTGTTTCCGGGTCAGGTTGGTAAACGGAGTGGCTATCTTAGAAAAGCCCTCTATGAACCTCCAATAATAACCTGCTAGTCCCTGAAAACTTCTTACCTCTGACGCGTTCTTTGGTCTTGGCCAACCCTTCATAGCCTCTACTTTAGATGGGTCTACAGCAAATCCTTCCTTGGATACTATGTGCCCGAGGAATGCTACTTGTGAAAGCCAAAATTCCCATTTTGTAAAGTTGGCGTAAAGTAACAAGGTCATCCCTAAATGTTCCTCATGCTCAGATTCATCCTTTGAGTACACCAAGCTATCATCGACGAATACTATGATGAATTTGTCCAAAAGACCCTATTCATTAATCCATAAACGTGGTTGGAGTGTTGGTAAGACTAAAAGACATAACTAGAAACTCATAATGTCCATAATGAGTTCTAAAAGCAGTCTTGGGAATATCCTCTTCCCGTACCTTGAGCTGGTGATACCCGGACAGTAGATCAATCTTTGAAAACACGGTTGCCCCTCTAAGTTGATCAAACAAGTCGTCAATTCGGGGTAGCGGGTACTTCTGCATAATTTGAATTGATTAATCAGGTTTGATTGAGTAATACGAGATTCCAGCAAGTTGTGGAAGGTTCTAGAGTTTCTAGAAACTTCTATTTTTGAATTATCCACTTAAAATGCTTAAATCCTCAAATAAACAAGATTGTGACAGGTGTCACGCTCTTAATGGTCTTGGAAGATTCTAGAGTTTCTAGAACTTTCTTTCTTTTATTTAAACTATAATTAAATCCCTAAATAAATATGCACACGACAAGTGTCATGATCTTATTAATTCTATCTAAACCTTATAGTATAATAAATGACATCTTTATAATCAGCTATATTAATCAAACCTTATGTTATAATTAATATTCTTAAACTAAAGGTTAAACTTATAAAATATATAAGTTTTGCTACGAGTGTTCAACTAAGTCTCGGCTTGAACCAAAAACCACAGTAACTATCATACTATAACTGCTACTAGCTACTACTACTATTATTATTACTATCTAACTAGCTAAGTAAAATTTTGGGACTCTACAGCTTGGCTTGTGTCTTAAGGATGAATGGATTGAATGGACTGCGTGACGATCAAGGATGACATTATTTTTAAGTCTTTTGAATTATGTTTTGATGTATTTTCGCAATTAGTATTTAAACAATTAAAGTTTATGTTTTTATGTATTACACAATGAGTACCCATACCGTATTTTATATTTCATATTATACTTTGTATTTTGCACAATATTTATTTTGGGGTTTTAAATAAAGTTATTTTATTTCTTATGTATGTTTCCCAAAATAGTAGCTATGTCTAGTATTTTTTAATGGTCCAAGGTCTTAGAAATAGTTGGGTCATTACAGCTGGTATCAGAGCAATGGTTCATATGCATGAAGTTCTCCTTGATACACACGCACAAGCTCCGAATCTAACCGCCAATGTAAGTGTTTATGTTTATGTTGCTTATGTTTATGTTATTAGCTAACATTTTAGCCCTTATATTTTCAGTTAAGAATGGATGGACCCTTGAACTATGAGGATATCCGAGCCATTAAGGCATTGAAAAGGATTAGAGAGCCAAGGAATAAAATATGAGTGTTAGAAAGTTACACTTAGAGATTAATCTTATTCCACAAGGAGATAGTTCATCTTCATACTACTAAGCAAATTATGATGAGAGCTACAGAACAATATGTCCTAGTAATTAGACTTTTAAAAGGTTTTCCTTCTGTAATTTCAACTTTAGAAGAAATATGGGAGACTATAGATGATGAAGATGAATTACCGGTAGCCATAAGATATTATTTTCTCATACCTAGGTTTACCTCTAAGTTGGAATTTCAATTCACTAATGAGCAAAAATATAAAATCTTTATGAATCTTCCCTGAGGAAATTTTGAGGCTCAAGATAATGATGAGTATGAAGAGATAGATGAAAATATGTTAGATGAAGGGTCAGATGTAGACGATCCTGGTTTTTAGACTCACCCTAGTTATGTTAGTTTAATTCTTTATTTATTTATTTATTATTTTTGCATTTATGATTGTATTTAGTGAAAACCTTTTTCCAAATCAATATTATTGTTATTTTTGATAACATGTATGAGTTTGATTTTTTAACAATCATAATAAAAATTAAATAAATAATGACCAAGTTCGGTGAGGGTGGATACAAATCAATGGATCGAGTTCTATATTGAGAGTTTAGGGGGCCATAGTACTGGGAGCGATTTTATTGATCCCAGCCCTCCCTCAATATGGTTATCTTTGGAACAACGACGAGTTTCGAGCCTGAGAATTAAGTCATATAGGATGATTAGAGACAGACTTAGAAAATAATAAAGATGGCTGATTTTCTAAGTATAGAAACAAAGTCTAATTATAAAGAAGGGTTACATAATTTTTCATAAGAAATCATAACTAATAGGTCCGAGTTATGTTTGCTTAGACTAAGTTTTGCCTTAGAGCCTAATAGAGTAAGTTCTAACATGCTTTTTCTCGACTGTTAGAACTTTGCAAAAGATGTTGCTCAGAAGATCTGCACGCATAGCCGACAATTCCTCCAACGCCACCAACGAGACTAACGAAGCCCTTCCAGTCTGAAGAAGGGGAACGCATGCTACCAATGTTGCTGCTATCAGAACTGCACCGCCACCTTCGATTGACAACACTGCTGAGATTGTCTAACTACGACAACAAGTGGAAGAATTGCTGCAGCAACAACGACAACAGACTCTGTCGCAGCCACAGACTCAGCCTCAGCTTCAGCCACAACCGCAGCCTCAGCAAATGGCTCAAGCACCCCAACAAGTAGGTCCTTATGGAGGATGGCCAATGACGAACTATGTGCCTTACCCAGCTCAGTACATGGAGCCAATCTACGAGCATTTTCATAAGCAACACGCTCCAAACTTTGAAGGGACAACAGACCCCTTCAAGGCAGAAGAATGGCTTAGGAATGTAGAGCCGATCCTAGCACACATGAATCTTGGCAACGTGGACCGCATATCATGTGTTTCGTCTCTTTTAAAGAAAGATGCTAGAATATGGTGGGACTTAGTACAACAGACTCACGATGTTGCCACCATGACATGGACTAGATTCGTGGAGCTCTTCCAAAAGAAATATTACAACTCGGAAATCATCGCTACAAGGGTAGAAGAGTTCACCAGTCTGAAATAGGGCAACTTGACGGTAGCAGAGTATGCTCAACAGTTTGACTGACTAGCCAAGTTTGCACCAAATATGGTCCCAATCAACTTTTTGAGGGTCACCAAGTTCGTTAGAGGACTCAGACCAAAGATTGAGCTAGGAGTCAAGCTAGCAAATCCTAGAACCACTTCTGATGCCGATGCTCTAGAAACGGCTATAGAAGTGGAAAGGCTTCAGGCGAATGTTAGTAAGGAGGAGGCCAACAAGCCTGAACCTAAGCAGCAGAATCAACCTCAGAATGGTCGGAACCACAACAATAACCATCATCATAACAACAATAATGGCCAGAAGAGAAGGCATCCTGATAATAAGAAATCTGACAATGACAAAAGAGCACGAACCAACAATGGAATTAGTAGGTCGGGTTATGTAGAATACCCACAGTGCTCTAAGTGCCAAAAGAAACATCCTGGGGAGTGCCGTGCAAACACCAAAGGATGTTACAATTATGGTTAGGAAGGTCATCAAAAGAGGGAATGTCCACAGCTCAAGAAAGAAGAGAAAAGAGACAATAAGATGGTTCCAGCCAGAGTCTTTGTCTAGACAAAAGGAGAAGCTGAGGCTAGTAACAAAGTGGTCATAGGTCAGATTCATATCCTCGATAATATATGTTCAATATTATTTGATTTGGGAGCAACACACTCGTATATCTCGTTAGGAATGATAGAGAAATTAGACAAACCTTGTTAAAGATTTAGAACAAGGTTGGTGACAGAAATGCCTTCGGCCAAAATAGTCCTATCATCACGGATAGTACGAGGCATACCGATCAAAATTGAGGACATAGATCTAGAAGGAGACCTGATAGAGCTAGAGATCAAAGACTTCAACGTAATACATGGCATGGTGCAACCATCGACTGTAGACGCAAGAAAGTGGCGTTCGAGACTCCTGACGGTCAGAGACTATGTTTTATGGGAAAGGATTCAGGACTACGTGCACAACTTATTTCATCTCTCAAAGCTCAGAGGATGATAGAGAAAGGATGTCATGCGTTCTTAGCAAGCGTCATAGGAAACACCATTAAAGGTTGGATACGTCCGCATTATAAAGGAATTCCCATAAATATTTCCTGACGACTTACTAGGGTTGCCGTCGACTCGGGAAATTGACTTCAGAATCGAGCTAGTGCCGAGAATCGAGCCTATTTCAAAGGTACCATACCAGATGGCACCTATCGAACTCAAGGAGTTGAAGACGTAGCTATGAGAACACTTAGACTTGGGTTTCATTAGACCAAGCCATTTTCCATGGGGAGCCTCGGTTCTATTTGTGAAGAAGAAGGATGGAAGCATGCGGATGTGTATAGATTACCGCAAGATGAATAAGGTAAAAATTTAGAATAAGTACCCGCTACCCCGAATTGAAGACTTGTTTGGTCAACTCTGAGGAGCGACCATGTTTTCAAAGATAGATGTATGGTCCGGGTATCACCAGCTCAAGGTACGGGAAGAGGATATTCCCAAGACAACTTTTAGAACTCAATATGGACATTGCAAGTTTCTAGTTATGTCTTTTGGTCTTACCAATGCTCCAGCCACATTTATGGATTTAATGAATCGCGTCTTCAAGGATTACTTAGACAAATTCGTTGTAGTGTTCATCGACGATAGTTTTTTGTACTCAAAGGATGAAGTCGACCACGAGGAATATTTAAGAATGACCATGCTGCGACTAAAGGAGCATCAAGTTTATGCCAAGTTCAAGAAGTGTGAATTTTGGCTTTCGCAAGTAGCGTTACTCGGCAACATAGTATCGAAGGACGGAGTTGCTGTAGACCTAGAAAGGGTAGAGGCTGTAAAGGATTGGCCAAGACCTAAGAATGCGTCAGAGGTTAGAAGTTTTCTCGGGCTAGTAGGCTATTATCAGAGGTTTGTAGAAGGATTTTCTAAGATAGCCACTCCGCTTACCAACCTGACCTGGAAACAAGAAAGATTCAACTGGACAGATAGATGTGAAGAGAGTTTCCAGTTGCTCAAGGATAAGTTATGCTCAGCACCAGTACTTTGTGTACCGACACCCAACGACAAGTTTGTAGTTTACTGTGATGCATCAAAGCAAGGTTTGGGTTGTGTGCTGATGCAGAATGATAAAGTGATAGCCTACGCCTTAAGGTAGCTGAAGAAATACGAGCAATGCTATCCAACGCATGATATGGAGTTGGAAGCGGTGGTCTTCACATTGAAAATCTGGCACCACTATCTTTATGGAGAACAATGTGAGTTTTATACGAACCACAAAAGCTTAAAATATTTCTTCACACAGAAGGAGCTCAACATGAGGCCGCGCAGGTGGTTAGAATTAGTATAGGATTATGACTGTGAAATCCTATACCACCTGGGAAAAGAAAACGTAGTTGCTGATGCGCTAAGCAGAAAGAGTTATGGAAATCTAGCAGCATTAGTCGAAATAGAAAAGCCGCTTCACCAAGAGCTGATCAATGCCGGAATAGAAGTAGTCATTGGTAAACTGGCTAACTGGTCTATCTAGTCAAGTCTGTTAGAAGATATACGGATCAGACAAGGGCATGATGACACATTAGTATCTCACATAGCTGCAGTTAAAGAAGGCAAGGCCACTGATTTCTCGATATTAGGACAAGGGTTCTTGAGATATAAGGACCTGGTATGCGTGCCGAATGTTTGGTCATTTTGCCTTCTAGACAAGATTCACAAACTGAAAGAGTTCAAACTCTTAGTTCTCTCAAAGGTCCATCTTTTGTTAACCAATTTATTCTGTCTAGAGCTATATGACCAAGTCTAAGATGTCAAAGATATGTGTCATCCTCATTTGAAACTTTTTATCTTTTGTTTCCTTGCAGTTTTGCTACTTTAAATAAATCCAAGTTATAAATCGTTCGTTCATTAGGTTTGAGCATTTACAGTCCGTTTGTATGTTCTGCTGGACAAATTTTGAAACCATTCTTTGAAATAACAATCGTGTTATTATAAAAGAAATGTCAAATAATTGTTCATGCAACATTGATAAAGAAACTAAGTTTCTACAAAATCCAGGATTAAAATAAAAATTATTCAAAATAAGATAATTTTTCCCAAAATATAAACGGAGTGTTCCCTTAGCTATTACAAAAATGAGCGCACCACTTCCAACCGCATAGTCACCTCGCCATCAGCAAGTTCCCTTGATGACTCACGTATCTGCATAGAAGAACAAACATGGTTAGTGATTCCTGAATCTAAAACTCGGGATGACATATTGTCTTCCACTATACAAACTTCAAGTACAAGCATATCAAATTTACCTTTCTTTTTTTAGCTTAGCGAGAAACTTTTTACAGTTTCTCTTCCAGTGAACTTCAACTCCACAGTGGAAACACTTTCCCTTTGGTTTGTTCTTCTTGGAGTTATTGTCATTCTTGTTCTCCTTGGCATTTGGTGCCTTCTTGCCTTTCTTGGACTTTTTTCCCTTCCCTTTGTCCTTGTCATTGTTCTTCTTCCTTTTCTTGGTTTTATCCTCAAAGGTTGAAGGTTTGGAGTTATTTTCATTCTTGTTCTCCTTGGCATTTGGTGCCTTCTTGCCTTTCTTGGACTTTTTTCCCTTCCCTTTGTCCTTGTCATTGTTCTTCTTCCTTTTCTTGGTTTTATCCTCAAAGGTTGAAGGTTTCTCCTCTGCCACATTTGCCTCAGTCTCCTTGGTTATGGTTTTGTTAAGAGACTCAAATGTCTGCAGTTCATTCAACACCTGGGTCCTGTTGAGCCTTAACTTTTTCATAATATAGTTGGTTGTGAACGCAGAGAAAGCAGGAGTGAGCCATGCTCAAGATATGTTCACACACAGAAACACTTTTCTTCATCTTAGTAGTCATGTAGGTTCTAGTAGCCTCATGTTTACTTTGATCAGATTGCCACCCAAACATGGTCTGCAGAGATTCCATTATCTCAAAATTAGTTTCCATGGGTTCATGCTTTGTTCTCAGAACATCATTCATGCTCTCAAGCATGTAACACTTAGCCTTATTGTTGGGTTGAATCCCGGCATCATATTTGTCTTGAATATTCTTTGGGGCATTGGCAGCAGGCTCTTCAGAACATTCCTCAATTAGGGAAAATTTATGGTTCTCATAGATTAACATCAAATTCAGATTCGATTTCCATCTTATAAAATTATCACCATTAAGTTTTTCAAGTGAAATTAAAACAATTATTGAATTTCCACCGTTCGACATTACTGAAAGAGATAAAATACAATAATATTACTATTTGAAAAAATATCAATAATTTGGAAAGTAAATATGATGCATGAATGCAATAAATTAAAACACATAAGCTAACATTTACTATTCCACGATAAAACTACCCAACAAATAAAGTGTCGCCTTAGGGTCGGTTAAGTTAAATTCAGATAGCTTATAAGACAACCTTATGTTTATTATTTAAGACGTAAAAAAAGTCATTATTTTCCATTTTTAAAATAAAATATCGTTGGTTTTTTCAAGATTCAATTATTCAACGCAAAAGCTTAATGCATCTTTGAAGTGTAACCCATTACTTTGGAATTCATGACTTAACTTACAGAGTGCCGCCTTAGGGTTGTTCAAGCCTAAAATACATCACTCCTTCCTATCTTCGTAAGAAGCCAACCTTAGTATTAATATGTCTAGAAACATTCGTTAGGGGGACGAAAACAAAGTTGCCTCGAGGCCCTATTCATATCTCAGGGTGTTGTACTAATAATGGAGACCATATGTCACATTGAGATGTTTACCTTCTCTCACTTACTATTTTATAAGTTATGTATTTTATTAAACTAATCAACTAATTCCAAATTAATTACTAGTTTATTAATAACCCTATGAATGTAATTAATTATAAAAGAACTTATTTCTACAATTGACGCGATCTAAATCATTACCCATTACAATCATCTAACTTTACTAAAACACTTTTTAAATAAAGTTGGTTATCTTAAAGACCCATAAAAACTATTACCTTTATTATGATGTGTCTTACCAAGTTTTAACTAATTTAAGAATTAGTAGTTTACATGAAATTTATTTCTCCAAAACAATTCATATAAATAATTAGGACAATCCTAAATAATCATGTTTCTAAATTCCAGTCATGATCTTACATATATAGATATATTAAATCAAACACAAATGGATTAGAGATTACCTCTTGTAGTCTATCAAGGGTCCACGAATCTTTTTGTTTAAATCAATGATCTTCCTATCCTTATTTTGAAAGCTCACACCTTTATCTTCTAGGCCAATCATCAAACACACAAGGACGTGTCTGGGCATGTAGGATTAAAAAGGTTAATTTAGAACTCACTAGATATACTCAACACATGAGATCTAGTGATGTTTGATATAGAGAGGATGTTGTGAATATATTTTTAGATTTATAAAAACTTATCGCTTTCTTTTTCTAAGAGAGAATCTCACAGTCAAAACTTCTAGAAAAACAACTTATGAAAAATATCGCTTCTTTTGAGGTTTATAAAGATAATTAACTAATTTAATTAATCTTTATTTTATCTAAAATAAAATTGATTAGTTATAACCTATTTAATTATTTAATTTAAATTATATTTAAAAAAATAATTAAATAAACAAATTATTTGAAAGTTAAAATTCAAATCCCATAGATAGGAAATATCCATGTGTGGCGTCGTTCACTGTGCAATATAGTGAGTGGCGTGATCCTCATTAGGGATTTCACTAATTTTCTCATTTATATATTAAATTAATATTTAAGAAAATATATTTATCCAAAAATAAATATCAGTTTATTCAAAATTAACTTTATCTTGAAATAACAATTGTAAATAAATAAATAAATATATTATTATAAATAAGATAATTATTAATCTCACTTTATATTAATCCAAACATGATTAATATTTATTTTAACATATTGTTTAAATTCCTTTGCAATTAAGTCATTCTCTCTACAAATCTTTCTTTTGACACCGTTACCCTTGACAGTGTAGGACATAGGTCTTCTGGGGACTAAAGACCTATAATATGAAGCTCCAATAAACATTATTATTAATTAAACTCTTTATTCTAATAATATTATTTATTAATTCCATGATTACTCCTCAATAAATATTGAATTGCACTCTAAGTATTTATAAAATTATATTTACATAGTTTTTTCTTGTAGTCCATTGATACAATCAATAAATTTAGTTTTTGTTGGAGAAACTTGTGCAGGACCTTATTTATTTTCATGTAAATCGTATAATAAACATATTAATATAGGAAAACCTAAAACATGTTTCTAAAATTGAATTCATACAGAGATAATGATAAGAACAATTATATTATTGTGCAGTGGAATGATTGAGTCCTTCCTTTAGTTTCTCTAACCCTTGTATCCTTTCTGTCGCAGGGTATCACTAAGAAACATAACCGTTCTTCAATTTTATTCACAGCCTTCCAAAGTATCCTTAGAATCATCTAGACTTGGGTGGGAAATTCTCAACACATGAGATACAGAGAGAAGAAGAGAAAAGAATAATGAGGCTTAGAAAATGACTTATGTTTGTAGAGAGAATCTAAAACCTGATAGATCTTCTGATCTTCTTAGAAACTTGTGTTTCAAAATTTGATTTCAACTCTCACTTGACATTCCTTTTATAGACTGAATTAGGTCACTTATTCAATTAAAAACTCAATAAAATAATACCCAATAATCAGCCCTAGGTCGAAATTATCATGGGCTTTAGGCCCGTGAAATTTCCCATTTAATTATATGCCCGTTGGACTTAAAATCAACGCCTTTATTATTTTCTATTGATTAATTAATTAAATCCTTTATCAAATTGATTATTTATAATTTGAAACTTGATTTAAACTTATTTATTAATTTAGATACCAATTTATCTTATTTATTAAATTTGCCATAATTTCACTTTTCTTCTCTAAATTGTATAACTCTGTGAAACTATCAAAAATTGACCTGGTCAACTTTGATCATTCTAATTGATAATTAAATCAATAAATTGAGACTATCTAGATGATTTTATCCAAGGTACAGTGGGGACCATGGGCCTATGAAATCAAGCTCCAATAAGTTATCCTAAATCTAACAAATAAATTTACTAACTTATTAATTCCTCGTGACTCCACTAACGACATAGACTTGCACTCTTGAATTCATAGAACGCTCTATAAGAAATATAGATACGTTATTAATTATCCATTGTTACAATCATAATTGTCACTCAATCCTCTATAGACGGTCTATAATGAGATAGGACTAAAATACCATTTTACCCCTCATTGTTTTTGATCCTTAAACACTTAGTTCCTTGTAAATGATATTTCAGTAAACTAATATTAATTACTCAAATGAGATCTCTATCATTTAGCACCTTGAACCAAACTAAAAGGAAACCATCGTTTCACTTCTTCATCAGAAATTATAGATGTTCATATCTATGATTAACACTCCCACTTAATTATAATACTGAGTTCCCAAGATGTAAGTATGGGATAGTCCGTAGGGTAAGCTGGTAACGAACAAGTCAAAGAACTCAAATAATACAATCAGTTAGAATACTAACCACTAATAATTGAGAATGAATTGACCTATGGTCAACTATATGATATGACTAGAATAGATAATAACAGTATGTTTACTTATCCTATCTACTGTCAATATTGGTCCAGTCCGATGTAACAAATACATCTGATCTTATCTAATTTGCTAATGTTATGAAAAGAACATAATACTGCGATGTGTAAGTAGATAATATCGTAGATTGACAAGTCAGTGTAAATCCTGTGCATTGACTAATCTTAGGACTAACTTATTTTGAACATATAATCATATTTATATTCCACTGTGATTACGTCACTATAAATATGATTAGCTATATGCTCGGGATTTAATAGAAGTTTATATTAAATAAATAACCATGAAAATAAAACATGTCAGCAAAGTGATTGACCAAGTCAAAAAATATTTTCTATTCTTTTATTGATAATAAATGAGATTACAAGGAAAGTGGGTTTTAATTACGGCATAAAACGCCCAAAATCCTCCCTAAATTCCAAATTCAGAACCCCCCCCCCCCCCCCCCCCCACGTAACCCTTAACATGATCAAAACTAACCAGAAATTCAACAGCCTTGAACCTGAAAACTTACCTCAGTTAGAAGCTCTAATCCTCAGCAATTGCTTGGATGTTTCTCGCTTAATTTCCCCAAATTTCCCAGCTTAAAACCAAGCTTTTCCCTTTAATAATCCCTTCGGCTTCAAGGCACAAGAGAGGGAGAGAGAGTGAACGTGCAAGAGAGAGAGAGAGAGAGAGAGAGAGAGCTGAGGAGTGTTTTGATATGTTCTAGCCTCCTAATTGCCTCAAGGGAAAAATAGTCATTAACCCCAATTCCCGCTAATTCCTCGAGTCATCCTACAAATTCCCAATTAATCCCGTCATGCCCAACTTACTACCAAATACTTACCCGTTACTCGATTAATCCCAAATATACATTAAACTTCCCATAATACCCCTAAGCTCACCCCAAGCCGAGTATTAAACCTCGCTGTGACTATTCTGCTAATCCGCTCACTACGATCGCCTCAAGCCGTATACTGCAAATAAATCCACATAATAATGTGGTCTTAATCATTTAACTCATATAATCCCATTTATGCCTTTAATGAGCCCAAATTAAAACTGTGCCCTTATAACAAAGAATGGGCCCACATGTATATTTAATACTAAAAAACATGCATATAAATATATTCATATTATCATATAAATTAGGGATGCCATGTAACGACCCAAAATTACTAATAAGGCTTAAGGGCCTTGATTAGTGTGCTAGGAGGGCATAATTGGTATTATGTGAATACATGATTTAATGCATGATTATATGATTATGTGGAGATAATTAAGTGCATGTTTATGAGTATTAAATGTGCATGTGGACCCTGTTTTGCTTATAAGGGCATATTTGTAATTTTGGTCGTTGATGGCATAAATTTAATTATGTGTGATAAATTGTTGAGACCACATTATTATGTGGGTATATTTGCAGCATATGGCTCGAGACGATCCTAGCTAGCAGAATGGCGAAATAGTCACGACATAAATTTATACCTGGCTCGGGAGAGCCTGGGGGTATTTTCGGGAGTTTAGAAAATATATCGGGGATTATTAGACATTTGGGTAAATAAATGGTAACTAATTAGATGACGGGATTTAAGTGGTAAATATTAGGGACACTCGAGGAGTTAGCGGGAATTGAGGGTAAATGACTATTTTGACCCTTAGATTAACTAAATGATTAATTATTTATGGAGGGGCAAGTTGGTCTTTTTCCATAGAGGGGATATACTCTGATTTACTGAGGAAGAAAATAGAAGAAAGTAGAAATTCCACTGTCTCTTCTCTCTCACGTATCCTTTTCACTCCTTCTTTTTCTATTGCATTTTGGAAGCTAAGGAAAAAGGTAGAAGGAATTGAGCTAAGGCTGGGGTTTTCTTGGAGGAAATTCAGCTAGGAAAAAGGGGGAGGAGTTAAAGCTGGGACTTGAAGGGAATCCAGCTAGGAAGTTGAGTTGTAGATTGAGGTAAGAACTACAGTTTATCCTTGAGTTTTTGCTGGGTTTCTGGGTATAAGGTAATTGATGAACTTAGTTTATTTGGAAGAATTGAGCATAGTTGATGTGAGGTTTCAACTGGGAGGTCTGGGAATCTAAGTTCAAGAATCGGAAGATTGATGCTGAGGGTTTGACTGTCATTAAGGTAAGGATTTCTTTAATCTTCTGAGTAATTCTCTAGTTTTTAGTTCGGGTTCTTGAGCTTCAAAGCTCAGTTTTGATTCTTATGTTTAGTGAAGGATTTAGCCAAGTCTTTGATGTTATTAGGTTGCTTTGGATGAGTTCTAGTGATTTATGTGGTTAATTTTGAGTTTGGTTGATGATAGGGTTGAATTTTTGGAGCTTTGGCTCGGGGAGGTTTGAAGGAGAAACCTAGAAATTGTCATTTCTGGTGCTAGCGCTGTAGCCCTAGGTTTAGAGCGCTACAGCGCTAGGCTGCGTTTTTGGGAGGCTCTGGTTTCTATTTGTAGCGCCCCTTTGGTGGCGTTGTAGCGCTATCCTGCCTCCTGAAATTTGTTTTTGGGTATTTTCTTAGGATTTTTGCTTGGGGACTCGGGGGACGGACTCACCATCTCATTTGGTGGAACTTGGAGTCCCAAGAGTGCGAGTTTGGTCCCAGGATTTTCCTTTGGAGTTCAACTCATCGAAGTGTCATTTATGGTTTGTGACTAGGTTTATCTCCAAGGCTTGGAGCTCAGGATTGTGCTCATAATCATTTTACATTCTCCGCTCAGAATTTAAGGTAAGAAAAGTGCACCCGGTTGTGTGATTATGTTGGGACTAAGAGTTCCCTATATTTGTATATAAATGTTGTATGAAGGTATTATGCCATGTGAACATGAGATAAACGGCTTAAGAGTGCCGGAATTAATATTGGCGCACAAGGACGCAGCTCGGCCACTGGTAGATGAGGTTAATTAAATAATCACTGAGCTTGGCCTAAGCAAGCCAGAGTCAGTGGGTTGAACATTGGACTCGGCCTAAGTGAGCTGAAGATAGTGACTTAAGTAGAGGGTGCGGCCTAAGGGCGTCGACCCTAGTTATTGAATGATATGTTTATTGATGTTAATCTGGTGATTATGATATGTTTATTACATGGATGATTGATTATTGGTTTGTTTACTGATATCGCTAATTATGTGAATGATGTAGTCTATTGAGTGTTTGATTAATGATCTGTGAATTATTTGATTACTATTATTGATTATGCCATGCATTATATTTTTCTTGCTGGGCCTCGGCTCATAGGTGCTATGTGGTGTGCAGGTAAAGGCAAGGGGTTTGATGATTCAACCATGAGTTGGAGAGCTCTGGGGGTGAGGTGTACATTGTCAGTTGCTCGGCCACCACGGTCGAGGGTTTGTATAGGGACGGAAACCCATTAGAGTGGCCTTGATTATTTATAACTTTTGGAATTTTTGTAAATATGTCCTTTAAACCCTCTTTTGGGATCCCATGTACTAAACAATTATTTTAATGAAAATTATCTGTTTATGACCAAAATCTTTTAAACTTAACCTGTTTATGACCATAGGATCACATTTTCATTTGAAAGACTTGATTAGCAAGTCCTGCACTATTCTAAACACATAGTGTAACGACTTTGGTTATCTAGGGCATTACATGCCACGTAGTCACGCATATAATCAATTAATCACACATATATCCTATTATGCCCTCCTGGCATGCTAATCAAGGTACTAAACCCCATTAGAAATTTTGGGACATTACAACTATCCCCTCCTACTGAGAATTTCATCCTCAAAATTCACCTAAATAACTCGGGATACTAATCACACATAGCTGACTCTAACTCCCAGGTTGCTTCCTCGACCTTGCTCTTCCTCCATAAGACTTTGACTAGAGGAATCATCTTGTTCTTCATAACCTTATCCTTTCTGTCTAGGAACTGAACTAATAGCTCCTCATATGAAAAATCTGTCTGTAGCTCCAGATCCTCGTACCCCAATACATGGGTCATTGAGATGTGGAATACGTCGTGAACTCCCAATAATGACGATGGCAGAGCCAATCTATAGGCTTCTTGCCCGATCCTCTCCAGGATCTTGAAAGGCTCTATGAATTTTGGGCTCAACTTGCCCTTTTCTCAAATGTCCTCACCCCACGCAGTGGCGAAACTCGTAGAAATACGTGGTCCCCGACCAGGAACTCCACGTTCTTACGCTTAGGATTAGCATAGCTTTTCTATCTACTTTGCGAGGCGAACATTCAAGCTCGGATCTTCTCAATAACTTCATTAGTCTTCTTAACCATCTCATCCCAATGAGTGGGCGATCTACACTTCCTTCCATATAACATCTCATCTGGGGTTACTGCAGTTGTTGGTTGATAACTATTGTTGTACGAGAACTCAATCAATTGAAGGTACTTACTCCAAGACCCCTCAAAGTCCAGCACACATGCTCTAAGCATGTCCTCCAATATCTGAATTGTCCTCTCAAAATGTTCGTATGTTTGCAGATGAAAGGTTGTACTAAACTTCAACTGAGTTCCCATAGCCTTCTGCAAACCACCCCAAAACTTGGAGGTAAATATGGGATCTCGGTCCAATACTATAGACTTAGGAACCCCATGGAGACGTACAATCTACCACACATACAACTCCACATACTGATCCACAATATAGGTCGACCTCACTGGTAGAAAGTGAGCTGACTTGGTGTACCTGTATACTATCACCCACATCGAGTCATGTTGCCCCACCGTCCTGGGCAAACCTCCTACAAAATCCATGATAATATCTTCCCACTTCCACTTAGGAATACCCAAAGGTTGTAACAACCCCCTTGTCGTTGGTGTTCAGCCTTTACCTACTGACAGGTTCAGCACTTGGCCATGTATTCAACCACGTCTTTCTTCATCCCAGGCCACCAATATAGAGTTCGTAGATCTTCGTACATCTTCATGGTGGCTGGATGGAGTGAGTATGGTATAGTACGGGATTCATCAAGAATCTATCATCTAATACCCATATGCATCAGAACACAGATCCGATCCTTGTACCGTAGTAAACCCGTCTCTTAAATGGAATAATCCTTAGCCACTCCAGCTAGGACATTTCCTTTAACCTCCTTTAAATGTGCATCACCCATTTGATCCTCTCTTATCCTGTCCAGGAGGGTAGACTGCAAGGTAATATTGCCCAACTATCCCACAACTAATTATATCCTTGCTCTAGTCATTTCCTCTGCTAATTCATTCGACATCTGCTTCGAGCTAAACAACTGTCCCGGGCCCCTCCAGCTCAAAGCATCTGCAACTACATTGGCTTTTTCTAGGTGATAGAAGATTTCACAGTGATAGTCCTTCACCAATTCTAGCCAACATCTTTGTCTCTTATTTAGCTCATTCTAGGTGAAGAAATGCTTTAAACTCTTATGATCAGTGTATATCTCTCACTTCTCTCCATCCAAGTAATGTCGCCATACCATTAGTGAGAATATCACCGCTGCTAGTTCCAAATCATAGGTAGGGTATTGCTGCTCATATTCCTTCAGCTGTCGCAATGCATAAGCAATAACTTTCTCATTCTACATCAACACGCATCCCAACCCCAGTCTTGATGCATCACAGTACTCTACAAACTTCCATCCCTCTGAAGGAAGACTCACACGGGGGCAGAAATCAATCATCGCTTCAACTCCTGGAAGCTTCCCTCATATTTTTCTAACCATATGAACTTTAGATTCTTCTGTGTCAACTAAGTCAAGAATGTGGCAATCTTTGAAAACCCTTCCACAAACCGTCTATAATATCTCACTAGTCCAAGGAAGCTCCTAACCTCCGAGGCGTTCATTGGCCTCGGTCAATCCCTAACTGCTTTACCTTGGCCAGATTTACCATAATCCCATCTCCACTGACAACATGTCCAAGAAATGTCACTTCTGGTAGCCAGAACTCACACTTCTTAAATTTAGCATATAACTGATGCTCCATCAACCTCTACAATACCCATCGGAGATGCTGCTCATGCTCTGCCTCTGAACTAGAGTAAACTCGGATGTTGTTGATGAAGACAATCACAAACTGAGCTAAGAAGTCCTTGAACACCCTATTCATTAGATCCACAAATGCTACTGGGGCATTGGTCAATCAAAACAACATGACCAAGAACTCATAATGCCCATACCTCATGTGGAAAGTCATCTTCAGAATATCCTCGTCCTTGATCCTTAGATGGTGTTAACCAGATTGAAGATCAATCTTTGAGAATACCGTCTTACCTTGCAGCTGATCGAATAGGTCATCTATCCTCGGTAGGGGGTACTTGTTCTTGATAGTCAACTGGTTCAACTCCTTGTAGTCTATACACATTCTCAGAGTCCCATCCTTCTTCTTCACAAATAAAACCGTAGCACCCCATGGAGAGAAACTAGGTCTGATAAATCCCATGTCTAATAGCTCCTGCAATTGTATCTTCAACTCCTTTAGCTCTGCTGGAGCCATCCTATACGGTTCCCTCGACACTGTCTCTGTACCCGACGCTAACTCAATGACAAATTGAATTTCCCTATGTGGTGACAATCCTGGTAAATCCTCTGGAAACACATCCAAGAACTCGCATAACAGTCTAGTCTCTCTTGACCCCACTGGCATAACCCTAGTGGTATTTACCACACTAGCTAGAAAACCTATACTACCTCCTAGTAATAAGTCCCTAGCCCTCAACGCTGATATCATAGGAATGCAGGGTTCGTGTATAGTACCCACAAAAACAAAAGGGTCCTCACCCTCTGGCTCGAAAGTCACCATCTTCTTCCTACAGTCTACAGTGGCCCCATATCTGATTAGCGAATCCTTCCACAAAATCATATCAAATTCATCCATACCCAACACAATCAAATCTACTGATAGTTCCCCACTATCCACCATCACAGGCAGTGCTCTAATCTATCTCCTAGAAACTACCAGTTCCCCTGTAGGTAGTATAGTCCCAAACCCCACGTTATAAATACTCACTAGGTCTACACAATCTATCAATCAGTTTACTAGAAAAAAATTAATGTGTAGCACCAGAGTCAATCAATACAATATATGAAGAGCCAGTGTTAGAAAGCTGACCTGTCACTACCGAGGGACTAGCCTCAGCCTCTGTCTGTGTCAAGGTGAACACTCGAGCTGGAGTCAAGTTATCCGCCTTCTCTGGTTCCTCTTTCTTCACCATTGGGAAATCTTTCTTGAGGTGTCCAACCACCCCGCACAAGTAACAGGCCTTTTCCTGGAATTTTCCTAGATGGCGCTTCCTGCATCTTGCACACTCTGGATAACTCCTCCATGACTCACTGCCTCCCTGGCGGCCACCCTGGGCACCCCAGCCCCTCCTATCATGACCAGTAGTGGTTGAGGTGTCAGGGGTCTTCCTCTTCTGATCACTGGGGCCTCTGCCCCTACCAGACCCTGTAAATGGAGGCACTGCCCTACAAACATCCCATCTCACAGTGTTCTCCCTCCAAATCTTGTTCTCTGCCTCCTCAGCAGCGAGGGTCTTCTCAACCGCATGGGCATAAGTCACCTCCCTAGGTACTGATGTGATCCTCACATCTCGGGCTATCATACCATTAATCCCTCGAACAAACCTGTCCTACCTAGCTGCATCTGTAGGCATTAGATCTGGTGCAAACATTGCTAGCTTGTCAAATTTCAAGGCATACTCAGTAACTGTCATACTTCCCTACACTAACCCAACGAACTCACTCACCTTTGCCGTCCTGACGGCAACATTATAATATTTCTGGTTGAACAAATCTCTGAACTCAGTCCAACTTAGAGTAGAAACATCTCGAGTCTGGGATGCCACCTCCCACTAAATACAAGCATCCTCTCTAAGCATATAGGTGGCACAGGCCACCCTGTCATTACCTTCCACCCTCACAAAATCCATAATGGAGGTGATCATAATCATCCACTGTTCAACCCTAAGTGGATCTGGTACTCCCTCAAAGATTGGAGGATATTGTCTCCTAAATCTTTCATAAAGTGGCTCCCACCTATTCCCAATCTCAGGCGGCTATACAGCTGGTGCCACAACAAGTGGCAAGTTAGGTGTAGCACTCCCTGACGGAGCCTACTGCTTCAGAAGGAGAATCTCTTCTTCTTGGCTCTGAAGTCTAGCTTGCATATCTGCAAGCAACTGCTGCCAGTTCTCAGGGACTGGAGCAGGGTTCTGGCCCTGCTCATCATCTCTAGCCCCGACAATGGTACCGGCTAGTCGAATTGATCGCCTTGGACGCATAACTATCCAAGTTTATCTATAATCAATGACTTGGCTAGTCAAGCAATGATAATAGTTTTATACTCATTCCACGGTCCAGCACCGAAACTCAACCAAAAAAACACAATCATAATGCAAACAAACATTTAAACAATTATTCACATAGAGTAGCAATGCTAATAAGCATGGCTTATCATATTCACATAGCAGTCAAGGGTCCGACCCTATCAATATATCTTATGCTTTTTAATAATCATGCAGATAAAACAATTATAGTTCATTTAAACAATCAAACACATGATCACATATATGGTTACCAAATCCTGAGTCGAGTTTGTCTTCAGCGGCGAGTGTACATGCCCAGCTAGTCTTCAGGGACCGTTAAACCTAGACGGCTCTGATACCAAGTTGTAACGCCTTGGATAACCAAGACTGTTACACTGTGTGTTTACAATAGTGCAAGACTTGATAATCAAGTCGTTTGAACATAAATGTGTTTCTAAAGTCAAGTGACATGTTAGGGTTAAAAGATTTTGATCGTAAAATTGTTGTCTTTCATTAAACAAGAGTTTGATACATGGGATCCCAAAAATAGTGTTTACATGGCAGATACAACCCTCAAAAGTTAATACAGTCGTAGCCAACCAAAATGGAAAAATACAAGTTCGAATTGTAGTCCCTGTAATTTCCTCGGCCGTGGCGGTCGAGCGGCTGCCGATGTACACTCAACCCCTAAAGCTCTCCAATTCATGGGTGGTCCAGCATTCCATTGCCTTTACCTGCACCACGTAGCACCCGAAGCCAAGGCTCAGCAAGAAAACCAAATTCAACAAGCATAGATAACAATAGAATGTACATAGTATACTTTTGATTAGTCAGTTCAATTAATCAGCAAAATACAAGTGCTAAGGTAGGCAACGATAATAGTTTAATCCAAACATATAAATCAACCTTAATACAGTTAAATAAGGGACGACCCTTTTAGGCCGAGCCCTCTGGTTATTTAGCTGATCCTGGCTCACTTAGGCCAAGCTACATTTAGTATGCTCAACATCAGCCTCGGCTCCCTTAGGTCGTATTTTCACATCACACATAACAGATATAAAAGTTACAGAACACATGTTTTCATTTACAAGGAATCTCAATCTGATTCACAACTTGGGTGTAGTTTTCTTACCTCGAGTCCCGAGCAACAGATGTAAAGCGATCCCAAGCACAATCCTTAATCCTGAGCGTTAACGGTAAACCTAGTGACAAGCAACAATGGACAACTATCAAAATTTAATCCAATTAAATACTTTGGAATCAATTACTAGTCTCCAGGACCCTGAATTCTACTAAACTGGGTAGTAGAATTTGTCTCAAGCACTTAGGTTTAAGTCCTCGAGCCTAAAAACCAAAATTGGCTATGGCTGCCTAGGCGGGCTGCGACTTGGCCCTAAGGGTCACGACGTGCCCCAAGTCAGAGATGCTAGCCTCTTGTTCGAGGGGGAGGCGGGCCATGACTTGCCCTCTGGGGTTGCGGCATGCACACAAGTTAGCAAGCCCCCAGGGCCTTCTAAGGCACGCGGGTTAAGGCGCCCATGAACTGGGTCGTGGCGCGCCCACGTGAACCAAGAAATCCTTGGGTTTCCAGCATTTTTCCCCAACTCACAAACTCAAAATTCAACCTAAACATATACCCAGCCAAAACAAGTTCCATAATTCCCAATATCACTTTAGAAACAACACATAGCCTATAACACTAGTTCAATCCCCCCTTAATGCCAAATTCAAACCCCCCCCCCCCCCCCCTCAAGTAACCCTTAACATGATTAAAACTAACTAGAAATTCAACAGTCTAGAACCTGAAATCTTACCTCAGTTAGAAGCTTCAATCCTCAGCAATTGCTTGGCTATTCCTAGCTCAATTTCCCTAAATTTCCCAGCTTAAAACCAAGATTTTCCCTTCAAATTCCCTTCAGCTTCAAGGCACAAGAGAGGGAGAGAGAGTGAAGTGCAAGAGAGAGAGAGAGCTGGGGAGTGTTCTGATATGTTCCAGCCTAAGTCTGATACTTCCTAACTATATCTCTTTAATTAAAATGACCAAAATGCCCCTTATACTAACCCAACCTCCTAATTTCCCTTAAGGGAAAAATGGTCATTAACCCCAATTCCTGCTAATTCCTCCAGTCATCATACAAATTCCCAATTAATCCCGTCATGCCAAACTAAATACCAAATACATACCCATTACTCGATAAATCCCAAATATACATTAAACTTCCCGTAATACCCCTAAGCTCACCCCGAGCCGAGTATTAAACCCCGCTGTGACTATTATGCTAATCTGCTCACTAAGAACGCCTCGAGCCATATACTGCAAATATATCCACATAATAATGTGATCTCAATCATTTAACGCATATAATCACATTTATGCCCTTAACGAGTCCAAATTAAAAATATTCCCTTATAACCAAGAACAGACCCACATGCATATGTAATACTAAAAAACTTGCATATAAATAAAATTATCATATAAATCAGGCATGCCATGTAGTCACACATATAATCAATTAATCACACATATATCCAACTATGCCCTCCTGACATGCTAACCAAGGCACTAAACCCCATTAGCATTTTGGGGACGTTATAGATGAGCCTCTAGATGAGCCATCAACTTTATCTGATTATGATGATCATAAAAAATATGCGGATAGGATGAGATTTGATTATCTGGCTCGTCATTGCATACTGAAGACTATGCCTGACGATATTAAATCGAGGTATGTAAACTTCTATTCCACATACAAGATGTGGGAAAAGATCAAAAGAGATTCTATTGATCACTTTAGAAGTTTGCAAGAACAAAAGGTAAATATGAATTACTCGTCTCCTTTTAATATATTTGAATAGTTGATTCAAGTTTGTATGCCACAAAACATATTTTTCATCTTATTTTCAGGAACGCATTATACAAGAGGATTATAAATTGGTAGACCAAGGAATGACTGACATGGAATTTAGTTTTTATTTTTAACTTTCTATTAAGCCTGTTTCTTTAAATTGGTTCTACAATTCTTTCTAGAAAATTTATTTTAGATTCCTTTATTGATGAATGAACAAGTCTTATATTTCTTTTATATAATCAATTCAGTTGTTATTTTTGAAATATATTTGTTCTACCTATTTCATCGATGAGTATATTGATAATTATGAATTATTCATTATTGTGCAAATCATAGATTTAATAATTAAGATATTTTATTCCAACAACAATTAAGTGAAACATATATGTGAATTAAATTTTAGATTGGTTTATAATTAAATAGACACATAAAATAAATAAAAGACACTCTTTTATTTATTTCAAAAATATGTTCATTAGTTCTCTCACTGTTCATGCAGTCTATTAATTGAAGTTAACCAAAAAGGACTTTTCTCTGATAAAGGCTCAAAAATCACATAACCATTTAGCTAATACATAGAGATGTATGCTAAACCTTTTAATGTTCAAAGCCAAAAGAGATAACGAATATTAAATCAATATTGATTGACATTTATTTAAGATATGCTTACCTTTGTTGAATGCAAAAGAAATTTCTAGAAATTTTCATGCATCGTTCAAAGTAAAATCACTTAAGAAATGTTTGAACTGATCAAAAGGTACTTGAATTTGGAATTCAAGTAATTTGCATGTGAACTTGGAATTCAAACCCAACTCACGTACAACTGAAATGCTAAGCAACATTAGTATTTTGGAAATGGAATATAATCATATTAGATAAGATTAAACAAATGATAAGTGATCATTTTTGTAACGCCCTGGCTACCCCAGAACAGTTACGGTGATCGGTGAACCGGAAATTTGACCCGCTACCCGAGTCCTTTGGTTAAAAACGTGATCTAGGTGTCATTAACAGGTTAAGGTGTAAAACCAATAAAAAGGAAAGGGCGCTTTTCATTATGTAAATAAACTGCTCATGAGCCTTTTCAAAATGTTTACAAGTAGTTCATGTTACAAAAGAGTTACTACAGTTCCACATATACAATCTCCGCCGGCCTAAGCGGCAAAAATAGGGAAAACCCCTAGTCCCTCTGAGAACTCCTTGACCGTGGCGGTCAAGCGGCCCTGTATGTACATCACATCGCCCAAGCTCTCCACTCAGGGTTGGCCAAGCTTTTCCTTTCCTTTACCTGCACCACGTAGCACCCATGAGCCGAGGCCCAGCAAGAAAACATAATAAAACATGATATAATATCAACAGCGATCATAATAACCATTTAGGACTATCAGTCCAACAAATAGGTGACAATAGCTAAAAGTCACAGTAATGAGCTTTGCTCCCTCTAGCCATGTGACGATAGGGTCACCAGGGCTTAACTGAGAAGTGAATCATTCATAAGTGTTTAGGACAGGTGTATGGTGAATGGTCACCAACATAACCTTCCTCCCGACCCTAGAGTCGTGCCGTGGACAACGTCCCTTGGCCGTGTGACAAACAGTCACCGGGGTCATATACCTTGGCCATAAACATCTAGTCGTAGACCAGGCAAGCGCTTATAAGTTCTTTGACCTTAGGGTCGGTCCCGCATTAATGCCATAGAGCCATTCAATGCGTGATCATCGACTTTAGAGTCGTTCCCTGACTAGTCAGTGTCTCAAACAGATAATCAGCATTCAATAGCATTTAATATGCAATCCATGTCCACATATATCAACCAGCATGCCTCAAGTATCAAACCACGCATGCCATATATCTATACAGGGTGCAACTGTATTCATACACTGTTTTCTTAACTCTGGTTCGAGTGAGAATAATTATATGAACGACCCCTGAGAACGATCAACCTTTAAATTCCTCGACGGTCACCTGTTCATAACCAAAATATAGGATTCATCAATAAAAAATGATAACCGGGGTTTCCCAAACCAAATCCCAGCCTCCGAGACCTCAAAAACTACCCAACCGGGTACTAGGTCCAACCCCGAGGCCTATGGTTTGGATCCCTAAGCTAAAAACCATTTTCTAGCAAATCTGACCTCTTGGGCCGCGGCCCCCAAAAGCCGTGCCGCGGCACGCCCCAAGCCTCCATCTGCCAGAGACACCTGGGCCGCGGCACACAAAAGCTGTGCCGCGGCACCCAGCCCAGAAAAGCAAGAATGCCCAACATGAACCAGTTTTCAATCCCTACGTTTTCCCTCTCAAACCAGACCTTCAAATCATCATAGAACCTCCTCCAAACATGTAATTGAACCCCCAAAACTTACCTATAACACCTCCTCATCAAAACCCAATCAACTAACACCAAGAACTCCCTTTAATCCTCACTCCCCACATCAAAATCCATAAGTTAAAAACCAAAACCAAAACAGAGCTTAACTTGAATTCAATGGTCAAAGCTTACCTTAGAACCTGTTTTGAACCTCCCACACAAGCAGAACCAAGTCTCCAACCCAACCCTAAGTTCCTTTAGCTTGAATCCACAACTAGAGCTCAAAACATCAAAGAAGGAAATGGAGGAATTTGTACGGGAAGAGAAAAGAAGCTAACCCCTGTTTTTACTCTGTTTTGTTCTACAGCTTCAGCCTCTTAAGTTTATATATATATCCAGCCCCTAAAATGACCAAAATGCCCTTTATGTCATCTTAAGCCTCCAAAGCCTCCCTAAGGGCAAAATTGGTACATTCCGCTAAACTCGTTAATTATAACTAACACTCCCCATTTCCCGCTAATCTCAAAATCCTCCAACACCAATATTTCATAACCCGTTACCCTAAAATCCCCGGTAACGCTATAACCTTTAAATTCACCTCGAGACTCACCCCGAGACCCGAGCTCAAACCTGTTATGACCAAACCGATAAATCATGTTTAAAGATCGTCTCATGTTGGAATTCTCGAACCAATCCACATTATAATGTGGTCTCACAATATATCATTAACATACAACAAATATTCAATTATACCCTCAACGGGCCAAATTACCACAATACCCCTGTAAACAAATGTGGACTCACAAACATGCATTGAACATCATATGATAATATAATTCTCATAAACATGCATAAACACATTTAATGGCATAATTAAACAGTTATGGCCCTCCCGGCCCACTAATCCGGCCATTAACCATAATAGGGAATCCGGGGCATTACAATTTTCGTCTTTATTATTTTTATAATTTTGACACTTATTATACTCTATACATGTTTGATTGTACATCATCAAAGACTTAAAAGTTGGGATTCACAAGTAGTTATGTGAATGTAGAGTCCAAGAACTTTACTTAGCTAAGTTAGATAGTAGTATGATAGTAATAATAGTATTATCTTTATGACTGTGGATTTTTGTCCCAGACTGGGATTTATTTGGACACTCATAGTAGTACTTGTAGATTTTCTAAGTTTAACCTATTGTTTAGGAATATTAATTTTAACCTAAGGTTTGATTAATATGACTGATATTGAGGATAATATTTAATATACTATAAGGATTAGATAAGAACCAATAAGGTAATAGCACATGTTATGTATAGGTTTATTAATGATTAAGTATTTTGAGGATTAAATTTATTAAGGTTAAAATTTGAATACCCTAAGGTCAGTCAGCATCTTTGAAAACGTTAGAGGGCTTAGTCAAGGCTGTTTACTCAATTCAAATTAAGCTAAAAATTTGTAATTTCGTGTTTAAATATTCAGCGTATGCCGATATATCGCAGCTATAAGGGGCGATATATCGCAGTACGAAGATACGGAAAACACGAAACGTTGCACGATTGCCTCAGGCATACTGGCCCAGGCGATATATCGCCTATAGGGGGCGATATATCGCCTCCTTCAACATATTTTTGAAAGTTTTCAAAAACGTTCTCCATTCAAACCTTCAACCTCTTGATAAGTCCAGCATCTTTTTGAACGAGTCTTCAGCCTCTGCTGAACGATAATTCAAATTATTTTCACTTAAAAAGCCATTATTTTTATTCAAGTTAAATGAAGATCTTTTCATTCCTAAACTCTATAAATAGAACCTAATACTCAGCCATTTATTCATCTATTACTCTAAGTTCAGAGGCTGCAAGTTGCTAGGTGAGTGTGAGAGTGCAAACACTTGGGTTGGGAATTATAAGCTTGATCATTATAAGCTTATCAAACACTTGGGGAAGTAAGGTTTATTCACATTTTGGTTCAAGGTTTAGATTGTTCATATAAGTCTTCATGGTATTTCCAAACTCTAGTCCATTTCTGTATTATATTCTTTAAAGTTCTCATAGTCTTCTACTCATTCTAACCTTATTCCTATTCTTGGTTAGGAAATCCAAGTTCTTAAGCACAAGGTTTTTGGTAAGTATATTTTGATAGCATAGTCCCTTCATCACTTTCATCCCTTTTCTTCAATATACTCACCCTGTTATAAATGGTTTTTAGGAGTGTTCCAAAGTCCCAACTCTGTCCTCATATCCCGGTAATTTTGGTAAGGAAAATAGGATAGGATTTATGTGTTATATGCTTTTATATGTTATCTTATGATTTTATGTTATGTAATATGTTATGTTAAGTATGATTGTAGACTTGGGCATATGACCTATATGACTAACAAGCCTGAAATAGATTATGGGCATATGACTTGCTTAGCTAGCAAGACCCCACTAATCTAATGGGCACATGACTTGCTTAGTTTATGGGACCCCAAGTAATAATGGCCATTATAGTATGTATGTGACATAACTGTTATGATATGTTTTATGTTTCTTATGAAATTTATGTATATGGACTATGTGTTAGATTTTCCTTGCTGGGCATTAGGCTCACTCCTTTTTGTTTATATGTGCAAGAAAATAGCTATAGTGGCGGGTAAGGTTCTTGGATGCTTGGGGAATGTGTATTGAGGCGGAATGGATTCAAGGAGTCGAGAGTTTCGATTTCGAGGATGAAGTCTTTGTTTTATGTTTTATGTGTATTTTTCCACACCTATTTATGTAATCTCCTTTTTATTACAATTAAGTTATGTTTTTCCTTTTTAAAACAATGGGATCACATATCCTGCTTTGAGTTTATGAAAGTTTAACATTTGTTTTTACAAGTTTTTAATAAAGTATGATTATTTCACTTGTAAGTATTATTAGGGATTAGTGTCTATGCTTAAGTTTTCATTAATGGTCCATAGTCTAGAGTACTTGGGTCATTACAGTGAATAAATTGAAAGTTTCCCATGAAGTCATATAATAGTCATAAAGAGATTACAAAAGTGTTTGTATCTCTTAAATGCTACTTTAATGAAGCATGATTATTATAATCAGTATATTTCTAGTTAACTAGTAATAGAAATAATGACTATAAGTCAAGTAAGCGAGTTACTGATAATTAACAATGATAAAACCAAAGAATATCACAAATTCTGTAAAGCTTTATTGTAGTGGGAGGGCTAGTTAGTAACTACTCCATTACAAACATAAAGTTCAGTTGGTTGTGTCTAACACAATCTAACTATATTTCATTCACATACTAGTATGCAATGAAAGATTATAACTCAGAACAATGGTTGAAACACCATGAATCTAGAGATGGAATTTGGAATTTCAATGACATTTGGATTCTTGAACATCCAACTAAATTTCATTAAACTTTAGTTTGCAAAAGGATATTCGAGATGAAGAGGAGAATAGAGGAAAGTATAGACTGTTCAAAGTAAGGTTGATAGCTAAAGGCTATAAACAGAAAGAAGAAATTTATTACTCGAATAAATACATTTTACTATAACAAAGTTAAATCTATTTACAAACTCTTATCCATTACTTTTTGCATGGATTATGAGATTTATTAAAATTGATGTCTAAATAGTATTTTCTGAATAGATGACATGACAAAACCGTTTAAAGATCTCGACCAGAAAGATTCAAAATAAAAGATCAAAAGCAAAGTTTTGCAAGGCTTCTTAAATCCACCTTTAGATTTTAACGAGTCATCATATCTTAAATATCTTTGATTTAATCAAAGATTCTGTTGTGAGTTTTATTCTTCATGTTGATAACATTTTGATCATTGGGAATGATGTAAAGAAATTATAAAAGTAAAGAAATGGTTAGCTGAACATTTCTAATTATTAGATTTGGAAAAACCAAATATTTTCTCTACATTCAAATCTTTAAAGATTGAAAGAACAATCTTTTGGTAGTGTCTCAAGCAACTTATATAGATAAGAAGCTTAAATAATTTAGTTTGCAAAACACCAAGAAATGATTTTTGCCTTCCCGGTTGGGAGGATGTATTATCTAAATAATAATGTCCATTTATTCTTTTACAAGAAAAGAAAGACATGACACAATATTACTACAACTCAGTGATAGACTATTTTATGTAACAAATGTTATGTGTTCAAATTGGCATTTGTTAAACAGTGGGAATAGTCAGTAGTTGTCAATCCAATGTTGGATTTAGTCGTTGAATAATTATAAAGACTTAATTTTCTAAGTATCTTGAATATTGTTATCCCTGTTTTCCACCTTTGACACGTGTCATGACCCAATGGGTCCATGGGCCCTCAGAAGTGGTCTGGGCCCATCCTGAGCCCAATGAATGGGGAAGGAGGAGACCCTGATGGCCCGAACATTATCGAGCCCAACAACAATCAATGGGCGCAAACATAATCAAGGAACCGAGATTAAGATGCAGGCCCAACTAATCTTCGCGACCATGAGCAACCTACATCCTCCAGGATGCAAATTAAGGTGGCAGACTAACTGTTCACTGGAGATGGACCTCATCAAGAATCCAGGGGAGATCTTCAGTGTCACGATGCCCACCTTGACAAATGAACCTGGGTCCTGGTGAATGAACCAGGAATTCGGTAAATGAACTGGGACATTAGTAAACAAACCCAGGCCAGATGTTCAGATATTGCATTTTCCTTGATGTTGACCTGTCCCCATGAAATCCGACAGTTGGTCTCCTCAAATAACCTACAAAAGAGGGTACACACGAAAAGTACATTATTCCTAGGAAACAGTACTGCCACTGCTCTGACAGATCCTGTCCCCAGGATCCCATTAATAGCCCACGTGGACCAGTTCGTGCTAACATACAATGGGCAGTTGTAAGGCTTGGCCACGCTTAACCCGGCCCAATGGGCCCAGATTAACAACATCTAATTATGTTACATTCTTTGTATTATGGCTCTGTTAGTGAGAAAATTGTAATTACATCTCTATTGGGCTCGGATTAGTCCAGCCCAAGCTGCTTGACTGCCTATAAATAGGACAAGTTGTGCACTGTAGTAGGGATCCCATAATTTCTCTTGTAAGCAAAAACTCTGCTAAACTTGTAGAAAAACTCCATTGCCAAAACTCTCTAAAGCCTAATACTACTGACTCGTGGACCAAGGCTCATTAATGCCCTAACCATGTAAACACTATGATTGTCTATCGTTTATCCTTTCTTTCTAGCTCTTACTTCATAACATATTTCTAGTTTGTGAAAAACTCGGTAAACATTTTGGTTCTTTCATTGTGAGCAGAAGAAAACTTGAGTAAACCTTGATCATCTGCAAAAATGGTGAACCCCAGGCATACCTTATTCGATCCTGCTCACCAACAACAACAAGACAATGGAGAACCATTGCCAATCAACCACTTCCTCAAGACCAACCCGACGATGCACCTTACCAGGGGCCTTTGCCTTACGATTCCCAGAACTTCGAGGATAGTGGTGACTACGATGAAGGCTATTATGAGGAAGATGAAGGGGAGTATGAGGATCTTGAGGCTGGAAACCCCGTTGATCCTCACGAGAAGGATATGAATCCTGAACAGGAGGATCCAGGGGTGGTTCGTTTGAGACAACAGGTCTTGGATCAAGAAGACAGGATGGCTGAACAATAAGAGGCCACCCGCCAAATGCAAGAGTCCCTCCTGGCTTTGCAGGCCTATATTGCTGCCCAATGATTGGCAGCCAATCCATAAGCCGTTCCTCCCCCAGGAACACAGCTAGCTGTTCCATCTGTAAGGACTGGCGTAACCAATGATGGTACCCCTATTCCTCCTCTGGGACCATCCCCACATCTCGGAGCTGGCCCATTAAATCCTACTTAGGAAAAAGGGAAGGCCAAAATGGATGATCCCATTAAAAAAAAAACCCCCAAAAGAAAGCTCATCACGTTCCTAAAACCAAGGCTATCCCAGGGAAATTGTAACGACCCAAATTTTTAAGACTCGATAATGCGGAAATATAAATGTTTTCATTTAAGCAAATGTCTCAAAAACTCGTATAATTTTTTTTTTTTAAAAGTCGTATGGCCATACTTACCATTTAAACAAACATATTTTATAAAGAGTAGAATGAGCCTAGTTTATGAAAATAACACAACATTTCAAAAAATAAAACAACTTCCCAAAAGGTCGGTCCACATGTACATTCACAAGGTAGACTTTAGCGCAAACTGCTTTGCCTTTCCCATGTTCTTACCTACAATAGGAAACAACTAGGTAAGCGAAAACGCTTAGTAAGTTCAACTTTAAAACAAAAGCATGCAGAGAATTAGGGTTCTGGATCCATCCAGACCTTACACAATAAATTTCAAGAACGCAAAAGCATCCTGGCAAACTCATGGTCATGCGTGATAACCAATGACAAATTATTTCATATAAACAGATAAATTCCTGCACTCATAAAATCCCAGAACAAGCAGATATATTATATCACAACTATTTCTTATCAACAAATAAATCCCTGCAGTCAAAAAATCCCAGAGCAAGTAGATATAATATATCACAATATAATTTGAGACCAACGCTTGACAACTTCCAACAATTTGGGCATAACACACCCTCCAGCATAAATGCTAATCTGTAAGAGAGAACTAAGTCTCAACACTAAGATCTAGCTAATAAATATCCCCATCAAGGGTAACTATCGTGTTACCTAGGGCATCACTACTTATCCAAGAGTAAATCCCTCATAAGGGTAACCATCAAGTTACCTAGGGCATCACTACTTATCCAAGAGTGTAATCGAAGTTACACAGTTTTACAGAGACTTCTATGTTAATCAGTGGTGCTGGTGAACAGTTGCCCCTAGGGTGTTCAGCCTCACTCAAACTTGGCAACCCCTAGTATCTCTAGGAACTCTCACTGAATGGCCAATATTCACGACTACTATCCGAGAATAACTTATCAGAGCACTTGCTCGGGTTCTAACCGTTCACTGATTAAGTAAGCATGAAGGCCCCTAGGTCCCATTCATTTTGGCACCCTTAGGTTTAAACCAGCAATCCTCACCTCTTGGCCACTCGTCGCGGTAATGAATCGGACATAGTTATAATCAAGTAGTGTGACGAGGATCAGCCGTCCAGGATAAGACAGATATCTATCGTTCATATTTTCTAACTCAGCACCCACTAGACTAACGTGTCTAAGAAACTTTCTACGACAGTGTATATATGTGCATGTGTCTCTATACTAACATACAATACAATAGTCGTTTCATGTTGTAGCCACACAATATAAGTTGACTTACTTGGAGTCCTTTGCTCTCATCAAGATTTCACCCTCCAATATATAATCCAGTTATGCTTAGCCAATATTGTAATTATCCATACAGTATACTCGGATTAATTATGGCACTTCATAATTCATTATTAATATTTTGGGTAGTTTGGTCATTTTCAAAATTATTAGTAAGGATTAAAGATCCTTATTTGGTTTTAAACCCATTAAGGAAATTCATACAAAAATATTTGAGACTAAACTCTAAGTCTCAGGGAGACCTACCCTATGGTCTCGATACCTAGGCTCGGGTATCACAATAGTATTTTCCCACAATCCGCTAAAATCTTTTTCTTAAAAAGTTCCGCAATTAACATGTACTTTCAACAGTGGGTAAAATATATAAAAGATTTTAGCTGGTATTATATTCCAAAAATACTAATTAAATTCCTTAATTATTTTTCAAGAAAATAAACTCTAAATTTCCTTTTATTTTTCTTATGGTTTTAATCTCTAAAAACCGTTTTAAGAAAATAGCCTAATTTTATCTTAATTAGGAAAACTGTTAAAAATTTCTCATCTTGACTAGTTAATTTTTCCGAAGTCAATTAATCAAGTTTACTTACTAGAAAAATAATTCACAAAATTATTTTCTCAAAATATAGGGTTTTAAACCCTCTTTTAATTTATTAACGTATTAATAAATCAATTCTTTTATTTTTAGAAAGAATAAAAATTATTTAATAAAAATAATTCTCACTAAACTCAAAGTGGTATTTTAGGTCAAAATATGTTTTCAAGACTTACCAAGTTTTTATCTTGCAATAAGCAAAATTTTACTTTTTACATTAAGTTACAAAATCTCATTTTTACTCTAAGCGTGAAAACCCTATTTTTCACATTTTTAACTACATACTTTGTTAGGTCATAACTTGAAATCTACTTACCCAATTTATAAATATTCTTAACTGAAAACATAAGGGCTAATACACATAATCATAACAACTATAACATAGACATTTACATTGGCAGTTAGATTCGGAGCTTGAGCGTGTGTATCAAGGAGAACTTCATGTAAATGGACCGTTGCTCTAATACCAATTGTAATGACCCAACTATTTCTAAGACCTTGGATCATTAAAACTACTAGACATAGCTACTATTTCGATACAAACATAAGAAATAACATGCCTTTTTATTGAAAACCCAAAATATAAGAAATAGCATGTCTTTATTAAAAATGTAAAATAAAATGTGATATGGTATGGGATCCCATTATTTACAAAAAATAAAACATAGCTTTAAAAACAAGTTCAAAAAAAGTTGAATGCGAAATTACAAAAGAGAAATATTTCAAAAGACTAAATTAAACGTCATCCTCGATCGACACACAACCAATCCATTCCATTCATCCTCAACACACATGCCATGCTACCAAGAATCCTTCTGCCTCCATAATCATTTTCCTAGATCACACTAAAATAAAGGAATGAGCCTAATGTCCAGCAAGGAAAATTTACTAAAAACAAAACATACATCATAAACATAAGCATAAGACTACATCAAATACTATAAAAGAACATAAGACTATCTAAAACATATATCATATATCATACGCATACACTATAAAAAATATGACTACACAAACATCTACTACAATAGCCATCATACATCTTGGGGCTTACTAGCTAGGCAATCATATGCCCATAATTCTACAGGGCTAGTTATCTAAACAAGTCATATAAATTTATGGGGCTTGTTATCTAAACAAATCATATGCCCAAGGAATATACTATTGGGACTTGTTATCTAAACAAGTTATTTGTTATCTAAACAAATTATATGCTTGTTATCTAAACAAAACATATACCCAAGAACCAAAACATATCATACATATACATATCATAGCATAAACATATAACATAACATATCATAACATAACATAACATAAACATAACATAACATATAAGCACATAAATTCTATCCTATTTTCCTTACCAACACCGGGATATGAGAACAAGGACGGGATTTGGAACACTCCTAAAACCAACAATACAAATGGTGAGTATTTCTTAAGAATAAAGAATGAATGTGGAAACTAAACCATCAAGAAGAAACTTACCAAGAAAGAACTTAAGTTTCAAGAACCTAATCAAGAACCAATAACGAAAGTTAGGATTTGAATAAAAGGAACTAAAGAAAACTAAAGAGTTTTAAAGAATAGGAGTACCTTAGTAGACCTTATGGATTGGTCTAACTCTAATACGGAAATACAATAAACCTCACTTCCCAAGTATTTTACAAAGCTTAAGAATGGCAAAGCTTTTTCCCAACCCAAGTGTTTATCACTCTATGGTAGTATTAGCACCTTGGAGTCTAATCACAGCTGAAGAGTGAGGAGAAGGGCTGGGTAAGTCCTACTTATAGAGTTCTAGGAATAAAAATCTTCTTTTTGGCTTTGAATAAAAATAATGAATTTAATTGAAAATATTTGAATATTCGTCAGTCAAAGGCTTAGGACTCGGTCAAATGGTAGGTCTAAAGAGTCAAAGCTTATTTTTTTAAAAAAAAAAAAAAAAAAAAAAAAATAGAATCCTGACTTCTAACTTCCTAAATCTCGTAACTCTAAACTCACCTGTAGTAAAATCAACATAACTGAAGCTGTAGGGCTTTGATTTCTAGAAAGTTGTAGATAATTAAACTCACCTGTAGTAAAATCAACATAACTGAAGCTGCAAGGCTCTGATTTAGGCTGTCTTTATACCGTTAGAAAGATAATTTAATTTTCTACAACATTCCAGAAATACTATTTTTCAAAACTCATAATTTAACTAGGTCAAAAATAGGTTGGAAGTTACAGTACCCTAAAGTTACGGGAAAATCTATTTAATTATCTAAATAACAACCTAATCCACAAATTTCTTAACTAACCATAAAATAGCAAACTCTAATTCCCTAATAATCATGCTTATGACAAGTGCCATATTCTTATTGGCTCTATCTAAACCTTAGGTTATAAAAAATAATACACCTAGGACCAACAATATTAATCAAACCTTATGTTATAATTAATATTCTTAAACTATAGGTCAAACTTATAAAATTCATAACTATTGCTATGAGTTTCCAACTAAGTCCCGACTTGAACCAAAATCCACAGAATCTAACATACTACAAACTAATACTAACTACTACTACTACTACTACTACTACTACTACTACTACTACTACTACTACTACTACTACTACTACTACTACTACTAGCTAGTTAAGTAAATATTCTAGGACTCTACAATTCTCCCCCACTAAAAATAATTGCGTCCCCAAAATTTACTTATCAAACAATTCCGGATACCGGGTTAACATGTCTTCCTCCAACTCCCATGTTGCCTCCCATTTAGAACTATTAGACCGTAATTCTTTCATCATTCTATCTAGGATGCTAGCCGGTCATTCCTCGTATTTCAAGTCTTTCTGGAGTGCTATCATATCATATTTGAGGACGTGAGATGGGTCTGACACATATCTATGCAACATCGAGATGTGGAACACATTGTGACTATCTACTAGAGCTGGCGGTAGGGCTAATCTATATACAACTGCTCCCACTTTGTCCAATATCTCAAACGGACCTAAAAACCTGGGACTAAGCTTTCCTTTCTTCTCGAACCGCTTCACACCTTTCATAGGAGATATCCTTAAGAGGACTTGATCTTTGACTTTGAATTCCACATCACGCCGCTTGGCATTCGCATAACTTTTCTAACAGCTTTGAGCAGCGAGCATACACTTTCTAATCAACGCTACTACATCCTGAGCTCCTCTAACAGCTTCAGGTCCAAGTAGTTGCCTTTCTCCTACCTCGTCCTAATGCAACGGCGATCGACCCTTCTTCCATAAAGTAGCTTGTAGGGTGCCATCCCGATTGTTGACTGGTAGCTATTGTTGTAGAAGAATTCAATCAGTGGCAAATACTTACTCCAAGATCTCGATGTAAACACCGATCCTCTATCGAATACTCTTGTCTTAGAGATTCTATGCAGTCGTACTATTTCTTAGACTTAAATGTCTGTGTATTGATCTGTTTTGTACGAAGTCTTAACAGACAGGAAATGAACTGACTTGGTTAATCTATCTATTACTATCCAAGCTGAATCATGCTGCTTACTTGTTCGTGGCAAACCCGTCACGAAATCTATGGCTATATCATCCCATTTCCATTCTAGAATGCTAAGTGGTTGCAATAAGCCTGCAGGCCGCTGATGTTTTGCTTTCACTCGCTGGCATACCAAGCATTTAGATACATACTCCGCTATATCTTTCTTCATTCATGGCCACCAATATAACACTTTAAGGTCGTGAGTCATCTTGGTAGACCCTGGGTGAACTAAGTATGGGGTATTGTTCGCTTATTCTAAAGTCTTCATCTTAATCCCTTGATCATTTGGCATGCATACCCGATCCTTGTATCTTAATAACTCCTAACTAGATATTGGGAAATATGTGGCCTTCCTTTCTCTAACTGCATCCATATGTGCTACTAATGTGTCATCATGTCCTTGCCCAATCCGTATATCTTCTAACAAGCTTGACTAGATGGACAAGTTAGTCAGGTTACCAATGACTACTTCTATTCCAACATTGATCAGCTCCTGCTATAGCGGCTTTTCTATTCTAGCTAATGATGCTAGACTTCCGTAATTCTTCCTACTTAGCGCATTAGCAACGACGTTTTCCTTGAGGCATAGGCTATCACCTTATCATTCTGCATCAACACACAACCCAATCCTTTCTTCGACGCATCACAATAGACTACACACTTATCATTGGGTGTCGGTACATAAAGTAGTGGTGTTGAGCATATCCTTAAGCGATTGGAAACTCTATTCACACTTATTAGTCCAGTTGAACCTTTGCTTTTTCTGAGTTAGGTTGGTAAATGGAGTGGCTATCTTAGAAAAGCCTTCTACGAACCTCCAATAATAACTTGCTAGTCCCAGAAAACTTCTTACCTTAGACGTGTTCTTTGGTCTTGGCCAATCCTTACAGCCTCTACCTTCGATGGGTCTACTGCAACTCCTTCCATGGATACTATGTGCCCGAGGAACATTACTTGCAAAAGCCAAATTTCACACTTTTTGAACTTGGCGTAAAGTTGATGCTCCTTTAGTCGTAACAAGATCAACCTTAAATGTTCCTCATGTTCGACTTCATCCTTTGAGTATGCCAGGATATTGTCAATGAACACTACGACGAATTCGTCCAAATTATCCATAAAGACCCTATTCATTAAATCCATAAACGCAGCTAGAGCATTGGTAAGACTAAAAGACATAACTAGAAACTCGTAATGTCCATAACGAGTTCTAAAAGCCGTCTTGGGATTATCCTCTTCCCGTACTTTGATCTATGATACCCGGTCCATAGATCAATCTTTGAAAACAAGGTTGCCTCTCGAAGTTAATAAAACAAGTCGTCAAGTCGGGGTAGTGGGTACTTATTGTTAATTGTCACATTATTCAGCTCGAGATAATCTATACACATATGCATACTTCGGTCCTTCTTCTTCACAAATAGAACCGGTGCTCCCCATAGCGAATGGCTCGGTGCCCGGTACTAGTTCGATTGTGAAGTCTATCTCCCATGTCAGCGGCAATCCTGCTAGTTGCCAGGAAATACCTCTGGGAATTCCTTTACAATGTGGAAGTCTCAAACTTTTAGTGGTGTTTCCTTTACCAAATCTGTAACGTTGGATAAGAATGCGTGACATCCTTTTTCTATCATCCTTTGGCTTTGAGAGATGAAATAAGCAGCGTATGTAGTCCTAAATTTTTTCCCATATAGCATCGTTTCTGACCGTCAGGAGTCTCGAACATCACTTGCTTACATCTGCAATCGATGGTTGCGCCATGCCTTGCTACCCTGTCCATGCTTAATATCATGTCAAAGTCTTTGATTTCCAACTCTATCAGGTCTCCTTCTAGTTCTACATCCTCGATTTTGATTGGTACGCCTCCTACTATCAGTAATGATAGGACTATTTTACCCGAAGGCAACTATGTCACAAACCTAGTTCTATAAGGTTTGTCTAATTTCTCTATCATTCTTAACGAGATATACGAGTATATTGCTCCCGAATCAAATAATACAGAACATACATTAATGAGGATAAAAATCTAACCTATAACCAATTTATTGCTAGCATCAGCTTCTCCTTGGATTAAAGCAAAAACCCTACCAGGAACCATTGTATTGTCCATTTTCTCCTCTTGCTTGAGCTAGGGACACTGCCTCCTTCGGTGACCTTCCTGACCATAATTGAAGCATCCCTTGATGTTTGCATGACATTCCCCAAGATGTTTCTTTTGGCACTTAGAGCATTGCGGGTATTCTACATAACCCGACTTATTGCCTCCATTGTTTGTCCGTGCTCTTTTATCACCATTGGCCTACTTATCATCTGGATGCCTTCTCTTCTGACCATTACTATTACTATTGCTATGCTGATGACTGTTGTTGTGGTTGTTTCAATCATTCTTAGGTTGACCCTGCTGTTTAGGCTCAGGCTTACTAGCCTTCTCCTTACTAACATTCGCCAGAAGCCTTTCTACTTTTACTACCGTTTCTAGAACATCGGCATAAGTAGTATTTCCCGGGTTTGCTAGCTTAACTCCTAGCTCAATCTTTGGTCTAAGTCCTCCAATGAACTTGGTCACCCTCAGAAAGTCAGTTGGAACCATCTCTGGTGCAAACATGGCTAATATGTCAAACTGCCGAGCATATTCTATTATTGTCAAGTTGCCCTGTTTCAAACTAGCGAACTCCTCGACCCTTGTAGCGATGACTGCCGAGTTGTAATACTTCTTGTGAAACAACTCCACAAATCTTGCCCATGTCATGGTGGTGACATCGTTAGTCTGCTGAACTAAGTCCCACCATATTCAAGCATCCTTTTTAAGCAGAGACAAAACGCAGGATATGCGTTCCGTGTTGCTGAGATTCATATGCGCTAGGATCGGCTCTACATTTCTGAGCCATTCTTCTGCCTCAAAGGAGTCTGTTGTCCCTTCAAAGTTTAGAGTGTCTTGCTTATGAAACCACTCATAGATTGGCTCCATGTTCTGAGCTGGGTATGGCGCATGGTTCGCCATTGGACATCCCCCATAAGGACCTACTTGATGGGGTACTTGAGCCATTTGTTGAGGCTGTGGTTCCGACAGAGGTAGAGGTTGAGTCTGTTGTCCCTGTTCCCTGTTGCTGTAGTAATTCCTCCACTAGTTGTCATAGTCTTGCAATTTCTGTAGTGTTGTCAACTGGCAGTGGCTGCGGTGCGCTTCAGTTGGCAGTAGAACGCACTACCCTTCTGCAAACTGGAGGGGCTTCATTGCTCTCAGGAGCGACGTTGGAGGCATTAGCGTTTGTGCGTGCAGACCTTCTGAGTGACATCCTCAGCAAAGTTTTAATAGTTGAGAAGGCATATTAGAACTTACCCTAATAGGCTCTAAGGCAAAAAATTAATCGAAGCAAACATAACTCGGACCTATTAATTATGACTTCTTATGAAAAAAAAATTATAAGCCTTCTTTTAATTGCGGTGTGTTTCTATACTTAGAAAAAAAAAGCCATCTTTATTATTTTCTAAGTCTGTTTCTAAACATCCTATATGACTTAATTCTTAGGCTCGAAACTCATCGTTGTTCCAAAGTTAACCATATTGAGGGAGGGCTCGGATCAGTAAAATCGTTCCCACTACTATGGCCCCCTAACTCTCAATTTAGAACCTGGTTCATTGATTCGTATCCACCCTCACCGAACTTGGTCATTATTTATTATGATTGTAAAAGAAAATCAAACTCATACATGTCATTCAAAAATAACAATGATATTTATTTGGAAAAAGGTTTTCACTATATACAATCATAAATGCAAAGATAATAAATAACGAAAAAATAAACTAATTTATAAATATTCTTAATTGAAAACATAAGGGCTAATACACATAATCATAACAACTATAGCATAAACACTTACATTTGCGGTTTGATTCGGAGCTTGAGCTTGTGTATCAAGGAGAACTTCATGTAAATGGACCATTGCTTTGATACCAATTGTACTGGCCCAACTATTTCTAAGACCTTGGACCATTAAAACTACTAGACATAGCTACTATTTCGATACAAACTTAAGAAATAACATGCCTTTATTGAAAACCCAAAATATAAGAAATAGCATGTCTTTATTAAAAATGTAAAATAAAATGTGATATGGTATGGGATCCCATTATTTACAAAAAATAGAACATAGCTTTAAAAACAAGTTCAAAAAAAGTTGAATGCGGAATTACAAAAGAGACATATTTCAAAAGACTAAATTAAACGTCATCCTCGATCGACACGCAGCCCATCCATTCCATTCATCCTCAACACACATGCCATGCTACCAAGAATCCTATCGCCTCCATAATAATTTTCCTGCATCACACTAAAATAAAGGAATGAGCCTAATGTCCCGCAAGGAAAATCTACTAAAAACAAAACATACATCATAAACATAAGCATAAGACTACATCAAATACTTTAAAAGAACATAAGACTATCTAAAACATATATCATATATCATAAGCATACACTATAAAACATATGGCTACAAAAACATTTATTACAATGGCCATCATACATCTTGGGGCTTGCTAGCTAGGCAATCATATGCCCATAATTTTACAGGGCTAGTTATCTAAACAAGTCATATAAATTTATGGGGCTTGTTATCTAAACAAATCATATGCCTGAGGAATATACTATTGGGACTTGTTATCTGAACAAGTTATTTGTTATCTAAACAAATTATATGCTTGTTATCTAAACAAAACATATACCCAAGAACCAAAACATATCATACATATACATATCATAGCATAAACATATAACATAACATATCATAACATAACATAACATAAACATAACATAACATATAAGCACATAAATTCTATCCTATTTTCCTTACCAACACCGGAATATGAGAACAAGGACGGGATTTGGAACACTCCTAAAACCAACAATACAAATGGTGAGTATTTCTAAAGAATAAAGAATGAATGTGGAAACTAAACCAGCAAGAAGAAACTTACCAAGAAAGAACTTAAGTTTCAAGAACCTAATCAAGAACCAATAATGAAAGTTAGGATCTGAATAAAAGGAACTAAAGAAAACTAAAGAGTTTTAAAGAATTGAACTTAAAGAATAGGAGTACCTTAGTAGACCTTATGGATTGGTCTAACTCCAATACCGAAATACACTAAACCTCACTTCCCAAGTATTTTATAAAGCTTAAGAATGGTAAAGCTTTTTCCCAACCCAAGTGTTTATCACTCTATGGTAGTACTAGCACCTTGGATTCTGATCACAGCTGAAGAGTGAGGAGAAGGGTTGGGTTCTAAGTCCTATTTATAGAGTTCTAGCAATAAAAATCTTCTTTTTGGCTTTGAATAAAAATAATGAATTTAATTGAAAATATTTGAATATTCGTCAGTCAAAGGCTTAGGACTCGGTCAAATGGTAGGTCTAAGGATTCAAAGCTTATTTTAAAAAAATTAAAAATAAAAATAAAAAAAATAGAATCCTAACTTCTAACTTCCTAAATCTCGTAACTCTAAACTCATCTATAGTAAAATCAACATAACTGGAGCTGTATGACTCCGATTTAGACCATCTTTATACCGTTAGAAAGATAATTCAATTATCTACAACATTCTAGATATATTATTTTTATAAATTCATAACGGAACTGGGTCAAAAATAGGTTGGAAATTACAGTACCCTAAAGTTACGGGAAAATCTATTTAATTATCTAAATAACAACCTAATCCAAAAATTTCTTAACTAACCATAAAATAACAAACACTAATTCCCCAATAATCATGCTTATGACAAGTGTCATATTCTTATTGGCTGTATCTAATCCTTAGGTTATAATAAATAATACACCTAGGACCAGTAATATAAATCAAACCTTATGTTATAATTAATATTCTTAAACTATTGGTTAAACTTATAAAATTCATAACTATTGCTATGAGTTTCCAACTAAGTCCCGACTTGAACCAAAATCCATGAAATCTAACATAATACAAACTAATACTAACTACTATTACTATCTAGCTTGTTAAGTAAATATTCAGGGACTCTACATGACCGCCTGGTCCGGAAGCAAGAAGGCGAAGGTTTCGATTCCAAAGAAGAGGAAAAGGAGCCATGTGCCAAAGACATACTGGATGTCATGCTACCAAAGGGGTTCAAGATGTGGAATATACCCGCCTATACCGAGAACACTTACGCCAGAGATCACTTGTCCCACTACAATCGCCTGATGAATGTAGCTCACGTCTATGAAAATGGCAAGTGCCTATGTTTCTCAATCACTCTGGTTGGACCCTGCAGATGAGTGGTGGAAGAGACTTAAGATGGGATCGATCCAGTCTTGGTCTAGATTGTAGTCAACTTTTCATAAAAAATTTGTTGCCACCATAAAGCTGGACATGGAACTCAGTGGGCTGGTCAACATCAAACAATATCCCACAGAGACCCTTGGAACTTACATCCAACGCTTCACGGAAAAAGCCTAAAAAACTAAGGTGGATGACAGACAGTGCCTGGTGGCTCTCCACTCCGGAATCAGAGCTTGGTCCCCTCTCTGGGATGACATGCAATGCAGCAAGGTGGCCACCCTTGAAGAATTCATCAGGAGGGGCACAAGGTTTCATTTACTAGGAAGAGCCTCGAATACAAGCCTTTAGATGGTAACTAGCAACCAAGTCGACAGCACGAACCTTTCACATATATGGAGCGTAGTATCCGACAAATATCTATCCGACACCTCCAGCGACATCTAGATCTACTGGAAACCTTGGGTTGCCATTCATGACCCCGATGGTCTATGAGCCCACTTTGATAGGATATACTTTGGCTCCATCGACCCCATAAGGAGTGGCACCCATTGGGTACAGTGCCCAACTGCCTCAGGTCGAAGCAGATGAGGAAATCATAAACCCCTCCCGAAGAAAGAGATCGGGCAAAATTCAGAATCGACCCGAGCTCTCAAAGAAGGGGAAAAGGGGATACGAGCCCCAATACACGGAGTATACCAACTTGGTGGACACTCGGGAAAACATCTACCTTCCAACGAGCAATGTTGTCCATTACCCGAAACCAAGCCCCATGTTTAAAGGGGGATAAATTCCATACAAACCAGCAAAAGGTGTGCCTACCATAAGGATGTGGGCCACACGGCCGAAGAATGCCAGGAACTTTAACTCTAAAGTTAAGAGCCAGAGGTTTGAAACTGGCATTCTAGTCCTTAGAAGAGTCTTCCCTGCATCTCAAGATCTAGGAGTTTGGGTTCTGGGACCAAACTAGGAAGGACCCTATGAAATCAAAAATGAAGTGTGTCCAGGAATGTATCACTTAAGGATACTAGACAGAACGGAGGTCCCAAGGGCTTGCAACACAAAACACCTCCGCCAGTACTATCAGTTGTCGGAAGGATCTAATTCTACTTCTTTCTAACATTTTTTATTTCTAGCAATGTACGCCCCAGGGCGATTTATTTTTAATGGAAATTGTGTATACAAAACACCATAAGAAATGTTGTAAGGAAAGAAAAAGTTTGTGTCCGTCTTCAATTTTTACACAAACAAATGACCTAAGACTACACTCTTTGGTCACTTGGGGGTAAGGCCATCTATACAAGTCCATGGTTAAAAAAAAAAAGGATGCAAAGTTGGGGCTTATTCCAGATCTGGATTCCTATAGACAAACAAGTGACCTGAGACTACACTCTTTGGTCACTTGGGGGGTAAGGCCATCTATACAAGTCCAAGACTAAAAAAAAAGGATGCAAAGCTCGGGGCTTAGTCCAGTTCTGGATTCGTATAGACTGAGGGTTAAAACCCAATATGATGTAAGGCTTAAAGCCTAGTCCTAACCCAGACCCACATGGTCTCGGGGGGAGGGGAGGGGGGGGGGGGGTTCAAAACCTAACGCCCAACAAAAAGGATGCCAGGCTAAAAGCCCAGTCCTACTCGAACCCACATCGTCCAGGGGTTCAAAACCTAAAAGGATGCAAGGCTCAAAGCCCAGTCCGAATCTGGACCTACATCGTCCGAAGGTTTCAAAACTCAACTCCGAAAAGATTGGTCCATACCTAACGTGTTCCAAGATAACTTAATCCCTATTCATGTTTTTTGAATAATGGCTGAGGCCGTTGAAAACTTAGGTTTAAATTGATATAAATTTGTCATATAAACGGCCCAAGCCTTTGGAACCTGAACCTCAGGCTCAAAATGCGCCAATCAACTAATCTCTGATGGTCCAGATTATTGGAACTTGAACGCTAGAGTCAGGACAAATAAAGCAGATAGCAGTTGATAACTCCTTAACCATTCGAGTCATTCGAACCTGAACCTCGGGTTCAGAACAAGTAAATTAATTAGGTCATATCTAAAAATCCATAACGGTCCAAGCCGTTGGAACCTAAACCATAAAGTCAGGACAAATCAGTTAAGTTATATTGGTTAAGTTCAAGATGGTCCAGGCCGTCAAGACCCGAACGTGGATCTCAGGAAACGTTAAAGACCTTCTACATTATTTCCCCTAATGGTCCTGGCCATTAGAACCAGGACTCAATATTCAACCTGGATTCATGCAGAGTGATAAATCACTTTGTGAATTTGGAAGAAAAAATAAAGGAATATAAAGTGGGAACCATTATGCAGAGAAAAATCAGTATAATAACAATATGAATAAATAAATAATTGTCTTGGATGCATTGGCATCCATAAAGATAGTACGGGTACAAAAAAACAAAGGAGAAAGGGAGCCCTAATCAAAATACAAAGGCTCAGGCCTGTGCTTCATTTTTATCTGGGGCGTCCGGAACATTCTCATCCTGTTGATCCCCATCTAGGAGCACTACATCAACTTTCTCTTTGGATTTGAATTCATCCCTCTTTGTAGCCAGATCCGAATAGAGGAGGAGATTCATGTTCTTGTCCTGGAGATAGGCCATGTAAATGGCCTCGTCAAAACTGATTGCCACCATCTTGTCAGCCTGCTCCTTCTCCTAGCGAGCCTCCTCACTCCGCTTCACCTCCGCCTAGACCATGCCCTCCAAAGCATGGTTCTGGGACCTAAGGTTTGCAACCTTTTCATGAAGCTGGTGAAGTTTGGCCTCAGCCGCCTCTAGAAGGGCTTTAGCTTTTGCCTTCGAGCCATGAATACGAGAACGCTTCGCCTCAAGTTTTTCCACCAAATTCTTATGTTCGGCGTCTTTCCTGGAAAAAATTTCCTCGTGCTGAGCCCAAACCTGGGTAGCCTCCTCGTGCTCAGTCTGAACCCAAGCAACCTCCTTGGCAGGGGCCTCCCGGATAGCTTCCAGTTGATTGATGGCCCCCTCCAGCTCCATTTGGGCCGTCTCCAGCTTTTCCTCCATCTCGGCCACCAACTCCACGTTCCTATGGGCCAACAGGGCATCTTGAAACAAATCAAAGTTAGAAAATTCCCAAGAAATAATGATGATGAAAGAAAAGACAAAATGGACATATGACTTACTGCAATGGCCTGATGACAAATGGCCTGGGAGACAAAGAGGGTATCCTAGCTAGTTAAGGTGGCGTAATGCTTGAGCTGAAGGTTGGACAAGGTAGTCCCCACTTGGGCTAACAAGTCTGCATCAAACGGGGTCGTGTCCTACCCGAACTTAGGCAAAAACCCAATCTCGGCCACCAGTCAGTCCATGATCTATTGAGGGCATTGGAGGTCCCCAGACGATCAGCAAACTCCTATTTTCATCGAATGATTAGGGCCCAATCCACCTCGTCCCGTTTGTCCCGACCTTCATCCCAAGCTTGAGACATCATCTTTATCCTCTCTTCTTGGAGTATCAGGTCCCCTTCCCTAGGAAAGGCCGGGTGGATGGGAATTCTGGGAGCATCCGGAACCTCCTGCATGATGATGAGGCTCTCCCCAGAGGAATGCTCCTCAGCGAAGGCAAGATCCTTGGTCCTGGCCCTCTTGGCCCGCTTCGGGCACTCAGCGGCGATCAAGTCTACCTTCCTCTTGTCCGCCCCTCCTCCTTCAAAAGGCTCCTGCTCCAAGTTAATAACCTAGAGAGGAGCGACTTGGGGTGGATTTTGCTTGAAGAGCGCCATCGGAGCGAGGACTACAACTGGGACACCCTCAGAAGCCTCTAGGATTGGCTTTGAGTCCCCGAGTATCAACTCGGGGATATTCTTTTTGGAAGGGTGTAAAGCCCTGGATGGCCAAGACCGTTACACTGTGTGTTTACAAAAGTGCTAGACTTGCTAATCAAGTCATTTGGTTAAAATCGTGTTACTGAAGCTATAATGTAGTAGGGTTAAAAGATTTTGGTCTTAAAAGCCACATTCCTTATATATAACACTTCCTGTTTACACGGGATCCCAAAATAATAGGTTTAAAACCATTTACAAAAGATTCACAATCTAAATACAATATTAGCCATACTAAGGCAAAATAGACAGTTCAGCGATCCCAGTCCTGATCCACTCCTCGGTCAAAGCGACCGAACAACTGGCTATGTACATTCAGCCCTGCAGCTCTCCATCTCAGGACTGGTCTAACTTGCCTTTGCCTTTACCTGCACCACATAGCACACGTGAGCCAAGGCCCAGCAAGAAAACACAATAACAGAGCATAAGCAATCAACAGATAATCCAATATCTCACATTGCATAAACATGTTCTCAATCATATAAACATTCAGAATAACCAAGTATTCAACATATTAACATATAAACTCATATCATATATCAATTTACAAATGATAACTAGGGTTAGCGCCCTCATGCCGCACCCTCCATTATCCCACTAACTCCGGCCCGCTTAAACTGAGCTCAGTGAATAATAAGATGTCCTCGGCTACCAGTGGCCAAGCTGCGCCCTGTGCGCAAATATAGAATACGGCACCCTTAGGCCGCTATCACATGTCCCATGGCGTGATACCATCGTTGATATTATACAAGTATTGGGAGCTCTTAGTCCCATCACAAACATATAACCGGGTGCAGCTTTCTTACCTTTAGATTCGCTATCTTTGATCACTTGACTCCTTGAGCACGATCCCTCTCGAGCCCTAGCGCTCACCTAATCACAACCATAGGTCAAAGTCATCACCAAACCTCAAGTCCAAAACCTAGCCTCGGGACCAATCCCGAGCCCCCGAGAAGTCCTAATTCCACCAAACAGGGTGGTGGAATCGAACCCCGAACCCTTGGTAAAAAACCCTTGTAAATAACCCTAAAATCCCTTTATGGAAACAGGGCATCACTACAACGCTCTAAGGATGGTGCTACAATGCTACAAGTAGAACCAAAATCCCCCAGAAAGCATGGCCTAGCGCTACAATGCCCAAAGGTGCTGTAGCGCTAGTCTCAGATAGCCAACACCACATTTTCCCTTCCTGCGATTTCCCCGGGCCAAACTCAGCCAAAACTTCTCGAAACCTTAACCAAACTTAAAAACAAGCTTATTAACACACTCCACTCATCCCAAGCATCCTAAATACTCAAAACCCAATCACATGCACCCCTAAACTCAAAATTCACCATTGTTGCTCATAGACTTCAGAAACTCAACAAAACAGTCAGAACTTCAAAGTTTAAGGCTTAGAATTTTATACCTTTGATGGAAATTTGATTTCAAGTTAACTTCTTGAACTCCTTAGCTTGCTCTTCCCCAATTCCTTGGCTTGAATTCCCCTAAAGTTCCCATCAACTCAGCTTAGACACCATAGCTTAAACAAGCCAAACCAGAAACTGAAAACTCTAAAGACTTACCTCAAATATTGATGTGTTCTTACTAATCCTTTGCCATCCCTTCAAGCTTAGCTTAGTACTCTTGTTGCTCAACCTAACCTAGCTACCTTCTGAGTCTTGCTCCCAGAAAATTGAAGAGAAATGGTGAGAGAACCACAAACCGACCCTTTGGAAAAACTGCTCTGTTTTCTCTCTTTTTCTTTTTCTTTCTTTCCTTAGCCTTCTACCCTTTTCTACAATTCCCACTAAGTATAAAGCCTCAGAATACTTATCTCTTGCAAGCCAAATGACCATTATACCCTCCCTTTTAATTTTAAACATTCAATCCACTTAGGGGCATTTTGGTCATTTTACCCAATTCTCGCTAATTTCCTCGAGTGTCTCTAATATCTCCCGCTTACTTCTTGATACTTAATTAATCACCAATTATATTCCTCGATGTCAAAATAGACTCCAATATACTCACTAAATTCCCATTTATACCCCAGCCTCACCCCGAGCCGGGTATAAATCCCCTCCATGATTTTTTCGCTAATCTGCTCACTAAGATCGTCTCGAGTCACAGATCACAGATATATCCACATAATAATGTTGTCTAAAAAATTATCGCATATATATACAGTTATGCCCTCAACGGGCCAAAATTACAATTATGCCCTTTCTAAACTAATCAGGGCCTACATGCATACGAATACACATAGCCATGCATCTCAAATATTCCAATAGCCATACAACATGCTTTAAATCATTAAATCACATATAATTCACATTATGCCCTCTAGGCACACTAATCAAGGCCCTTAAGCCTTATTAGCGAATTTGGGTCGTTACAACTATCCCCTCCTAATGAGAATTTCGTCCTCGAAATTTACCTGAACAACTCGGGATACTGATCCCGCATCGCTGTCTCAAGCTCCCAGGAAGCCCCACGTTGCTAATAGTCCCAGTCAAATAATACCGGTACTGTTGCCTATCCCTAACTAAGCCCTCAAAATGAGGGGCATAAGTTAAATCAGAGGCATTTTACCGTGCCCTGCAATACTAGCCCCAGGAGCTCTAGTGTTAGGCTGCCTCCCCTCGAGGAGGGCATCTAGTTCATTGGATTCGACCCTCTCTGCTTTATGGGTCTGCTCCTTTTTCATCTTCTCCACGTCCGCCTTGGTTTCGGCATCCATTGCCTCGATGTGGATAAGGGTCAGCTCCTCCCTTAGGGAAGGATCCCTCTCGCATTGCAACCCCTAGAAACTAGGGGCATCAATCAACTGGTTTGCAACAATCAACTTGACCACCCGAAGGTTCTCTATGGTCATGAAGCCCCCACATCCAGCTCCTTGGCACTAAGACTGGCATAGAGCTTTTTTTGATTCAGGATCGATTTACTGAGCCGAGTCTGAGCACATGGACCTGTTTTCCAGGGTCATGAGTGTCCAGTCTAGAAAATTAAGGGCTAGATGAAAGATGAAGAAGGATGACTTACCCACGCGCTAGAAGTCCAGCACCAAGGTGGGGTTCTTCTCCAGGAGGAACCCGAATGTCATGAACCAGTAGTGCCTAACATCCGGGGGGTGCTACCACGTACTGAATGGAGCCGGACTAATGCCACGGGCCTTCAGTCTATAAATTCCATCCCGCGTTTGGTCCTTAGAGTTGAGTTGCGGCTACAACTTGTAAAAATACAACACTTCAGCGGGGGTGGGTGCTGGGATCTTCTGCGACGTGAAAAATATGTGCCATCCCACAAGAAACTTATACGCTTTGGGCAGAAGGTGGAAAGGCGTGATCCCCATGAACTTGGGGAATCATGCAAAATGGTCGTGGAGCGGGAGAGTAGCTCCAACATTAATGTGGCCTATGCTTCAGGACTCGAACATGCTTTCTCTAGTGTGGGCCTTCTCCTACTTCCGGGCCAGTTAGTTGTAAAAATCCTTTGGAGTCAACTCTACTCCAAGGGCCTTCTCCAGCTGATGCAGCATCCAATAATTCTGAAACTCGTTCTTTTCCCCATCCATTTCCCACGTGTTTCCAGTGGGAAGTTTGGTCCCCTTTAGGACTACGGGGCCTGCTTAGACAATGTCCTCCGCGTACAAAGTAATGCTGTGACTCATGATCAAGGACCTAGAAGTGACAAGGAAAATGAGAACCAAACAGTTAGCACCAAAACCAAAGAAAACTGGTAAAGGTACGGGGATTCTCCTAAAACTGTTTGGAGAGGTCCCCCCCGGACCCAGATTAGGGACCAATAGAGATCCGAGGATCTTAAGTCGGTAACTAAAGGCCAATGGTTTTTCTAATTCAACCAAAGTCTTGAGGCGTTCGAATTAATCCGGGACAACCAGGCTAGTATGAGGTGTCACCGAAAATCTCTACGGTTCATGTCTACCCCTGTCCTACCTAGAACCACTCTACACGGTGGTCATGGCTCTAATATTTTTAAGGCGCAGAAATAGCATGATAATAAAAATGATCAAAAAGGAGTAAAAAAGAGGAGAAAATGACCAGAAAACTTACTGTGGGGTATTGGATTTGAGATTCATAGAGTCTCAGGTGACAACGTCAGCAGAATCTCAGTCTTGAACATGAGGAGACAATGTAGTAGTTCGTTGGCACTCCCAGATGTGTGAACCGGGACATAACTGTTTGCTGGTTGAATGGAATATGTGGGATGAGTAATATGTGTAAATGAGCCTGTTGAGGTACTTATAGGAAGACAAGTCATTGTTCGATCCAACTGTCTACATTGAAGATCCCTAGACTAACCTCATTCGACAATCTTGGATTTGACAGAGGCATTAATTGGCCTAATCAAATACTAAACTGTGGATTTGTCAATCCACACCTACCTTGTCTAATGGTCCACATTGAAAATCTCAAAACTATGCCAATCCAACGGCTCCGGATGATGAGAGGCATTAAACAGCCCAATTGAGTACCCAAAGAACCTTTTCCGTATAGACGGGACGTCTCAAGAATTGCATTGACACCCATCCGTCATTTGGGCAATCAAAAGATTATTTCTAGATCTTTAGGGCGCGAGTGGCGTAGACGCACCATCAACCTGGAGACACGTGTCTAAGACAATGAGAATTTGAAAGGATGGGGATCGCCTAAATTGCCCCCAAGTAAATGAACCCGACTTCTGATAAATGAACCAGGATATTTGAGATTGATCTGGGAGAGTGAGGCAAGTCTGAACCATGTGAACATGGATGAAGACTTGGGTGGTAAATGCTATCCCTGTTTTCCACCTTGAGACGTGGCATGAACCAACGGGTCTGTGGGCCCTCAGAACTGGTCTGGGCCTATCTTGAGCCCAATGAATGGGGAAAGAGGAGACCCTGATGGCCCAAAAACTATCAAGCCCAACAAAATTCAATGGGCGCGAGCATAATGAAGGTACCGGGACTGAGATCTAGGCCCGACTAATCTTCCCAGCCATGACCAACCTACATCCTCCGGGATGCTAATTAAGGTGGAAGACTAACTGTTCATTGGAGACAGACCTTATCAAGAATCCAAGGGAGATCTTTAGTGTCACAATGCCCACCTTGACAAATGAACCTGGATCCTAGTGAATGAACTAGGACTCCGGTAAATGAACTAGGACATTAGTAAACGAACCCGGACAAGACGTCCAGATATGACAAGCCTAGTTTTCCCTGATGCTGATCTGTCCCCATTAAATCCAGCAGTTGGTCTCCTCAACTAACCTGCAGAAGAGGGAACGCACGAAATGTACAGTGTTCCTAGGAAATAGTACTGCCACTGCTATGACAGATCTTGTCCCCAGGATCCCCTTAATAGCCCATGCAGACCTGGCCATGCTAACGTACAATGGGTAGCAGTAAGGCTTGGCCACGCCTAAGCCATCCCAATGGGCCCAGATGAACAACATCTATGTTACATTCTTTGTATTATGGCTTCGTTAGCGAGAAAATTGTAATTACATCCCTATTGGCCCTAGATTAGTCCGCCCCAAGCTGCTTGACTATCTATAAATAGGACTAGTTGTGCACTGTAGTAGGGGTCCCAAAATTTCTCTTGCAAGCAAAAGCTCTGCTGAACTTGTAGAAGAACTCCATTGTCAAAACTCTCTAAAGCCTAATACTAGTGACTCGTGGACTAAGACTCATTAACGCCCCAACCACGTAAAAATTGTGATTGTCCATCTTTTATCATTTCTCTCCAGCTCTTACTTCATAACATATTTCTAGTTTTTGAAAAACTCGGTAAACAAATATAATAGAGATTATATGTTTGTGCATTTAGGCAGTGACCTAAAATCCAAAAGGATGAGCTGATTTTCAATCAGATAGAAGTCTTCAAAGATTGATATCAGAATCAATTTCTATAATTGTGGAGGAAACACATTAATATGGAAATGTGTTGGACATTTCAGAATTGTATATTCCACCATAGAAGCCAAATTTAACAACTACTGAGCAGTTAAATAGGCTATTTGATTTAGATGAGTTCTTGACCATTCTAGAAAAGGGTTTCAGACATGAATATGCTACTAGTATCTTATTGCGAAAGCAATGGAGATATAACTATTCTAGATGAACTGAGAAATCATAAGAAGGGAAAAGTACAGAAATGAAGTTTCATATGATTCGAGACAATATTACATAATTGATGTAACGATCCTAAAGAAAGCTTCAAAATAGTTTCTTACAAAACCTTTTACAAATATTTTGTTAGATAGATTCATTCAGGATAATGTGAGTGACACATTGAGAGAGATGCCTCAATTCATTTTTTAGGGCAAGTGGGAGATTGTTGGGAATAGTGCCCTTAAAGCAATTGTAGTCAACAAATATTTTACAAGAAATAAATAATTGAATTGAATTATTATATATATACTATGTCACTACAACAAATTTGATATACAATGACTCCCTACAATGTCTTACACCATTGGTGTAAGACATTAAAACTTATCATGGGTTTTAAATGTCTAATGGTGTAAGACATTGAAAGTTTTTATTAATGGCTACAATTGGAAGACATTAAAAATGGTGGAAGACGTTGGAAATAGGCTGAAGAAGTGGCTAGGAGTACATCCAACGTCTCCCACTAGGAGACTTTCAACCTCTCCCACTGGGAGACGTGGAAAGTCTCCCACCTCTCCCAATGGGAGACGTGAGACCTATACCTACAATGACCCTGCCTACAACGTCTTCCCAAATGGGAGACATTGTAGACTTTCAATGTCTCCCAAATAAAGTCATAAAACCCCTATTTTGTTGTACTGTGTTCAATATTATGTTGATAATATTAAGTAAATATTAGAAAATTCCAAAGTTGATCTATGTGGTCTTAATCTCATATTGGTATGGGAGGATCGATGTAGCATCCCAAATTTGCTAATAAGGTTTAGGACCTTGATTAGTGTACCAGGAGGGCAATAATTGATTTAATTATGATATTATGTGGATTTGGTAATTATGTGATTGGGCATGCATGATTGTGTGTATTAATATGCATGTGGGGCCCATTTTCATGAATATGGGCGTGTTTGTAATTTTGGCCCGTGGGGGGGTGTAAATGTAAATATTTGAGATGTGTGATCTGATACGATCCTAGGGAGCGGCTTAGCTAGAAAGTCACAACGGGGTCAAATACCCAGCTCGGGAGGAGCCTAGGGGTATTTTGGGAACATAAAATGAGTTCGGGATTTGTTGAGTAATGGGTAGTAATTTAGTAATGATTTGGGTATGTTGGGATTAAAGGGGGATTTGTAGGAATACTCGGGGACTTAACAAGATTTGGCGAATGGATGAATTGCCCTTGGTAGCACTTGAGGAGTTAGATGACTTAAGGGGAAATTTGGTCTTTTGGTAAGGATATGCTTGGTTTAAAGAAGGTTGGGTATACATCTAGGTGGCTTGAGAAACCACTAGAACTAAGTGAAGGATAAGGCAGAAGACTCTCTCTCTCTCTATCTTTCGGTTTCCTCCTCTCTCTTTGAATACTTGAAGGCTAAGGGAATTCTAAAGGATCTAAGCTGGGAATTGAATTTTTGAGGCTAGCAGAACTTGGGAAGGTAGCTCAAGGGTGTGGATATGGTAGAGGTAAGACTTTAACTGAATTATTAAGCTTAAATCCTGTTGGTTTTACTAAGAACATAACCTTGCATGGAGTTTGATTTTGTTAGCTATATTTGAACTGAATTTGGGTGATATATGAGAGTATGAGTTGTGCAGAGGTTTAGTTGTGATGATTAGACTATGGGAATATGAATTGTAGACCTTGTTATGGGTTTAAATGATGTTTGAAGTATGAAAAATGGGGTTTAGGCTCGAAGGAAACTGAAGAAATGGGCTATTTTTCTGGGTTTGCAGGTTGAGTCGCGGCCCGTGTGCGCATGAGGCCTGGGAAGGCCTATGTTCTTGAGGCGCACAACGACGCTTGGCTAAGCATGTCGTGGCCCATGTCTCCTTGCTGGGAGGCATTTTGCCTCTGTTTTGAGGCATGCTGCGACCCTTAAGGGGGTTGGGCTGCGACCCTAGTTCAAATGTTGGGTGTTTTGTGGATTTTTGACTTGGGAACCCAATTGTTAAGGCTTGGGATGGATTTTATCACCCGGATTGATAGAATTCAAGGTTCCAGGGATTAGAATGGTAACTCGAAGTTATTTACAAGAATAGAACTTGATGGATGGCTATTGTTGATGCGTTGTGGCTAGGTCAGAGTGCTCAGGCTCAGAATTAGGATCGTGCTCGGGATCGCTTTGGATTGTCAACTCGGGACACCAGGTAAGAGAACTGTTTGTACTCGTAGAGCTATGCCGTGTATTGTACTGTATGTATTGTTTGTATCTGTTATTTCATATATGTGAATATGACTATTCGGCAGAGCCGGGAGCGGCAAAATTCGGGATCGACAAGAGCCAGGAGCGGTAGAAGCCGGGAGAGGCAAGAGCCGGGATCGGCCAGAGTCAGAAGCGGCAAGAGCCGGAAGCGGCAGAAGTCAGGAGAGGCAAGAAATGAGTACATCAAGGGGCTGAGAGCAGCGTTAGCACGCAGAGTGCGAGTTGCCAGGGCGAGACCCTAAAAGATACCTAGGATATCCTCACGATGTGGACCACAAACCCAGGGTTTGGTAAAGCACTTGGGACGGCATGGCCACTATGTGTTAGCCTGTTGGCTACTTTATTATATGTTGTGTTTGTATTGAGTTGCTGCGTGGATATACTGTTGTATTACTATATTGCCTGGTTTTAGTACTAATGGGTTAATGCACTGCTGTGTTAATATGTTGTTATGCAATTGTGCATTTGAGCTGGTCTAGATGCTGTGTCTTTGAGCATGCTTGTAGGGTGTGGTATCTGTTTGTTACTCTAATTGTGTATGGCTCGTTGAGATATATTTTCATTGCATGATATGTCTGAAGTTCTCTTGCTGGGCCTTGGCTCACGGGTGCTCCGTGGTGTAGGTAAGAACAAAGAAACTGGATTTTACAACCATGAGTTGGAGGGCATGGAGCGGTGTGTACATGTTTGGCCTGCCAGGCCACCACGACTAGTTTATTTTAAGGAACACGTGATAAATGTTTGGTTTTGTCGCTTAGGTCGACTGTACTGTATCTTGGGTTATGACTGCTTTTCAAAACATTGTTTTGGGATCCCAATGTAATATTTTTTTTACGAATTTTAATAAAAGACCAACTTTTATACTTAACGTTTATTAAATGAGTCTTTATTTTTTATCTTAACACATTTTCTAGTCTTAAACATCAATTAGCGAGCTAATGGCACATTTAAAAATCACTTAGTAACGGCTCTAAGGAAGTAGGGCATTACAATCGAGATTGAGATAATGAACTTAAAACAGTTCGCACTAAAATAAAGTTATGGTATCTATAGATTAATTACTGCTAGTACAGTTCACTAGTATTGTGAATACAAGTGACCTAGATCCAAGTCACTAGTGTAGTAGGACACTTTAGTGAATGTACTTTATATATAGTGATATATAGAACTAGACAGGATGTATTTTTATTAATACTTGTTTAAACACTGTTTCATAGTATTAATCAAACACATCAAACGATGATCTTAATCCTGAGGTTACTATGAACTCCCATATATGTCATTTGATCCTTTAATTCATGCGTTAAGGATTGTCAGAATGATCAGGCTGAGAACAATTATTTTGGGGACTCAATGATATATATGGTTGGGGACATTTAACTGATATGGAATCTATACCTTCTTATAGATTGAATGGTTCCCTATTGGGTTGACTTTTAGAGATGAAAAGGTTATGAGCGCTCACGTCGCAAACTTTTTGTGAAACAACCTTCTCTAGTAAAGTCAATGGTACCCTAGGAACTAAATATAGTTAAAAGGGTAAAATGGTAATTTTACCCCTTTTTAATTATGAACCATTAATAAAGGATTAATATTATATGTAATGATTATATCAATGGATACTTTATTCTTTAATAAAGTACTCTGTAAATATATGTCTATAATTATCAAGAGCTCAATCCCATATTTATAGTGGAATAATCATGAGATTAGTAAATATAATTATTTAATCAAAGAGCTTTGATTAGTAATCCAATATTTATTGGAGCTTGAAATTATAGGCCCATAGGTCCTTAGGGTGGCTAAGAGTTGATACAAGGGTAAAACTATTATTTGGAAATTCAAGAAGAATTTTATTCTTTGGGTAAAATATACAATTATATGATAATTGAGGGTGAATAATTAATTTAGAATTAATTATTAAAATTTAAAAATATATTTATCTATTTAAATATTAATTTTTTGAAATATATATAATAATAAATTAATTAATTTTAGAAATTAACTATTTTATTTTAGTAGGAGAAAATAAAAATGGTAAGTCGAAATAGTTTTGATTTATTAATTTTTAAAAGATGATTATAATGATTATCATTAATTTGAATTTTGAATTGAAAATTTAAGTTTGAATTATGGTTGTGATATTTCCCTTAAAAAGATGATACCATATTTTATGGAAGGGATTTATGTAAATAAATAAATAAATAAAAGAAAATAGAAAAAATGCAACATTCCCTGAATGGGAATAGTGCCACACGCATAACACGGTCCAAGGATTGTGCCATGCGTGCGTGTGGTATTGATAAAGTATCAGTATTGATTTTTTCATATTTTTATTTATTTAGTTAATAATTTGAAAATAGATTTTTCAAATTTGGTAAGTTAGATATTACCTAAATCTATTCCTATCATCATTATATTATTATTATTATTATTATTATTATGATTAATGGTGTAATATATAACCCATATATATATTATATGATAATAAGAAAAAAGATGGGTGATTCAGAAATTTGTCAAATAAGAAATTCTTCATCTTCTTCTCTTATTATTCCAACATTTCTTAAGCCATAATCCAAGTTCTCATGTGTTGAGATAAATTTATGATTTCTAAATTACAAACTTTTGTTCTCTATGTGCCCACCCACATCTTGATGTGTGGAGAACACTCCGGAAGATCGTGGTCTGAGTACTCAAAGCGTTGGATAGGAAGATAGTTATTTATATGAAAAGACTTAAGAACACTTGATAGGCTTCAAGGGCTAAATATTTATGTCCTTAAATATTTGTATACTTGTGCATGTGATATATATAGTTATGTGTATATATACATGTATGGGCATCTATCACTACACCAAACACCCATTACCATAACACATCATTATAATACTATTTAAAAAGAGTTCTTGTATATTAGGAAAGTTTCACGCGGCAAGTGGAAATAAAATAGCGCCAAATATGCCTAAGTTTTTTCTACAGTAGACTCCCCTTTCCCGTGTACCCATTTCCCGTCTCATTATCTTCTCTCTTTCTCTTCCTGGTATACCCATTTCCCGTGTCTCATTTTCTTCTCTCTTTCTCTTCCTGGTATACCTATTTCCCGTGTCTCATTTCCCGTGTACCCATTTCCCGTGTCTCTTCCTGGTATACCCATTTCCTTCTCTCTTTCTCTTCCTGCTATACCCATTTCCCGTGTCTCATATTCCTGAGAACTCTGGTGCATGTGATAATAGAGCGCAGGAGAATGTAGATGTAACGTCCCAAATTCGCTAATAAGGCTTAAGGACCTTGATTAGTGTACCGAGAGGGCATAACTGGGATTAGAATGAATGCTACTGATTTAAATGCGTAAATATATGGTTAAATTGTGTGTTTATGATAACTGATGATATTATATGATGATGTGGTATAAATGTTTGAGATATATGCGAGAACCACATTATGATGTGGATAATTCTGCAGCCGGCGAGTCGAGGCGATCTTAGGGTTAGATAGCAGGAAAGCCACAACGGGGTATTATAATTGACTTTGGACAAGTCAGGGGTATTTTAGGTATCAGGTAGTGATTTAGACTATCGGGTGATGAAAATGAATAACTGGAGATATATTTGAGGTTAGGATGTCTAGGCAGGATTATTGGGGAATTTTACCGTTTTGGCCTCGGGGACGTTTCCGGCACCCCGAGCTTTGGGATTAGTCTAATAAACCAAGGATATACTTGGAAGACTTAGAAGATACTAGACAGAAAAGTGCAAACTGACCCTAACTCTCCTTCTCTCTCTCTCTTCTCTCTTAGCAAAGGAAGAACTTCTGAACTTGAGAGGGAATTGCTGGAATTAAGCTAGAATTTGGGGAAATAGTCTGAAGGATTAGCCCAAGAACTGATCAAGGTCTGAGCTAGTGCTAAGGTAAGTTTTGAATTTTCGTTTTTGGGGTTAGGAACTTAAAGAAATGGCTGAGTTTTAAATGGTTATGGTTTTGACATTCAAGGTGGAAATTGAGGCTTGAAACTTTGAAGATAGGTCAGGGGACTCTTGGAGAATCAATTCTATAGCTGAGGTAAGGTTTAATTTAAAGTTTGATGGTTGAATTTGAGAGTTTCCATGGCTGGTTTTGAGTTCTGTGGGTTTGAAATTTCAGAAGTTGGAATTGGGGTTTTGGTGAGTCTTGGGCTGGATTTGTGGTTGGATTGTGTTGCTTAAATAATTCTAATGTTGTTATTATCAATTGGTTTTGAGTTAGGGGCTTTGGGGTGGCTAAAGGTGAGGTTTAGGGATTGAAAATGGTGGTTTTTTCTGGGTTCGAAGGGCCGGGCCGCGGCATGGTTCTTGGTGAGCCGCGACCCTTCGAAGTTGTTGCTTGCTGAGGAAGGAGGGCGGGCCGCGGCATGGCCCAAGCAATGCTGCGACCTTTACCTGTTTTTGGGCCTTAGTAGGTTCTGTTTGGGAGCCATGCCGCGGCATGGGTGGCCTATGCCGCGGCGCTTAAGGGATTTTGGGATTTTAAGATTTTAGGCTTGGAAATTTAACCTAGGGTGCTCGGGGTTGAGTCTTTTACTATATTTGGTGAAGTTCAATGTTCCGAGTACTAGAACTTGGCTTGGAAACTCATTTAAGGTTGTCAATGGTGTCTTTCCTCATGGTTGTGACTAGGTGTCTAGCTAGGACTCGAGGATCGGATCGCGCTCAAGGAGTGTCGCCCGTAGCTAATTCATCTGAAAGCTAAAGGTAAGAAAACTGCACCCGGTTATATGATTGTGATGGGACTAAGTGCTCCCGTGAGTTGTATCGTGTCAATGTTGGTATCACGCCATGGGACATGTAAAAGCGGCCTAAGGGTGTCGTACATACTAATAGCGCGTAGAGCGCGATTTGGCCACTGGGAGCCATGAACACTGGGATAACAGAGGGAGCAGCCTGTGAGCGCTAGCCCTGGTTATCGTTATAAACTGTGTATATTATGAATTGATATGCCTAGTATGAGGAATACTTGACTATATTGAATGGTTATTTGACTGAGACTATGTGATGCAATGTGAGATATTGACTTGACTGCTTAATGCTTATGCTCTGTTGTTGTTGTGTTTTCTTGCTGGGCCTTGGCTCACAGGTGCTACGTGGTGTAGGTAAAGGCAAGGGCAAGCTGGACCAAGCCTGAGGTGGAGAGCTCCGAGGTGAAATGTACATAGCCAGCGGTTCGACCGCCACGGTCGAGGAGTGGACCAGGACAGGGATCACCTAACTGCTTGTTTTGCCTTAGTATGGCCGGTTGTTGTACATAAACCTTGTGTCTTTTGTAAACGGTCTTTGAACTTAATATTTTTGGGATCCCATGTAACACATGATACTTTTTAATGAAAATGTGGCTTTTGAGACCAAAACGTTTTTAACCCTAGTTCCTTTATAGTTTCAACGACATGGTTTTATTTAAATGATTTGATTAGCAAGTCTGGCACTTTACAAACACACAGTGTAGCGGTCATGGCTATCCAGGGCGTTACAGTAGATCAATTGGATCTCAACAAGTCGGTAGGAGTGAGTTACACTTCTCTAAGGTGGGTGGGCAACGAGTAACGAAATCAGATCCCCTATCAAAAAACAAGTAAAACTCAAGCTTATCTGGTAAAGTATGCTTCTCTATTATTTTGTTATTTGAAATTTTGACTATATTTTTCTTGAGAATCACTGCATTCACAAGCCATGTTTTCTGAATATATATATAAATATAATCTTTGACATTTCCCTCACTACTCTCCCTCATCTCATTCCCTAAATCTCTCGTGACAAGCTTATTAACAAGCTTATTTTCAATATGATGTTGTTAGGTTGAGGAGAACATTTGCAAGTTTGCAAAGAAGGGTCTTTTTTAGAGGAGGAATTTTTTAAAAGCTAAAAAACGGAAGAACCAGTCAACCCGGGGAGTTGAACACAACACTGACTTCAGCCAGGTTCTTCTATCAATCTCCTGGCCCTTGCAACACTCCTTGTTCAGCTCAGTTTGCTAAGTTCTGGTGTATATTTGATATATATATATTAAAATCTTGTTTTAAAGTATGATCTAGTGTAACCATTTTATCTTTTATAGGTTAATAGGTCCATTATCTAAAGAGGATAAGGAGATTGAGTCTAGCTTAGTAAAATACCTCAAAGAACAACGCAAATTACTTGGAGACACATCAGTAAGAAATTTTTAAACTTGATTTTTGTTTCAGCTTAAATTTTTCTAGGTTTCCCAGCTTAAACTTTGTTTCATGTACTGCTTGTATTATGATTTGGTAGATAAAGTCCTTATTTATCACTGTTATGGAACCAATTACTTCATCCCTATGAAAGCATATGTGTGCTTTATGTGTTTTTTTGGTAGGTGCATATTTATGTATATTTCTTGTTTAGATGCTATGGATTGCTTGTTTCTTTAATAAATGAAAGTCTTTTGTTCTTTAATAAAGGAGAAATATAGTTATGAGCAGCCCTTTTTATTAAAGTCTTTTTATTAAATATAGATGCAATGGATTGCTTGTTTAGGTGCACTCCAGTGTCCAACTCAACAGCCATTTTTGCAGCCCAAGTCATGTAGTTATGAGCAGGAGGGCCAAATAACTTACTTTGTACTCCATATTCATTCTCAATCTGAACATAATAAAAAAAACAAACTTTTATTGAAAATTGACCCTTGACAATAGCTTTAGTGCCAGTAGAGCTGAACTTAACATAGACTTTTCCACTTATTTTATTAAAAAAGCACACAAAGTTCTAAGCTGGTTTGCATTAGGGCAATTGCAAAGGAAGAAATCAGAACTTGAAGTTCAAAAGCTTTACAAGACTCAAATCCTCATACCTGAGATAGTATGATGGGACTTCCCTGAGACTCAAATAAATGTTCACTCTTCATCATCCTCACAATCTTTTTAGTGAACCCTTGCATTGCATTCTGAAAACACCATAAGAAATTTAGTATAAAATTTGTACTAAATAATAATAAAACATAGTAATTTTTTAAACTGGGCATGCAATAAAATGAGTGAAGGAAACCTTAAAAGGCTCATTGTCTGTTTTGAAGTTGATACTAGGAACATACTTTAGCCAAACAGGAAAACCTCTGTAAAAATCACAGTTAGAAATTTTTAAGGGTCAAAATGGTGAATTAATCTCAATTATGAAAATTCAAAGATGAACAAACATGGTCAAAGTTACATTAAAGAGAAAAGTGTGCATAAAGACAACTTATACAAATACCATTGACATATTCATGGAATCTTTCAATGATGAATTATTTTTATTCAACTGTACTAAATCATAATATTTATGTTCAGCTGAAACTATCGACCCTTCTCTGTGTTTGTGATAATTCGTTGAGGTGTTTCTTCTTGTGTTCTTGTGTTAGTTTTTATGTTATGCATAGATATCTTGATTTGAGACCCATCTGGTTTGCTATTTAGTGTTATTGTGTTGTCTGCAGTGTGGGTTTTGTGTAGATTGTTGCTCTGTTAGTATTTTGTTATTAGTTACTCCAATACAAGCCATATGATGCCCCGTTTATGTTGTAGATAGGCATATGTCTACATATATATATTTATCGGTACAATGGTGAAACTATATAGTTTTTTTTTCGTGCTAACTTAGAAAAGTGAAAGATTAAATTGAAATGCTGTTGGTCATAAATATGACATGGTTTGGTATTGTTAATTAGGAGTACTGAATGCAAACATGTGGGACCTCGATCAAAAGGTTTATAAAGAAGGATTTAATGACTTCTGTTTAAGTTAAGAAAAAAGCCTGTGATATTTCTGGGGAAGCAGAATGCTTTTGGAAGTTGGGACAAACACTACCAAACAAGGAATAAATAGAAACCTTGTAATCAAGTAGGATTTATGCTCTATGTTTCAGAAAGACAGAGAAGAAGTAAAGTTTGGATTTCAAAAACATGTTAATGACTTGAGAATAGTAGGGTAGAGTAGAGTCTGGCTTTTATATATATATATATATGTATTGCATGGGACAGGAAATTATACTTAGTTATATATCCCTTAGCAAAAAGGGAAAGTTATTGATCAATTACACCAAATTATACTTAGGGATTTCTAGTTGCTTTCCCACATTTAAGGATTTTCCAATGGCTTATTTGTGGTACAACATACACTGTAAACAGAAGATTACTTTTGCAAAGTGTTCAAATCAGATAATTGGCATGTCTAAGATGCTAAGTTAAAACTAACTTTTCTTATTTTGTGCTTTCTATGAGTTAAATGAACAACTGTTAGTGATAAATTGCTATAACCTTGATTGCAATATCTTCTAATAGAACAAAGAAGGTTATGATACTTTTACTTCTTCATGGATTAACATATATTGGAGTTGTGACAATAATATTATTGATTTACGCAGGTATATGCAGAGGTTTTTGCAGGAGCAATGCTTTTATTAGCTGGAGCACTAGCTTGTTATGGTAATCAATTTTCGTTCAAGTTTATCTGCTTTCAATTGTCAGAAGTTCTAGTTATCATCTGTTTCGGTGTAGGAACTAATTAGGTCATTGTTGGTTACTTTTGCTTGATGGGATGACCCAATACACAGTTTTTGTATTATGGTGTCAGAACTTATTACACTTCACAATCATTAAGTAAATTGTGCATTCCATTGATAATTAAGTTCAGCCTCCTGATCACTAGATATTTAGTAGGTTAAGAGGAAGTCTATATCTATATATTACCAAAAGCGAGGTAGTTCCTTCAAGCCTTGTTCACTTATATGACCCATCCTTTGGTGCCATAGTTGCATCTCATTTTCTTGAACTTTAATAGCATCAGCTTCAGCAATAGATACAGTTTACCCATCTAACACATACAATCCATTTACTTTATTCCATTTCATAACTAGTAGTGAGCCTTTAGTAATCTTTATGATTAACAATGTATGTTTAACAAAATAAGCATTGTCCTTGTCATGTACTGTGTTCTACATATCTATATTATTATGTCAATCTTTTCTCTCAAACATCTTTCACTTGCTTTAGAATATGTTCTTTTAATAAATAATCTAATTGAAGGATAACATGTTCAACCTTGAAAAATGAGAAGGCTGAATCTGAAATGGTGGATGGTAGTTTATCCCAATAATTAAACATGTTGAACTTTGTTCAGTTTGTTCTTGATATATTTTCAATCCATTTTCCTCAATTTAAACCATTTTATTATACTTTATCTGATATAAGAATAGAGAAGCTGTCCATGAAAAATGTTTGGGTGCATGTGATACTTTTACCAATATGTTTGGTCATTAATCTATATGAGAATTTGCTTAATGTTTGGGACTGTAGAATGCCCTATTTTTTGTGTAAATTACAGCATTCTCTGTTATATATACTTAGGCAAGCAAGGCAGCATTTTTGTGAGACACTGAGAAATGAAGTTGGTTCAATCATTGGCATAACAATTGTCACACCAGGGCTCATTGGGACCAAAATCTCACGTGAACAGGTAGTATTCAATATATTTTTTGTGATGCATGAGTTTGTAACTTAATTTGTACTTAAATTGTAATTATGATTGGTCTATAAGAACTGTTATATTTAAACAGCATAAATATTCAAGTTTCGTTTGAAGTTGGGTTCTTCAAGTGTAGTTATTATGAGGGCCTTCTTGTGGTAGCTAGTTGATATAAAATGTCTGACAACTTTTAAACATTATTATAAAAAATATTCAAGAAAACTATATAAAAAAATACATTAGCACTTCACCACCAACCTCTCTTGACCTTTCATACAAACACTAAATTCAATACCAACACTTGAACTCTGTAATGAAAATACACAAGCATGACATCTTCTACAACATTTACAAACAAGTACTAATAATGAGAATAGAACAAGACCTTAAAATCAACATTTTGAAAAGAAAAAAAAAACTAAATAGAAAGAGAAAGATTAGTCAGATTCCTATTTGGCAGGACCTACTTCCTTCTTGTAGTTATACCAATTTGCAATCAATAGATATACAAAGATTGAATTAGATCAATTTTGGATTTCAAAAGCTGTTTTAATATCTATTGACAAGTTTTAATTTTGTATTAATCTTTTAAGTATTGATTATATTCTTTAGGTTGGGGATCGAATTGGCAAGGAGCATTGCAAAGGTAATTTGCAAGAGGTACGGAATTTGTTCTTTTAACTCTTATTATTAATATCTTAAAAATGTTAGAGGAGTTTGAATATCTTAAATATTCATCCATAGAGAAGTAGGTTCTGAGATTAAAATTGTGTGCTGCGGTGATAACGGAAGGTTGAAAACTTGTGTGTATTAGAGAAGTAGGTTCTGGAAAATTTGTTTGTGTGCTGCGGTGATATAAGGAAGAAAACTTATTGTGTGTTGTTTGAATTTTTTGACTTGGTATTGATAGATGGTTAGGTAAGCTTTTATATGTATAGATTAGATTTTTCATTATATGTATAGATTAGATTTTTCATTATATGTATAGATTAAATTTTTCATTTAGTCATATTGTTTTCATTATTTCCATATGTATAGATTAGATTTAATTGCCAAAACCCAAGCTAAAATCTTGTCTTTGATCCAAACCCAATTAGTTAGTGGCTACCATTTTAGAATCTGATTTTTAAATTAAAAACAACACTAGAATCTCTTGAACTAGAGACTATTAAATGGATAGAAAATAAACCAGTAGAATTAACAAAAAATGGTGGTCAAGACTTGTGTTTAGATAAGGCTCCAATAAGAAATACTTGTGTTAGAAGTTGTCTGGGCTATTAGGTTGGGAAGATATTGTAGATAGAGAGTGAGATTTACTTAGAGAATTTGGCAATCTTTGGAAAAGGGGAGCCTCTCAATCTAATTCAACCTTGGGAAAGGAATTGTAATATGATCAATCTTGTGTCGGTGCAGGTCAGCTACCTGAAAAAATAAAAAAGACAAGAACGTAGCAAAGATTCCATTTGAAAATCTACCAACAGAAAAGAAAGAAAACAAATTTCCAGAAAAATATCGATGCAAAGTAACATATAATGAAAACTTACTCCATCCTAGAATATATTAAGATGAATGACAAAAGGATAACACAGAAAACACATGCCAATGGACATGGAGGTATAAACCATGGACATGAGCATATATTTGTCTAATTTTAACATTTAATAAAGTTGAATTAAAAAAATAAGTAATCATATATATTCATATGTGTGCAAGAGAAAGAGAAGCTCAAAACTTGTTGATGAAGCATCATTGTAGACTTCATAAACATAAGTTAAGTAAAAATATAGGGTACTAGTCAATTAAATTTTGGTAGCATGAATTGTCAACCCTTCACAAACTTCCTGAGCCACAATGATAAATACTTTAACATTTCACCAATCCTTATCAGCACCAAAGAATTCTCCAGTTACACATTACTTACCTTCCATATTACCAAAATAGTCCATACCACTTTGAAGGAAAAAATTTCGAAAAATTTCGAAAATATCAAGCGACTAATCAATAATGAGAGAGAAAGAACAGACTAATCATTTGCATAGTCTTTGTATGCTGCATTGTCTCCTACTTCAACCATCACATATAAAGTTTTACGTAATCATCTGATACAAATATTATCAGTTGGCCAAGAGAACCACTACAACACCAACATAGCAAACTAACATAGAAACCGAAATATCAGTAAAGATGATAGACCCTGGAAGAGAATTATAGTACTTGAAAGAATTCCTTGTAAAGTATATATCTTATTGATATCAATCGACCAAGCTTTCGAGTCCTTAGTTATCTATCTCCGTGAAAGCAACTTTACTACAATTAGAAATTACCTAAACATTCACTACCCTAACAAAAGTACAACTTAGTAATAGCATATAATGTAGAAGATGAACAAGAAAAGTAGTTTAGTTGTTTCAGACCAAATAATCAAGTCCTACGTCCAAGGCAGCAGAGTCAACAAGGTCCCTATATAGTCACTCAATCAAACACCACACCTACCTCTCTTTAGTACACATCTTATAGACTTCAATCTAACCTGCAATAGACAATGCATACAACCAAGAAAGCAAAACTGACAGAACTTGTTCAAACCAGAAATTCGAACAGTAAGTAACAAATATTAATTGAACTAGAGAATATTAGAACAATAATAGAATGTGAACACCAAGATATATCTAGAGCTGGTTCTTCTCCTCTGCACTAATCTGTAATGGTAGTATAAAACAATGGTGTCACCCTCTTCTATAATATTCTCACTTCCCTGTACAAAGAAATCCCAGAACTCAGAAAAATCTAATCTCTCTTGTCTTCACACACCACACTCCAAGTTTTCTTGCTTTTGATTAAAAAATCATCAGTTAACAAAGAGAGGTGACACCCTTTTATACACACTTAACAAAAGTAAATTAAGAAAACAGAAGTAACAAGACCTTTTATTTGGTAACTAATTTCAACAAGCTTCCTTCAAAGCGTTCAATTCTAATGATCTTGCACAAATAGTTCCACTCTTAAAGCCTCAGTATACATAAAGCCTGTCAAAAAAAAGTGAGCCATATTAAGCATAATAAACCATACACATTAACACCATTTTGCAAAAGAAAAAAATTGGACTGAGTTCAATTTATAATAAAGTTGAATTAAAAAAATAAGTAATCATATATATATTCATATGTGTGCAAGAGAAAGAGAAGCTCAAAACTTGTTGATGAAGCATCATTGTAGACTTCATAAACATAAGTTAATTAAAAATATAGGGTACTAGTCAATCAAGAACATAACTGACCACAGTTCTATATGAAGAAAACACAAAACTCCAATTTTCTTTTGGTAGATCATAACATATCTGCAACATAATGTTGTTCCACTTGTCTGGATAAGTTGAAAAATGAGATGAAATCATAGAATATGTGACAGATTGATCAATTTCAATTGCATACATAATAGTCTATAAGTAATCAAATCCAAGAAAGAATATTGACATGATTTTGTTCTTTATCAGTAAAGAGAAATACAGAGTAATTATGTAAGACAATGCTGAAAAGAAAGGAATTTCTGTGCACAAAAAAGTTGATTATTAGTTCACTAGACTACAATTTTTGGAGAAGTCATGCTTTCACTAGCATTACCACAATTATAAGCATATGAAATCTCAAAGCTAACAATGAATCTGTGAAAGAGCTTAGCATAATGAGCACTAGGCAAAACAAAGTAAAAGATTGATGATGATGTACACTAAATCAGTTTGTTCTATTGACAAATGATATCATGTTCACCAAAAATGGCATAATAATCTCCTTGTTGTTTTCTAACAATTTCTCTTTCAAAAATTCCACCCGAATAAACCTAGAAAGATGCACCAAAACTCAATTAGGCGGCAAATAATCTTTAAGTAGGGACAGAAAATATTTCTTACAAAAGCACCATTGAAAAAAAAAATACAAGGTTAACACTGTGAATCAAGTCCAGTAGATAAAGCTTTAAACTTCAATAACCCAAATATACTTATATATAAAACTTTCTTGAAGCCTGTGAACTTGTGTATAAAACTAGCTTGAAGCCTAAATGACCTAAATATACACCAGAATGTATTCAACTTCTCTATTAAACAACATTGACTTAATGACCTTTCTTTTCTTCTTCTTCTTCTGCAACTAACCCCAAAACAATAAAGGAATTCTTTCATTTTGAATCATTCATAGGATAAATAGCAAATATAGGATATTTAATTGAAGAAAAGGATCTTTTTAACTGGTATGACCTGAAATTCTCTTTTAAGATGACCTGAAATTCAACCAAGGCATGTTTTCTTTTAAAATCATGTGTGTGAATGACCTTGTCATGACCCTGATATTACAACCGCAAATAATGTGATTGTCTTGTCTAATAGTTGTTAAACCTAGACAAAAACCAAGATTTTATTAAGAGAACAACATCAAATACAAATTCATTGGAGATGGATAAAAGTTGGATCCATCTTAACAGGTTAGTAACAAAAATCATATAGTTTATTTTGGGTATAAGTTTAAGTGTTAGTGCTTGATTATTGACGTATGCTCTAAAATTGTAGAGCAGTGGTGGAATATGAGCAAAAAGCTAGAGAGTTTGTTAAGACAGCCATGACGAATCTTGGATTTCCAGCCAACATTCTTTGTCCATACAACAAATGTCACAATCTAAGACATCAACTTTCAGATGAAGTTGTCGAACACTTAGTTTTGTGGGGCATGGACCAATCTTACAAACATGGTTTCATCATGGGGAAGATCCAGTCCAACGCAGCACGACAAACACAAGTTTTGAATATGATTTATTTCGGGCAGCGGGAGTATTTTCAAGTAATGCCAATGATTTTGGTGACGATAACAATGATGCTGATTTTCAGAGTCTATTAGCGGATGCTGAATCTCCATTGTATGAAGGTTGTTCAAAGTATACAAAAATTTCGTCTATCGTTGGGCTGTATAATCTAAAAACAAAGCATGGAATCTCAGATGTTGGCTTTAGTGAGATGTTGGAGATGATCAAAGAAATGTTGCTGAAAGATAATCTCCTACTGACATCAATGTATGCAGTTAAAAAGTTTCTAAAGATGTTTGATCTGAGCTATAAGCATATCCATGCTTGTGTCAACGATTGTTGTTTGTATACAAAAGAGAATGCTGATGCCCAAGTATGTCCCACTTGTCAATATCCAAGATGGAAGCAAAATGAACAGACAAAAGAGATTCTACACGGGCAGCCTGCAAAATTGTTGAGATATTTTCCTATTATACCAAGGTTTCAAAGGATGTTTAGAAAAGAAGAGACGACTTTAAGCTTAAAATGGCATTCAACCAATAAAAGAACATACGGGAAAATGCGGCACCTGGTAGATTCAGAGGCTTGGGATGCAGTTTATGAGAGATGGCTAGATTTTCAACTTGAACCTAACAACCTTCGATTATGACTTGCTGCTGATGGGATCAATCCTTACAAAAATATGAATTCTATGTATAGTTGTTGGCCTATAATGCTCATTGTATATAATCTGCCACCTGCGTTGTCCATGAAGGATGAATTTACCTTTCTATCTATGTTGATTCCTGGACCTAAACAACCCGGGAATGACATAGATGTTTACTTAGAGCCCTTAATTAATGAGTTACTTGAATTATGGAATGGTGTTTATACATATGATATTTCTACAAAGAAGTTTTTTAATTTAAGGGCCATGTTGCTATGGACCATAAATGATTTTCCAGTTTATGGAAACTTAGCTAGATGTGCGACTAAAGGAAAGTATGGTTGTCCTGTTTGTGGCGAGCACTCAAATGTTGTTTGGTTGAAGCATAGGAAAAAGATGTCATTTTGCAATCATATTCGATTTCTACCACAAGAACACCGTTACAGAAAGAAGAAATATACAACAGCTAGGGCAAGGGAAAGAGCACCACAATGTCCAATTATATTGACAGGTGTTGAAGTAGCTGAGCAGTTAAGAAAAGTGACTAATGACTTTGGAAAGGGAAAAAAGAGGAGTCGTGGTATAGACACAGAACAAATCTGGAAGAAGCACTCTATTTTTTTTAGGCTGCCTTATTGGGAAATATTAGTTGTTCATCATAACCTTGATGTTATGCATGTTGAAAAGAATGTTTGTGAAAACATACTTAATACATTGCTCGATTGCAAAGGAAAATCTAAAGATCACTACAACTCGAGATTAGATTTGACAGAGATGGGCATTATGCCTCATCTCCATCCGTATGAAGAAAATGGTGTTACTCGTCTTCCTGCTGCAGCTTATACTCTATCAAAATATGATAAGAAGTTGCTTTGTGAGAGGCTATTTGACATGAAATTGCCTTATGGATATAGCTCTAACATTAGAAACTATGTAGATGTGGAGAAACAGAAGCTGACAGGACTTAAGTCTCATGATTGTCATGTGATTATGCAACAACTATTGCCTATTGCTATAAGGGGTTTAATGGAAGAAGGTTGTAGACAGACAATTCTTCGCCTCTCTAAGTGTTTCCATGGATTGTGTCAACGTGTGGTTGATAAGGAGGAAATTATGAAATTGGAACTAGAAGCCTTTGAAATTCTTTGTCAACTAGAAGAATATTTCCCTCCTTCTTTCTTTGATCCAATGATTCACTTGGTTGGTCATTTAGCACGAGAAGTTAGACTTTGTGGTTCGGTGCAATTTCGATGGATGTACCATTTTGAGAGATATATGAAAGTATTGAAAGGATTTGTAGCAAACTATGCACGGCTAGAAGGATGTATTGCAAATCGCTATCTTGCTGTTGAATGTGTACGCTTTTGTGGAACATTTTTAAAGCAAAATGATAATCAAGATAGTACATTACTAGAAGAAAATCCACTATCAACAGCAGAGTGCTTTGAGCTTGACCGATTGAACTTGGCAGTAGCGCATCGGTATGTGTTGTTTAACTCGGATATTGTAGAACCATTTCTCAATGTCCATATGGATGAGCTGAAAGAAAGACACTCAAATCTGAATAACAATCAAACTTTATTGTGGAATCGACATTCTGAAGGGTTCCCGTTATGGTTTTATGAAAAGGTTGTATTCTATTGCCAAGATAAAAGTTTATGTTCTGTTTTAGTGTACAAATTTCTTACAAGTATATTTTTATTTTCATATTTCTAACATGAACAAAGTAGATGACATGCTAGCTCAATTGGCTGAAGGTCCAAGTCGCGTTGTCACTTCCTACAAAGGGTACATGATTAATGGAATTCGATTCCATAAAAAAGGAGCTGAAAAAACAACTCAAAACAGCAGTGTATACTTGGAAGCACATGACAGTGGGGAATTGAATGATAAAGAAGAGTATTTTGGTGTTATCAAGGATATAATTATGCTTGATTATCGTACTTTTAAGGTGCCATTGTATTGGTGCGATTGGGCGAATATTCGAATGGGTGTTAAGAAGTCGGAGTTCTATACGCTTGTAAATTTTAATATAGGACAAGCTCAATCCATTAGGGATCCATTTGTATTAGCTTCACAAGTGAAAAAATCTTTTTATGCAAGGGTGAATGAGTTAAGTAATTGGTATATAGCTTTAAAGGATTCAAATAGAGGGTATTTTGGACTTGAATCCAATGAAGAAAATTGAGTTTCCTGTTGTCTCTTATGTATTTTGAATGAAACAAATCTGCTTACACTTTTTGTATGTAATTTTGGTGTATTATTACTCTTTTGTTGAATGAAACAAATCTGGTTTTATTACTCTCTACAGTGCACTTTATGATTTTATTTTAATTTGAATGAAATAATTCTGGTTTTATGGTTTTGGTGTATGTTTATTACTCTTTGGTGATCCGCATTTCTGCTTTATATACTATGTTATCTTTCTTTTATATTGCAGCAATTTCAACTTGAAAAATGAGTACATTACGAACATCTCCAAAAAAACACCTACGTCCAGGTGCTTTATGCAATCTTGTGGCCAAAAAGCGAAAAGCATCATTGAAGACTCAAGCTGATTGTGACGATATGTTGCTTGGAAGCCCTGTTTTAAAGAAAAAGAGTGCTCTTCGTAGGTTTTCTGCACTTGTTAGAGTTGTAATTGACTCACCACCTGCTCTTAGTACTAGAGCAGCAACTCGTCGTATGGTCTATGATATAGAGCAAGATTCAAATGATGATGTGGAAGACATGGAGATGTCACTTGGAAGTTCAAAAACTAGACGATCTCTTAATTATGAAGTAGATAAGGTAGTTGATAGTGTTTGTGAAAAGGGAGTAAAGGAGGAACATGAAGAGATAGTTGATGAGGAAAGGGTTAGTGTAGAATTTGAAGGGGCTGTTGCACAATGTGAAGAAGTACTTGATGCAGAATGTGAAGAAGTGGCTGAGATAGAACTTGAACAACCTCTTAGAAAATCTGTTAGATTACAAAAAACAACTGATGAGGCAACTCAAACTGAGATTGAAGAAATACCTCAAGATGTAGATGCGAATGTAATGAACTTAGCCAAGAAGACAAGGGGAAAAACTCTATTGGCAAATCTTACCAAGAGGAACAATGACTTAAGGATAATAAATTGGAATGAAAAAGGGCAACCAGTTGGTACTAACTCAGTGCAATTTTCTTCTTTTGTGGGCGCTCTTGTGCGAGAGGTTGTTCCTTACACTATTTCAGATTGGAGGAAAGTTTCACCAATTATGAGAGATGTTCTTTAGGCATCTATTCAGGTAGAATTACAAGTTTTATGAGTGTATTTTTTTATATATATTCAGCTCTACACTTACACATATAATATGTTATTCTATATTCTATTGTAGGCACAATATGACTTACATGATGATTGGCAAAAAAAGATGTGCTTTGAAATGATGGCAGAACTATGGAGAGCTGGGAAATCTAGACTTGTAAAGGATATTATCAATGCAAAAAATGAGAGTGAACGACTAGCCTTAAAGCCGGATTGCATAAAAAGTGATGTAGAATGGAGAGCAATTGTTGCCAAAAAAATTAGTAAAGAACATTTGGTAAGAAATATGATGTAAGAAGTGATGCTGCTGCCTCTTTTATCTCTGTTGGTGTTAAATTAAATATAGTTATGCCTCTTTTACTTATTTACTAAATAGGATATAAGGGCCAAATACCAAGAGAGAAGAAAGAAAGCTGTTCCACACACCTTAAGTCGAAGAGGATATGCTCGAACAATTGATGATATGGTAATAATTAAGTTTTATACTGTTTGTATTTTTGCTTCCATTATTGTAGTCTCTATTTTATAATCTCTATTGATGTATTGTGTAGAAGAAAGAAAATGAGGATGTTAAAATATCTAGAATCGATGCTTTTTGGAGAGCCCATACCAAGAAGAATGGTGAACCCGTAAACCCAACGGCATCTGATATTTTTGTGAGTATTAGTCATTTAATTTTTGTGAATTTTTACTTATTTTCCATAATGCATGCATTAGTTATACTAATTCATATGCAGGGTTCATTGAATGAGATTCTCCTTGAAGACCCAAAATTTGGAACTACAGACAACGCTGATGAGGATGCCTTGACAAAATTGTTTGGTAACCCAAAATCTAGTTGTTTAATCGGACAAGGAAGAGGTGTAACAAGGTCAAAGCTAACTGTTGTTAATATGTGTAATAGCAAGATCTCCAAGTTAGAAGAAGAGCAACATAATATGAAGCTCAAAATGACTGAAATGATGAATCTACTTAAATAACACTTGGTGGTATTTCTGTCTTGCACTTGTAAACCTTAGTTTTCTTTTCTTCCAATGAAACTTATCTTGGTTTTATATTTAGGTTGGTGGTAAAGTGACACCAAGCGAAGGACAGTCTTGCAATGTACCGCAGTCAAACAATATTCAGTCCCCTAAGGTAAATTATAAAAGTTGTTATTGTTTTAAATTTTCATTTTAGAAGAACAATTACATAAACTAATATATTGTCTTTAAAATAAATTTGGTAGAGTATTGCACTAGAAAAAAGACATAACTTTACAGAAGGGAAGAATGCTTGCTACTTGCTTGACTGGGCAGATGTAGTTGTTGCTGAAGGTCGTTGGGATTCTAGTGATCCAAAGATAACTGTACATGGAAAGCCTCTTGGACCAGACTTTATGCGAGTATGGGTTGATGTTGCTATTATACCAGAATCTTACTTATTTCGTCCTAATCATGCGATGCTTACAATACAAGAAGCAGTTGGTTCCACAGTTGCATGGCCTTCTAAAAAATTTATTCCAAGAGGTACATTTTCATACTCAAAAAATAACTAATGTCTTATAATTTAGTGTTTGGTTTCTTTGCTTGCTTTGGTGTAGTTGTGAATCCATTATTTTGTATGTGGTATCCTTTCTTTGATATATTTTCCATAGCATTTTTTCTTGAAGTAATTTGTGATGCTAGATAATAACAATAAAATATTTCTTTGTTTATTTTGCAGATGTGACAAGAGAAGTATAAAAGGATACTTAAGACTCCTTTTGAAAGTAGTAACTTTGTTTATTTCTTTGTGTTGAAAGTAGTAACTTTGAGACTCCTTGAATACTTAAAGAATATTTTGTTGTTGATGACAGTGTTGAATGTTTTAAACTAAATTGTGGATTGTTAATTCAATGTTGAATGTTCTTACTTTTTGTTATTTGAAAATCAAGTTCATTTGATGATACTAGTATATATTAGAAAGCTAATTTTAATTATATAAAAAAAATTAAAATATAATAGAATAAATTACTGTTATATAAATAAAATATATAATGAGAATTTAAACATATCTAAATATAACAATAATACGAAAATTGAGTTATAATATCTATTACAATAACACTTTTTATGCAAAGAATTATGTTATGCAAACTTCATTATATAACACAAATAATGTTATACTAAAGTGTAGTATAACACAAAAAATGTGTTAGACTAAAGTATAGTATAACACAAAAAATGTGTTATACTAAAGTGTAGTATAACACAAAAAGTGTTATACTAAAGTGTAGTATAACACAAGAAAGTGTTATACTAAAGTGTAGTATAACACAAAAAAGTGTTATATAATCGATTATAAATAACATAATTAAACACTTATCTATATACTAAAATAACACAGAAATTGTGTTATCGTTGACAGTACAATAACACTGATAAAGTGTTATGTAAAGTGCCCTGAACTACGATAACATAGTCGGTCTTAACACATCAGAAAGTGTTATCATATGTTTTGATAACACATTTTCGGTGTTATTAAAAGCATTTTTTCTTGTAGTGTATATATATGTTGCATGATTAATAATATTGTATATTAATGGTTTCTGCATGTATTTTTGAAAGTATAAACTGTTTATATGAGCAGTGGAAATATTTTTGCTGTTAAACAATGGGCCCACCATGCAATTTCCCTGTGTACTTTGAATGTTTTTCCAACAAATGGGTCATCCTTGTCTCTATCAACAACAAGGACATGCGCCTTATGTTCTTAGCAAACAGGTTGTCTCACAATCCTCCCACTACGACATTGTACTAGGGTTTCTTTTTCTGAAATAAAGGTTTCCTCGGTTTGTCATTTATCATTTAATGATGATAAGGAAGGTGATGGAATCTTATCAGCTGTGAGTGCCTCCAAAACTACCTTGCTCCGAGGTATATAGTTATTCATATTGTCATGGTCAATGAAGGTCGCATTTGTTGAAAAAAATACCTTTTAGTTCTAGGGACTATAGAAGTAACCAACTCTTCTTTATCAAGCGTAGCCCATGAAAATACATACTTCAGACCTCTAATAAAGTTTCCCTGATTTGGTTCTAGGAACATAAGCAGGACAACCCAAATGCGAAAATGGTGCAAACTAGGTTTGTTACCATTGAACAGTTCCAATGGAATTTTGCTTATGGTGTTAAATGAAACTACATTCAAAATGTAAGTCACCGTTTGAAGTGCATATCCCCAGATTGAGAAGGAAGTTAAGAGTACCTTAACATTTCGTTGTGGCATTCCAGGTGCTATGAGTTGGGTTAGAATACCATGCTCTAGCATGAAATCTTTGAAATCCAAATCCAAATATTCACATCCTCGATCTCATCGAAGTGTTTTAAGAGTCTTACCTAATTGCTTCTCAGCCTCAGCTATGAAGTCTTGAAACTTACCAAAGGTTTCAGAGTTCTTAAGCATTAGGTAAGTTTGACAAAATCTAGAGTAATAGTTAATAAAGGTGATGTTGGGTAAACTTAAACATTAATTATTTTCATGTAAATCATATATTAAACACATTCATATAATACAACCTAGAACATATTACTATAATTGAATTCAAACAGAAATAATAATAAGAACCCTTACATTATACGCAGTGGAATATATTAGTCCTTCCTTCAGTCTCTCTAACCCTTGAATCCTTTTTGTTGTAGGGTATCACCAAGAAACTGAACCGATCTTCAAATTTCTTCATAGTCTTCCAAAGTATCCTTAGAATCACCTAGACTAGAGTGGGTGTAGAGTCCAAGAACATTACTTAGCTAATTGTTAGTAGTATTATAGTATGTTTAGTATTATCTTTGTTACTATGGATTTTTGGTTCAGACCGGGAATTATTTGGACACTTATAGTAGTACTTATAGATTTTCTAAGTTTAACCTATAGTTTAAGAATATTAAGTATAACCTAAGGTTTGATTAATATGACTGATATTAAGGATTATATTTATTATATTATAAGGTTTAGACATCAACCAATAGGATTTTAAGCACATGTTATGAATGGTAATTAAGGATTAAGTATTTTGGAGGATAAATTAAATAATGGTAAAGTTTGAATGATATAGGGTCAGTCTGCAGCTTTGAATACGTTAAAGGCTTAGTCAAGGCTGTTTACTCCATTCAAACTTAGCTAAAAATGTGTAATTTTGTGTTTAAATATTCAGCGTGTGCCGATATATCGCAGCTATAGGGGGCGATATATCGCAGCACGTAGATACGGAAAACACGAAACGATGCACGGTCGCCTCGGGCATACTGGCCCAGGCGATATATCGCCTACAGGGGGCGATATATCGCCTCCTCCAGTATGTTTTCAAATGTTTTTGAATTCATTTCCTTTCAGCCATTCAAACTCCTTCAACAGTCCAGCATCTTTTGAACGAGTCTTCAGCCTCTGCTGAACGATTATTCAAATGATTTTCACCTAAAATGCCCTTATTTTTATTCAAGTAAAATCAAGATATTTTCATTCCCAAACTCTATAAATAGGACCTAGTACCCAGCCATTATTCACCATTTGCTCTAAGTTCAGAAGCTGCTAGTGTTAAGTGAGTGTGAGAGTGTAAACACCTGGTTTGGGGAAAAACTATAAGCTTAAACATCATAAGCTTATCAAAGACTTTGGGAAGTGAGTTCTATAGTATTTTGGTGGAGGTTAGATTGATCTTGCAAATCTTTGAGGTAACCAAAACTCTAGTTCCTTTCTGTATTATGTTTCCTTTCTTAGTCTTCTACTCAATTTCCTAACCTCATTCTTATTTTGGTTAGGGAATCCAAGTTCTTAAGCACTTAAGTTGTGGTAAGCATATTTTCTTTTAATGGTTTAGTCTTCCTATTCTCTTTCTTTTCATCTCCTTTCTTTAGACTCACTCTTGCTCATTATGGTTTTAGGAGTGTTCCAAAAAGTCCCAACTCAGTCCATTTTATCCCGGTAACTTTGGTAAGGAAAATAGGCTAGAATCTATATGTTTATGTTTATGTTATCTTATGTGTTATGTTATGATATGTTATGAATGTGTTATGAATTTGTTATGCATGTGTTTGTTGTAGGCTTGGGCTTATGCCCTATTTGACTAACAAGACCCCAAAAAGATTGTGGGCATATGCCTATTTAGCTGGTAGGACCCCACTAATCTCATGGGCATAACCCACTAATCTCATGGGCATAAGCTTGTTTATTCTATGGGACCCCAAGTAATAATGGCCATTATAATAAGTGAATTATGTGTTATGATATGTCTTTACGTTATTATGAAATTATGTTTATGTTTATGACTATGTGTTAGATTTTTCCTTGCTGGGCATTAGGATCATTCCTTTCTCTTTATGTGCAGGAAATAAGCTTTAGAGGCGGAAAGATTCGTGTTGCTTAGAGGGTGTGTATCGATGATGAATGGAGTCAAGGGGCCGAGCGTTATTCGATTCGAGGATGTAGTTTCGGTTTTATGTCTTTTTACATGTATTTTCCGCACTAATTATGTAATGTCTTATTATTTTAAATTATGTTTTTGTTTTAAAGACAATGGGATCCCATATCCTTTTTGGTATTTACTTTGTAATTAACTCTTATTTTTGTTAAGTTACTTAATAAAATTATGGTATTTTCACAAATGTAAGTTCTTTTAAGGATTTTATGTATAGTTTCGTTAATGTTCCAAATAGTCTAGATTAGTGGGTCGTTACAGTGGGCGATTCCAAAGTATCCTTAGAGTCATCTAGATACAAAGAGAAGAAGAATAGAAGAGAATATTGAGGCTTAGAGGACTTATGCTGTAGAGAAAATCTAAAATCTAGAGCATCAAGAATAGATCTACTAATCTTCTCAAAACAAGTCATTCAAAAATCTCTTAAACATATGTTTTCAACTCACTTAGCATTCATTTTATACGTTCAATTAGGTCATTTGTTTTAATTAAAAATGAAATAAAATAATAGATAATATCAGCCATTAGGTCGAAATTATCATGGGCTTTAGGCCCACGAAATTTCCCATTTAATTATAAGCCCATTGGACTTAAAATCAAGGTCTGTATTATTTTCTATTGATTAATTAATTAAATAATTATTCAAATTCTTTATCAAATTATTTATTTATAATTTGAACCTTTATTTTAACTTATTTATTAATTTGGACACCAATTTGTGTTAATTAATAAATCTGCCCTAAATTCTCTTTTTTTCTCTAAATTGTATAACTCTGTGAAACTATCCAAAATTTACCTAGTCAACTTTGATAATTCTAATTGATAATTAAATCAATTAATTGAGACTATCTAGATGATTTTATCCAAGGTATAGTGGGGACTACGAGGCACAAAAATCAAGCTCCAATAAGTTATCATAAATTTACTAACTTATTAATTCGTCGGGACTCCACTAAAGACTCAAAATTGCACTATTGAATTCATAAAACGCTCTATAAGCAATATAGATACGTTATTAGTGATCCATTGTTACAATAATAATTATCACTCAATCCTCTATAGATGGTCTACAATGAGATGGGACTAAAAGTAATGTTTTACCCCACATTGTATTTTATCCTTAATATAATTAGTTCCTTGTAAATAATATTTCAGTAAACTAATATTAATTACTGAAATGAGATCTCTATCATTTAGCACCTTGAACCAAACTAAAAGGAAACCATCGTTTTACTTCTTCATCAGAAGCTATAGATGTTCATATCTGGGATTAACACTCCCACACAATTATACTACTGAGTTACCAAGATGTAAGTATTGGCTAGTTCGTAGGGTACGCTGGTAACGAACAAGTCAAAAAACTCAAATAATACAATCAGTTAGAATACTAACCACTCAGAATTGAGATTGAATTGACCTATGGTAAATTATATGATATGACTAGAACAGATAATAACAGTTTGTTTACTTATCCTATCTACTGTCAATATCGGTCTAGTCCGATGTAATAAATACATCTGATCTTATCTACTTCGCTAATGTTTTGGAAGAACATAACACTACGATGTGTAAGTAAATCATATAGTAGATTGGCAAGTCAGTGTAAATCATATGCATTGACTAATCTTAGGACTAACTTATGTTTAAACATATAATCATATTTATATTCCACTGTGAATACGTTACTATAAATATGATTAGCTATATGCTCGGTATTTAATAGAAGTTTATATTAAACAAATAATCATGAAAATAAAACATGTGAGTAAAGTGATTGACCAAGTGAAAAATTGATTTCTATTCTTTTATTGATAATAAAATGAGATTACAAAGAAATTAGGTTTTAATTAGGGCATAAAACCCCAAAAGGTGAAGAAGTGCTCATATCCACCTATAGCTTGTACGTTGATTGGAGCACAAACATCACTGTGTACAAGATCTAAAGGTTCTTTAGCTCTATTTCCTTTTGCTGATAAATGACGTTTGGTCATTTTGCCTTCTAGACAAGACTCATAAACCGGAAGAGTTCCAATTCTTAGTTCTCTCAACGGTGCACATTTTTTTAGCCAGTTTATTCTATCTAGTCCTATATGACCAAGTCTAAAATGCCAAAGATATGTGTCATCCTCATTTGAAGCCTTTTGTTTTTTGTTTCCTTTCGGTTTAGCTACTTTAAATAATTTTGAGTAATTTAGCGATTGTTCATTTGACTTGAGCATATATAGACCGTTTTTATTTTCTGCTTCACAAATTTTGAAACCATTCTTTGAAATAACAATGGCATTATTATTAAAAGAAATGTCAAAAGATTGTTCAAGGACATAGATAAAGAAACTAAGTTTTTATAAAATTCAGAAATAAAATAAACATTATTCAAAATAAGACAATTGTTCCCAAAAAATAATGGTCTGTTCTCTTTACTGTTGCGGAAACGAGTTGTAATGCCTTACTAAACCAGGACAGTTACACTATATGTTTAAAATTGTGCTGGACTCGTTAAGCGAATCATTTGGATTAAAATGTGTAGTTAGGGTTAATTAAAATTTACGTATAAAGTATTTTGGCAATTGATTGGTTCTTTTCATAAAAGGATTTGGTATATACACGGGATCCCATAAAAAAGTTTCTAATTGATACAAGGGAATATAAACAAGGTACATGATTGCTGTCCTAAGCAGCAAAACTACTAAACCCTAGCTCTCCAAAAGAAGTCTCGATCGTGGCGGTTGAGCAGGCTGCCTATGTACACGCTGCCCTCGAAGCTCTCTAACTCATTGCCAGTCCAACTTTCCCTTGCCCTTACCTACACCACATAGGACCTATGAGCCAAGGCCCAGCAAGAAAACTCAATCAATCATACGGACAATCAACAGATTACAATTATAAATAACTTGCTTAATAATTATAAATAATGCTTAACAATATTAAATTTATTTATGCTACCATAGGGTCACCCAAGTGTGTGTCGCACTTTCTTTATTCAGACAGATATAGTGTCGGACAAGTGTAACTCAACCTCCAATCTCTTTTTCAAACGGCCATAGGGTTGTACCAATGCGTATCACACTTCCAAGTATAAATAGACATACATTGCATATATAACTTAACTATGTAACGCACAATTATTTATTATCTAACAACCATTCAAAATAGAATTATAGCCATGCTCAATCACAGGGGCTCAAGCCCTAATTTCAACACGGGTACAGTTTTCTTACCTCAGTTTTGTGCGAATGACAACACAACCTCAAGTATGATTCCAATCCCAAGCCTTGCGGAAATCTAGTCACAACATAAACGTATTCCTATTAGGGATTGAATCCAAATCTCAAGGCCCACCCCAAACCCTAGCTTATAGAGCTACTATTCCCAATTGTTGGGACGTTAGAAATGTTCTTCGAGCCCCCAAGTGGGCCCCCAAATGGATTCCTGAACCTCTCAAGCCTTAATCCTAAAATCAGCAAAATCCAATTTTTGGGGCACCTGGTGTGATCGTGCTCACTGAAACTTTGGGGTTTCGGGGGTACTGGCATGGTCGCACCATAGACTACGAAAACCTTAATGAAAACCCAATTCCTATGTTTCTGGGACTTTAGCGCGGTCATGCCACAACCTAGCGTGGTCGCGCTTGCAGATTCACTTATGAAACCAGGCCTAAAACTCGACCCCAAACGAGTTTATACGCAAATTTACACTCCCAATAAACCATAAAACAACAACATAACTCAACCCCAACATCAAAACACTCAGCACTAGAACAAGAAAACATTTAAGCCAAGATTTGCATCTTTTGAGTTTTGAGCCAACCCTTACCTTAATCTAAGAATCATAACCCAAATTCAAGTGAAGATAAGCCACCAATCCTCTTTTCCACCACAATTACCAATATACAACCTCCCTAGAAACATTAAACTCTCAGAACCACCTTAATTTTTGAAGAACATCATGAAAACTATGAGGAACACCCAAGCAAGAAAAGGAGAAGATCAAAGGGCTTTACCTCTAAGTTGTGATCCAAATTTTGTGCCAAAATCACGCTACTAGATGTTGGCAATCTCATCTTGAGCTCAATCTTCTCCCAGACTCTCCAACCTTAGCTTGGGATTTCCTCTAGCTTTAAGACCCCTCAAGAAAGGAAACCAAATGAGTGTGAGGAGCAAACTAGCGTGAAGCTGAGATGAGTTTCAACTTAGTTCAATTTTGTCTATTTTCATGGTAAAAGACCATTTTACCACTCCCCTTGGAAAATCTTTAAACCACTCTCAAGGGTGTTTTGGTCAATTGCCCACAACCCCACTAAACTTCAATTAACACCCTAAACTTCCAATTAAATTTACTAATCCTCAACACATTAATATTTCCCCCAATAATGTTCCAATAATTCCCAACCTACACAAAATTACCAAAATACCCCTTGACTCATCTCGAGTTGGGTATAAATCCCTATTGTGAACTTTCCGCCAATTGCTCATAAGGATCGATTGTAACGACCCAAAATTACTAATAAGGCTTAAGGGCCTTGATTAGTGTGTTAGGATGGCATAATTGGAAGTTATGTGAATTAATGGTGAAAATGCATGATTATGTGAAATGCATGTTTATGAGTATTGGATAAAAATGTGGGCCCTGTTTGGTTTGTAAGGGCATAATTGTAATTTTGACCCATTAGGGCATTAATATGATTATTTGTGATAAACTATTGAGACCACATTATTATGTGGATATAGTTATACTTGCAGCATTCGACACGAGGCAATCCTAGGGAGAAAGTAGTGGGAAAGTCAGAACGGGACCCAGTACTTGACTCGGGCGGGTCAAGGGGTGTTTTGGGTAATGGATATTTATTTAGGTTATTGAGTTATGAAAATAAATAATTGGAGATATATTTGAGGTTAGGAAGCCTAAGTGGGAATACCGGGGAATTTTTCCATTTTGCCCTCAAGGACGTTTTCAGTACCCCGAGCCTTTGAGGTAACCTTAGGAACTTAAGTTAAATAAAACAAAACTAAGAAGATTTCAGAATTTTTGTGAACCGACCCAAGGCACTCTCTTCTCTCTCTCTTTTTTTCTAAGTCATACCAAGGGGAATTTTGAAGAACAAAATTAGGATTTGGGGCTCTAAAACTTGGAGATTTCTCAGCATCACTTTATGGATTCAAGTAGAGGCTAAGGTAAGCATTAAACTGTGATTTTAGCTATATACTTAAGTGGTTATTGGCTGGTTTACTTAGTTCTTTTGAGGTGTTGAAGTTAAAGATTAAATTTTGGGTTTGATGAGTTTTAAAGCTGGAGTTTGTTAGGTTTTGTTGTTGGAATCATAGTGGAACTTTTGGGATGATTAAATTAAGTTGTTAGATTGATTTAAGGGGTAATTGGCATGGTTTTGGTAGAGAAAATGGTGGTTTTTCTGGGTTCGAAGGGGTCGGGCCGTGGCTCAGTTCTTGGTGTGTCGCGGCCCTTTGAAGCATATGGAGGCTGAGGAAGAAGGGTGGGCCGCGGCATGGGGTATGCTAAGCTGCGACTTGTGTCTATTTTTGGGCGAGGCTGGGCCTCTGGTTGGGGGCATGCCGCGGCATGGGAAGCTTGAGCCGCGACCTTTAAGGGCATTTTTGGCCTTTTGGAGTTTTTAAGGGTGGAAGCCTAACCTAGGGTGGTTGGGATTGATCCCACTACCATGTTTGGTGGAATTCGATGTCTCGGAGGCTAGAACTCTATCCGGAAACCCTTATACAATTATTGATGGAATCATTTATCATTGTTGTGACTAGGTGTATGCCTGGGGTCGAGGCAGGATCGTGCTCGGGGGTCGCCTTTCTTCATCAAAGCACTTGGAATTAAAGGTAAGAAAACTACACCCATTTATCTAGATAGGATGGGACTAAGTGTTTCCTATATTTGTATGCACTGTTATATGATTGTGATAAACCATGTGAACATGTTGGAGCTAAGAGTTCCCTATGATTGTATGAATGTCATGAGGTGGTATTATGCCATGAGGACATGCGATAAACGGCCTAAGAGTGATCAACAATTGCGCACAGGGCGCGGATAAGCCATTGGTAGCTGAATAATCACTAAGCTCAGTTTAAGCAGACCGGAGTCAGTGGGGTGAACACTGGGCTTGGCCTAAGAGAGCGAAAGACAGTGGGATATGTAGATGGTGCCGACTACGGGCGTTAACCCTAGTTGTTGCTTGACGTGTATACTATTGTTAATTATTGTGTATGATATGTTGAATATCTGGAACTAGATCATTGGTTATTGACTGATGTCCTGGATTGAATGAATGCTATGGCTTGCTGGGTAATTGATTAATGTCTTGTAAATCATTTGGTTATGCTCTATGAACTACTTAGTTGTTGATATTGATTGTACTATGATGTTATGTTTTCTTGCTGGGCCTCGGCTCACGGGTGTTATGCGGTGTAGGTAAGGGCAAGGGTAAGGTAGGTTGACCATGAGTTGAACAGCTCTGGGGGCGAGGTGTACATTGTCAGCTGCTCGGCTGCGACGGTCGAGGGATTGTACAGGGACAGAAACCTAAAACGTGTATTTTGCCATTAGAGTGGCTTTGATTGTTTATAACATTTGGAAATTCTGTTGTTAAGTTATTTAAACCCTGATTTGGGATCCGATGTACCAAACATTTATTTTAATAAAAATTATTCGTTTATGACCAAAATCTTTTAAACCTAACATGTTTATGTCTCTAGATTTACATTTTTATTTAAATGACTTGATTAGCACGTCTCGCACTATTTCAAACACACAGTGTAACGGTCTTGGTTATCCAGGGCGTTACAACTTGGTATCAGAGACTCCTAGATTTAAGGGTTCCTGATGATAAGCTGGATATGTACACTTGCCGCTAAAGACAAGCTCGACTCAGGGTTCTGTAATTGATGATATGAGATTATGTGCTTAAGTTCTTGATTGAAATATGAATGCATTATGTTGTATGATTGTAGGGAGCATGAGAAACTGATAGGGCCTGGCCCTTGACTATTGTGTGATGAGATTGAGGCATTCTGATCAGCATTGCTATTGCATGTGCATGAATATTTGGATAATGGTTTGCATACTGATTGTATGAGGATAACTGCCTGAATTGAATTTATATGTTGTATTTGATTATTGGTATGTAGGAAGCATGGTAAAGTGTGAATATATGTGGTAGCAATAAAATTTAGTAGCTAAATGTGTAGAATTGTGGATTAGTGTTTGTTATGATTTATGTGTGCATGATTATTGTGGTTATTTGGACCTGGTTGTGGATTGGTTCGGAGTGTGAACCTCAGGGGTGAGGAGTTTGGTCAGCAGTGGCGAATGAATACAAGTTGGTTGCGTCCAGAATGGTTAAGTGGACTTGGCATTGTATTATAAGGGGTTACAGATGATAGTCGGGGTTGGAAACCTCAATCTGCCCCTGAAAGTTGCAGCAGATGTTTGCTAGTAAGTGAGTAAGCAGTGGGGTTTAATAGTTGAGACTAGATGGCAGAACAGCAGACTTTTCTGGAGAAGGAGCTACTTTGTATACTTTGACAGTGAGGTTACCAGTGTTGGTTTAATATAAGGATATAGACAGATAAGAGTATTATATGGAAGGCTTAAGAGGCGTTATCCTCTGGTTTTGAGGAAAGTTTGGGTTGCCTAAGAATTGGTCTGTGGATGGGCAAAGCTAATTCCATCCTTGGTTATATGAAGGTGAGAGGTAACGACTAAGGGATTGGGCTAGGTATTTGTGGCAGAAGGATTCCTGGAAATGGTACTCAGACCAAGATATTGGCATGATGGGCTGGAAAGAACTCAAATGGTGACTTGATAAAAGAGGTTGTAAAGACGTAGTTTGAGCTGCGGAGACTAAAAGGCTTATGAGCTTGATTTGGAATGATAAGGTAATGACAGTGTATGTCAATGACTTTTGTGAGTTGGGTAATTCATTTTGAGAAATTGATACAGGTGGGTGTAGCTAGAGATGATGACCCATTTTAGGATCAAACTCTGGGATGGGCTATAGCGTCAGGGTCGCTCCAATGTATGAGATCTTCATCTGTGTTTAGGCAGCAGTGAGGGCCATGCTATTTGAGATATGGGGAATGAGGTATAGAGCATGAATGTCGTAGGGCAAGATATACAAATGACAGTATTTCTATTGGTAGAATTTAGTAAGGGCAGATTCTTAGTAATCGAGGTAGAAGAACCACGGATAATACTATGGCTCCTGGTTGTGTCAAGCCAAGCTAAAGCATCTGCGTTAGTGTTTTGCTCGCGGAGCACCTGCTCGACGGAGTAAAACTCAAGCTCAAATAATTTTCCTTTCCTTAGCTAAATATGCAACCATCTTGATTCAATGAGCTTGGTATTCTCCCAACACCTAATTCACCATGAGATGTGAATCGTTGTAGCACTCGATGGTATTTGCCTTCTATTCTTTGGCGATTCAAATTTAAGCTAGTATGGGTTCATATTCAGCTTCGTTGTTGGAAGCGCAAAATCCAAACCTTAGTGTCATGTGGGAGCTATGTCCTTCAGGAGTCATTAGAATGATTCTAGCTCCTGAACCATGCTCATTAGATGATCCATCCATGAACAGCTTCCACATTTCTTGGACAGGTTCTTTCATAGGCTCATCCTGAAAACATGTGCATTCAACCATGAAATAACCTAATTCTTGCCCTTTGATGATTGTTTGTTGTTTATATAAAATATCGAACTTGCTAAGCTCGATAGCCCACTTCAACAACCGTCTTGATGTTTCAATTTTTTGCAACACCTGCCTTAAAGGCTGATCAATTAAGATGTTTACTATGTGGGACTTAAAATAAGGGCATAACTTCCTAAAGGCCAGGACCAGACAGAATGCAAGTCTCTCCATCAAAGGATACCGAGTTTTAGCTTCCAAAAGCAAGTTGCTGGTATAATAGACTGACTATTGGGATCAGGCCTCTTGTCGAACTAAAATTGAACTGATTGTGTTTTCTGTTACCGCCAAATAGAGGTACAAAACCTCCCCATTAACGGGTTTTGATAAAAAGATGGGTTCAGCTAGTGTTTCTTCATATCCTAGAAGTCTTGCTCGCATTTGTCATTCCATTCAAAAATTTTGTTCCCAGTTAATAAGTTATAAAAGGGGAGACATTTATCAGTAGACTTTGAGACAATGCAATTTACAGTACCAATCCTTCCTATTAAGCTCTAGACATCCTTGTATAATCTGAGGGAAGGCATGTCTAGTAGGGATCTGATCTTCTCTGGATTAGCTTCATTCCCTCTTGAATTTATGATGAAGCTTCTAGGCATTCGGCTTCATGTTGTATTTCCTCAATGTGGTGAAACATTCCTCCAAGTCAACCACATGGTCACTGACAGTCTTCGACTTGATGAGAATAACATTGACATACACCTCCATGTTTCAGCCAATCTTTTTAACGAACATTTTGTTCACCATCCTTTAATACGTAGCTCTCGCATTCTTCAACCTGAATGGCATGACATTGTAGCAATACACATTGTGCTCGGTCATGAAACTTGTGTGCTCTTGGTCAGCACGATTCATTACGATCTAGTTATATCTAGAGTATGCATCCATGAATGACATGAGATCATGACCGGCCGTGGCATCTAGTAGCTGAACAATTCTCGGCAAAGGAAAACTATCCTTTGGGTAGACTTTGTTGAGGTCGGAGAAGTCAATGTAGGTTCTTTGTTTTTCGTTAAGTTTTGGGACTAGAAGGGTGTTAGCTATCCAGGTCGGATATTTTGTTTCCTTGATGAACCCACATTTCAAGAGGCAAGTTACTTCCTCCTCTAGGGCTTCTCATCTTTCTTTTCTCAGTAGCCTTCTCTTCTGTTGCTTGGTTGGTATGTCCTTGTCCAGATTCAATTTGTACATGATTACCTTGGGACTGATACCAACCATGTCAGATTGTGACCACATGAAGACGTCGAGGTTTTTTTCTTAAAATCTCAAGCAGGTTCTTCTTCTGATCAGCACTAAGATTTCTTCCAATCTTCACAAATTTATAAGTGGCTTCCTGATCAAAGATTACTTCTTCCAGTTCCTCGAGAGCTTGAAACTTGGACTTATCCTCGCCTATTCGCTGGTCAATTTTCTCTAATTCAGTGACCTTGATCTCCATTATCTAAGGTTCTTCTTCTTCTTCAATAATCACCATTGCTTGCTGCCCAGGTTGCATTCTTCTCTTTATTGAGATGCTATAGCATTCTCTGGCAGCTAGTTGATCTCCCCTGGCTAAGCATATTCCCATTTGTGTGGGAAATTTCATGGCCAAATGGCAAACATAAATGATCACCTTATAGGAGATCAAAGCGAGTCGACCAAAGATGGCATTGTAGGCAGTTGGACAATATATGACGATAAGCTCGAGCATCTTTGTGGAGCTTCGAGGTGTTTTGATTTATGCCCTAAAACCATGTAAAGACATTTAATTGATTTAAATAAAAGTATAATTTTATTATATTTGAATGTTATCATTATTATTTGAATAATTTATATGAATATTAAGAAAATTCCATATTCATTTATGAGGATATGATCTTGTATTAGTACGAGAAAATTAAGATTATATACAATGAATAACATAGTCAGTAACAAATTAAAGTAAGGAATCTTTAATGAATGGTCACTAGTAAGGTTTACTAAGCATATCAAGTAGTCTAGATTCAGATTACACATGTGAATAGACATCTTGGTAAATGTACTGTATATAATAGAGAATATATATGATAGGACCAATATGAATTATCTATCTTTATAAACTTACCGTTAGCCATAAAGATTTAAGTCTTACAATAATAGATGATCGTTTGTAAATCATTCTAAATCCTAATTAGTCATGAACTCATGTGTGCTTATTGGATTTGTGTACCCAAATTTTTTTAATGATGACGTTGCACAATCGAGGTGCACGTGGATAGCACATGACTTTTATTGCAAGAGAACTGGTCGACCAACGATCAGGTTGTAAAAAGGAAAATTAAGCTGCTCGATGGGCGCAAGAAATATGCTAAACAGTAAGGAAGAGAATGTGCTGACATATATGACCAGATCTAATCATAGGAAGGAAGCTATAATTCAAATACAATTATGAGTCGAATATTTCTAAGATATTTTACTCTCTTTATATGTAAATATCATTATTTCTTTATTATTTAAATATGCTTGTAACAAAACTTGAACATGGCCCATAGGCCCATATGTACATCTCGTAGCCTATAAATATGATTCAGGGGATTCCTTGAGATGAGGCAATAATTTGTATTAAGAGAGAACGTGTGTTTTTATACACGACTTTTGTATTCCACTTTGGAGCTTGTGAAACTTAGTGAACCCTAGTTTGCTAATCGCAGGTTTCAGAGTTTACATCAATAAAATCACTAAGTGGACGTAGGTTATTTCCAATCTCTGGGGCCGAAACACTATAAAATCTTGGTGTCATTTTAATTCTTGCATTCAACTTATTAATTTTTTCATTTTAGTGACTTCGTGTCGTTGACTAAATCACCAGTAAAATTTTTGGTGCTTTTACTGAGAGCCGAACTCAAGGACATCAAGATAAACAATGGCAAAGAACAACAAAAGAGCGGGTGAAACTGGGCATCCAAAAGTGTGCCAAATCCACCTCCTCCACAAGGTGTAGCTGTGATAGTCAGAATCCCATGATCTACAGGGGGAAAGACTAGGTAAAAGTTGTGCAATCCCACATCGTCTGGGTAGGTCAAGTGTGATTATTCTAAGACTGTGTAGGTATGGGACTACACAATTGAAGATGGCTTAAATGGATTGGTGGGTACTACCTATGCTAATAAGATGCATCTTCTTTTTGGTAGCCCATCATTTTAGAACTCCAAAGTTAAATGTGCTTCACCTGGAGTAGTCTCATGATGGGTGACCTCTTGGGAAGTTTTCCCAGGAAGCGTGCGAGTGAGGACAAAGCATGTTGGAGAGACTCGTGTTGGTTTGATGGACTAGTCGTTATTCCAAGAAGCAACCATAGTGACTTGGGGCGTTCAAATGGAATCTGAGCCTTGACGCAGCCAGAAGGGTGGCCGACGGGGACGTCCGACCACTAAGGGTTTGTGATTGTGACAGTTTGAATCCCGTGATCCGCAGGGGGGAAGACCGGGTAAATTTTGTGCAATCCCACATCGCTTGGGGAAGGTCAAGTAGTCTCATAATGGGTGACCTCTTACGAAGTTTTCCCAGGAAGTATGCGAGTGAGGACAAAGCATGTTGGAAAGACTCGTAGTGGTTTGCAGGGTCAGTCGTCATTCCAGGAAGCAACCATAGTGACGTGGGGCGTTACAGTAGCGGAGGACGAGCCACAAGTGGAACTGGAAGAGAAATAGATGGATGCTAAAACCTTGCGAACAACTTTGATAGTGTTGCAAGAAGAATTAGCTACTCTAAAAGCGAACCAAGAGAATGTGGTTGAAACTATGGAGCTGTAGCAAATGGAGATTGACCGGCTGCGCCAAGAACTGAATGAGCAGTAGGCTGACGTGGATCATCAGCAGAGAGATCCCAGGGCAGGTTTGGAAGTAGCCATTCAGTTGGCTTGAGGACAACCTGCATCACCTCATAGGAAAAATAGGGACGAGCAGCATCCCAGATGTCCTAGACGCCAGGCCGCTAGGAAACAGAACTTTCCTGTAGAGTCCAAGAACGTTACTTAGCTAGTTAGATAGTAGTAGTTATAGTATGTTTATTACTGTGGAATTTGGTTCAAGTCGGGACTTAGCTGAACACTCGTAGCAACATATAGATTTTATAAGTTTAACCTATAGTTTAAGAATATTAATTATAACATAAGGTTTGCTTAATATAGCTGATTATGAAGATAATATTTATTATACAATAAGGATTAGATAGAACCAATAAGATCATGACACTTGTCATGTGCATGTTTATCGAGAAATTAAGTATTTTTGAGGAATAGTTTATTAAGAGTAATATTTGAAAACCCCAGAGTCTGCCAGCAGCTTTGAAATCCTTATAGGACTTAGTCAAAGTTGTTTACTCAATTCAAATTAGGCTGAAAAAGTGCAATTACGTGTATAATATTTCAGCGTATGCCGATATATCGTAGCTCTAGGGGATGATATATCGCCACTCGGGGATATGAAAAACAAGTAACTTCACACGAACACCTCGATGAGCCTCGGGAATATAAGCCCAGGCGATATATCACCTATCATGGGCAAAATATCGACTCTAGGGCAAGTTTTTCAAACAATTTTGAAACCGAGCTCATTTTATTCCATAACCTCTTGATAAGCCCAGAATCTTTTCACCGAGTCCTAAGCCTCTGCTGAACGATTATTCAAATGTTTTTCAATTAAAAAGTCATTATTTTTATTCAAGCTAAAAGAAGATCTTTTCATTCTTGAACTCTATAAATAAGACCTAGTACCCAGCCATTTCCTTCATTCTTCAAGCTGAGTTCAGAGCCTTCAAGCAGCTAGGTTTACTTTAGAGTGTTAAATACTTGGGTTGGCGTTATAAGATTTATCATATTAAGCTTATTAAAAACTTGGGAAGTAAGGTTAATAGCGTGTTTTCGATATCAAGGTGTAGTTAGGTTATAGTGCATTCAAAGGTATTCCTATTCCTAGTTCATTTATGTATATTTCATTAGTTTTTATAGTTTTTCTTTACTGAAATCCTAACACAATATTTTCCATTCTTGGGTAGGCATCTAAGTTCTTTGAACTTGAGGTTTCTTGGGGCTCATAGTTGCTTAGCTAGCAAACCTCATTGTATTTTGAGGCTTATAGTTGCTTAGTCAGCAAACCCCAATGTTTACCATGTACATGGGTTAGGATTATGATATATGCTTATAGTATATGTTATATGTTTATGTTTATGTTTCATGATTTTAGTAGATTTTCCTTGCACTAGGCTCATTCCTTTATTTTATATGTGCAGGAAAATAGTTATGGCGGCGGAAAGATTCTTGGCGGCTTGGGATTGTGTATTGAGGGAGAATGGACTCGGTGGACTGCGTGAACGATTCGAGGACGAAGTTGTTTTTAGTTATTTTAATTATGCTTTATATGTATTTCTCCACACCTGATCTTGTAACAAATTTATTTACAATTGAAGATATGTTTTATTTTACAAAATAATGAGATCCCATATCCTACCCCCAATTTTATATATTTTAACCTTTGTTTTACAGTTTTTGATAAAGTTATGACTATTTCATGTGTATGTTTTCTTAAGAATAATGTCTATGTATAAGTAGTTTTAATGGTCCAAAGTCTAGAATTAGTTGGGTTATTACAGTTGGTATCAAAGCAACAGTTCATTCGCATGAAGTTCTCCTTGATACACACACTCAAAGCTCCGGATCTAACCGCCAAGTAAGTGTTTATGATTATAGTTATTATGTTTATATGTATAGCTAACGATTTTAGCCTTTATATTTTAAGTTAAGAATTAAGGGAGCATTAACTGATGAGAATATCCGAGCCATTAAGGCCTTAAAAAGGAATAGAGAACCGAGAAACATCGTAGGAGTGCTAGAAATAATCACTCGAAGACAACTTTTGTTCCACAGGGAGATAGGTCACCTCCAAGAATCTAAGTAGATCATGATGAGATCAACAGAGCAATACGTTTTAGTAATTAGACTTTTTAGAGATTATCCTACTGTGATTACAGCCTTAGAAGAAATTTGGGAGACGATAGATGATGAAGATGAATTGTCGGTAGCTATGAGATATTATTTTCTCATACTTAGGTTCACTTCAAAAATAGATTTTCAGTTTACAAATGAACAAAAACATAGAATTTTTACGAATCATCCTCGAGGGCAATTTGAGGCACAAGACAATGATGACTATGAAGAAATAGATGACGATATGTTAGATGAAGGATCGGATGTAGAAGATCCCGATTTTTAGAATAGATTAGTTTCATTGTTTTATTTTAATTTATTATTTGTTTTCTTTTATAATTGTAAATAGTGAAAACTTTTTTTTCCAAATTAATATCAATGTTATTTTTTTTAACATGTACGAGTTTGATTTTTCTTTTGCAATCTAATAAATAATGACTAAGTTCGGTGAGGGTGGATACAAATCAATGAACTGGGTTTCTATATTGAGAGTTAGGGGGCTATAGTAGTGGGAACAATTTTACTGATCCCAGCCCTCCCTCAATATGGTTAACTTTGGAACAAAGATGAGTTTCGAGCCTGAGAATTAAGTCATATAGGATGATGAAAAACAGACTTAGAAAATAATAATAATGACTTATTTTTCTAAGTTTAGAAACCCACTATAATAATAAAGAAGACTTATATAATACTTTATAAGAAGTCATAATTAATAGGTCTGAGTTATGTTTGTTTAGATTAAGTTTTTGCCTTAGAGCCTATTAGGGTAAAGTTCTAACATGTTTTTCTCAACTGTTAGAACTCTGCTGCGATGTCGCTCAGATGGTCTGCTCGCACCAATGGAAATGCCTCCAACACTGGTCCAGTGAGCAATGAAGCTCCTCCAGTTCGCAGAAGGGGGTACATGCTACGGCCAACCGCAATGCGCCGCCGCCGGTTGACAACACCGCATAAATTGCCAGACTGCGACAATAAGTTAAGGAGTTATTATAGCAACATCGACTACAGGCTCAACCTCAGACTCAAACTCAGCCTCTGCCTCGTCCGCAACCACAGCCGCAGCAAATGGTCCCAGCACCTTAACAAGTTTGTCCGTCCATATGGGGGATGGCCATGCACCATATCCAATTCAGCACATGGAGCCTGTTTATGAGCGGTTTCATAAGCAACACGCTCCAAACTTTGAAGGGACTACAGACCCCTTCGAGGCAGAAGAGTGGCTCAGAAATGTGGAGCCAATCCTGACGCACATGAACCTCGGCAACGCGGACCACATATGCTGCGTATCATCTCTGCTCAAGAAAGATGTCAGAATATGGTGGGACTTAGTCCAGCAGATGCACGATGTTGCCACCATGACTTGGACCCGAGTTGTGGAGCTGAAGAGAAGCAGAAGCGGCCCCATGACAGTCGTCAGGCAAGGGTGGGCTAGAAGGCTCAGGTGGAAGATGTCTCTCCATAAACTCCAACTCCCCCTGCAAATCAAAAAGGGTCACCCTAAGGCTCGCTACATGGTCACTAAGGTCTGGGGGGAAAGGTGCTCCGTCTCCTCACAACATCGAGTCAATTTCACTCTCCACCACCCAAATTTTACGCCTAAGTTCAGCTATGTGCTCAAGATGACGGATACGGGCCTGCCTTAAGGATTCATAGTCTTGGTAAGGGTCTTCCTCAGGGGACTCTGAGTCTGAAGACAAGTCAACAAACTTAACCCCTGGAGGTATGCCGAACAGACCGTCACTGGGAACGAGATCTCGTTTTGAAAGCAAAAAGGGGTTCACATATAAATGAGAGGATGGCTACAAAACACAAAGGAATGGACTCAAAACTTCTAGGCACAAACACTCTAAATGACCCACCACGTGGTGTGAATAAAGGATCATGCTTCAAGACTAACTCACGACGGGCTCCATGCTTGTGAAAGACCCAAAGCACATGCTAAGGTCCCCCAAACACCTATATACATACTTCTGCCACAAAACCCATGGGACATCATCTTCTCGCAAGGAGGCACATGAGGCTATTCTCGGCATGCCCAACACCCGTGCACCTCGACGAAACATCTTAGCATGGTGAGTACCCATTCACCCAGAAAGGCCAAGCCTCGCAAAAAGCCCCTTGCGCCCTACCTGTGATCTGCGCCCGCACTTCAAGCGACGCCTGGGATCTGAACGGCCATGCCTCGCGACACCTGGGATCTGCGCGCACTGGCCTTGTGATGCCACTTGGGGCTCGCGCGCACGATGGCCTCGCCTCAAAGGGCCTCGATCCAGGGGGCCTCACACGCATAAATGCCTCGCCCCAAAGGCCTCGCCCAAGGGCCTCACGTGCGTGACGGCCTCGCCTCGAAGGGCCTCGCTCAAGGGTGCCTCACACGCATAAAGGCCTCGCCCAAGGGCCTCGCGTGCGTGAGGGCCTCGCCTCAAACGGTCTCGCTCCAAAGGGCCTCGTCTAAGGACCTCGCGTGCATGATGGCCTCGCCCCAAACGGCCTCGTCCAGGGGCCAACGCGTGTAGGTGCTCCCACAGCTTCGCGCGCTCGTGACCATGTTGCTTTGAAGGCGTATATGACACCCTGCACCTTGCGGGTGCACACGGTGCCAAAACCTCCCCATGTCCTCGCCAAATCTCACTAGCCTTATAACATGCTATACCCACCTCACAGAAAAAGGCCATACGTCACTTGGTGAGGTTGGGACTACCAATGAAGTGCACTCTCTTCAATTAGCCAATTGGGACCACTTACAAGAAGGCCAACCGGATATGTCGTTCAAGGTGGCCCACAAGAGACAAAAAATACGGACAAGGTACCTCTAAATAGGTACATGCATGCCTGCAAGGATCAAGAGAAAAACCTGGCACCTGTACCCAACAAGTAGTGGCGGTTAGGGGTTGTACGAGGATTGGCAGCACCACCTCCACGTCTCTGACATGCACCAGGGTCGACCACCACTCTCCCAACACCACTACACCTGCTACCACTCTCCTGACAGTGTACTTGTGTACCACCTGGTCCCCTGGACCACAGTGTATCCAGGGCCATTAGAGCCCACTATAAATTGAACCCCACTTCCACATGGAAGAGGGTTGGAAAAATCACTGTAGCACTACACCATAATCAATACAAATTGAGTTCACCATTTTTCTTCTACAATTATTCTTGGAGTTTCTACTTAGATTTCTAAAGCTTTTCTTTTGATAATCTCTACATTTCTGTTTTTCTAACTTACCTTGGTTGACAAGTTCTCACCGTCAACAGTTTGGTGCCGTCTATGGGAAGGATAGATTGCAAGTCACTATTCTTCCATCGATTCCGATAAGAAAAAAATGTCGCGACGTTCAAAACAGTTGAGAGAGCCGCGCGAGGTGGAGGTCCACCTTGATGGAGATCAGCTAAAAGCCTCCATGAGGGATTCTCCTCCACCTACAAACATGGAGGCCCCAAGGGAGCCTGAGGCGCCCAGAGACAAAAGGGAGGCCTCGTCCCCAGTGGTCCCACTTGAGGAGGATCGCCCAAGGTCGGTGAATGCCCCAGCAAGGGGCGCCGATGAGTTCCTACCTCCAAAGACGCCGTAGGTGCCAAACCACGGTCGACAGGATCCAGGCCCATCGAAGCGCCGGGCTGACAAACACCCTCGAGTCCACTCCATCAGCTCAAGCTCGAAGTCTCAATTCTATGAAGACGAGATACGAGAACTTCACCGCTAGAATCAGAGGCTAGAGACCACCTTGGAAAACATGCAAGAGGTGCTAAATGGGCTGTTGCAAGGGAGATCAAACGTGACACTCCCTAAGCGCAAAGAGAAAGACCAGAGGGAGGTAGAAACTACTGTCCCAGTAGACGATGGAAAGACGCGACTCTCCACTAGTAACACCCCCCGAACAAAGCAATGCGAACATCCCGGACCACCAAAGCAGACCCAGAAACCAAAGTCGAAGACCAATGCTGCCCCTCGCAAAGATGATGAGGTCACCTCAAAGAGAGCACCCTCAGATTTACGGGAGGAGCTCAACAAGAAGAGGTTGGGTAAAAGGACCACGCCCCCTATGGCGCCTCAAGAGGGCAAAGGAAAGGGGGATCTTAACCCGTCCTCTTTAAGAGACTCCCTAAGAAAGAGGAGGCAGGACCTGGACACAGAAATGAGGAGCCTGCGAAGCAAGATCATCACCGCCTCCAGAGGTCAAGCTTTTAAGGAAGAGTTCGACCATGAGTCACCCTTCATTAGGGAGATCCAAGCCATCCGGCTCCCTCCCAGCCAATTTTAAGGAGCCCCATATGACCCCCTACGAAGGAAGCACAGATCCGAAATACCATCTGGACACATTTAATGATCTGATGAAACTAAGGGGAATTAGTAGCGGGGCCAGATGCCACTGCTTTGCTGTCACGTTGAAAGGACCTGCATACAAATGGTTCAAAAGACTCAGACCGGGATCCATCAGGTACAGGCAACCGTTTTCCGATGAATTACTCCAACATCACCACGTCGTGCGGGACTACACAATGCCAGACACCAGCCTTGCCAATGTGAAGCAAGGAGAAAGTGAGATTCTGAAGAGATACATTCACAGGTTCAACATGGAGGCAGCTAAAGTGGGGAGCCTGACCCACCGAGAGCTGAAAATGGCCATCACAGCTGGAGTGCGCCTAGGAAGCAAATTATGGGATAACATGCTCAAGAGGGAGGTCACAAACTTAGATGATTTCTACGAGCGGGCGCAAAAGTATATTCGCGTGGAAGATGGTCACAAAAGCCTCAAGGCCGGAAAAGACCAAAAGTCACCGAAGCCGTCAATCCGGGAGAACCAAGGCAATGCCAAGAAAAAGAGGGTCTATGAGGGGGCAAGGGATGATCAACCTCAAAAGCACCAGCGCTATGACGAGCGCAGACAAGGCCCTTACACCTATTATACTGACCTCACTCATGCGAGAGAGCATATTTTCGTTACGAACAAAAATCAGGTCCCTTTCAGAAGGCCCCCGCCGATGAAAAAAGACTGGTCTAAGAGAGACCCCAGCAAGTATTGCCAGTATCACAAAGATATAGGCCACACAACTGCAGAATGCAACCATTTGAAGGTGGAGATTGAACAACTCATCCGTAGGGGGCATTTGGGTAGATATGTGCGCAAGGAGAACCATAGGCCAGAAGAAGGAGTGTCCTCACCGCGGGCGCAAGAAGTAGCCCCAGAAGTACAAGGAGAGGTCAGGACCATCTTTGGAGGACCAGGATTCGGGGGCGAATCGAGGAAGGGACGAGATAGATATGCCAGGGAGGCCAGGCGAAGCCCACCCCCGTGCATCCTAAGTTTGGAGCAGCGCCCCCTGAAGAGTTTCAAAGGTAAAAATGACTCAATAGATTTCATCGAAGAAGACGCTTGAGGTGTGCACTTCCCCCACAATGACCCCCTACTGTTGACAGTCCAGCTTGCTAACATGAGGGTGCATTGGGTCTTGGTGGATAATGGGAGCTCTGTGGACATCTGGTATCGACCAGCACTGGAGAAGATGGGATTGAGCCTCCACCACCTAAAGCCTTGCGCTACGTCTTTGTATGGATTTACGGGAGATTCGATATAGCACCTAGGGGCAATCAAATTGACCCTTACTATGGGAGAACAACCCTGACAAACCACCATGATGGCAAACTTCGTTGTGGTAGATTGCGCCTCAGCCTTCAATGCGGTATTACGGAGACCTTCCCTAAGAGAATTGAAGACGATAACTTCTGTGTACCATTTAGCTATGAAATTCCCAACCCCCGGGGGAATAGCATGCATGAAAGGAGAACAGAAGGAAGTGAGGGAATGCTACAACACATCCCTTCGCACAGCCACAAAGCCAACAACACCTATGGCGATGGTTGTGCACGAAGGCGCGAACCCAAGCGAGTTAGACCCACGAGTCAGAAGAGCCCAGAGTTGAACTAGTAGAGGAAGTGGAGGAAGTAACGGTCATGGATGAGCCATTGAGGAGATTGAAAGAAGGGAAAAACCTTGCCGATGACATGAAGGAGAAACTAGTAGAGTTCTTAAAAGCCAACCTCGATGTATTTTCATGGAGTCACGAGGATATGGTAGGAATAGACCCAGCAGTCATGTGCCACCACCTGAACATCGATCCGGAAGCAAGGCCGGTAAGGCAGAAAAGGAGAGCACTAGACCCAGAAAGATACGCAGCCCTAAAAGAGGAGGTGGACAAGCTGAAGGCGAACAGGTTCATTCGAGAAGCGTTTTACCCACTATGGGTGTCGAACCCAGTGATGGTTCCAAAGCCCAATGGAAAATGGAGGACGTGCGTGGATTTTACCAGCCTCAACAAGGCCTGCCCTAAGGATAGCTTCCCGCTTCCTAGGATAGACCAGTTGGTGGACGCCACAGCGGGACACGAGCTACTTAGCTTCATGGATGCGTATTCAAGGTATAACCAAATACCAACGATTCCTGCTTACGAGGTGCACACTTCATTCATAACAGACAAGGGGTTGTATTGCTATAAAGTGATGCCCTTTGGTTTAAAAAACGCAGGTGCCACTTACCAGAGGCTGGTGAACAAAATGTTCGCAAATCAAATAGGAAGGAACATGGAGGTGTACGTTGATGATATGCTTGTGAAGATGAAAAAAGAGGAAGAGCTCACTAGAGACCTCATGGAGATGTTCAACACCCTGCGCAAGTACAAAATGAAGCTGAACCCACTCAAATGCACCTTCGGAGTTTCGTCTGGAAAATTCCTGGGTTTCATGGTGAATTCCCGAGGTATTGAAGCTAATCCTAAAAAAAGCAAGGCCTTCCTGGAAATGAGCCCACCACGGAGCAAAAAAGAGGTGTAGTGCCTGACACGGAGAGTGGCAGCCCTCAATAGATTCATCTCTAGGTCGACTGACAAATGTCTTCCTTTTTTCAACATCCTGAAAGGGAACAAAAAGTTTGCTTGGGATGATGAATGCCAGGAGGCCTTCACCAAGCTGAAGGAGCACCTAGGAAGGCCACCCCTTTTGGCCAAGCCAGAAAAAGGAGAGAAGTTGTATCTGTATCTAGCCGTATCTAAGCATGCCATAAGCGCCGCCTTGGTCAAGGGTGAGAAGAAGCACCAGCACCCAGTCTACTATATGAGTAAGCGGTCGGTAGACGCGGAGACCCGGTACCCAGAAATAGAGAAGTTAGCATATGCCCTGGTAGTGGCTTCTCGAAAATTGAGGCCCTATTTCCATGGTCATGCGATTGAGGTGCTCACCAACACCCCCCTGCGTCAAGTCTTGCACAAGCCAGAAACTTCAGGAAGATTGCTAAAGTGGTCAATTGAATTGAGTCAGTTCGACATCACCTACACCCCAAGGACCTCCATCAATGGGTAGGTACTTGCAGAATTTATAGTCGAGTTCACATACCGACCCCAAGAGGAGGGGGAAATAGAGGTGAACGAGTATTTGGACCAGTTCAAAAAATACACGATAGAACAAATCCCCAGAGAGCAGAATACGAACGCTGATGCACTCGCGAAACTCGCCTCCACAAGAGATGAAGATACGCTTGAGTCTATACCAGTGGAATATCTCCCCAAGCGAAGTATAGCCGAAGAAAGAATCAAGACAGTTAAGAGCTCCGAGGAGCCATTGTTTGTCCCCATTAGGAGGTACATGAATGATGGGACCTCACCCTTGGACAAGAAGGAGGCCTGGAGACTGGCTTACAGAGCCACCAAGTACACCCTAGTAGACGGGATCTTGCATAAGAGAGGCTTCTCTACCCTACTCCTGCGGTACGTTGATAAGGGAGAAGCATCAAAATTTTTACAAGAGATACACGAAGGGGATTGTGGGAACCATGCTGGGGCGCAGTCCACAGCAAAAAAGGTCGTCCGCCAAGGGTATTACTAGCCTACCATGGAGAAGGACGCGAGTGACTTCACGAGAAAGTGTGACAAGTGCCAGAGACATGCGACTTACCCGCGACAATCCCCAAATGAGCTAGTGAGCATGACCAGCCCGTGGCCCTTTGTTGTGTGGGGGATTGACTTGATAGGGGCACTGCCAACCGAAAGAGGAGGAGCCAAGTACGCGGCAGTAGCGGTTGACTATTTCACTAAGTGGGTGGAAGCGGAGCCCTTAGTCAATATAACGGCTCAGCAGATCACCACCTTCGTCAACAAATATATTGTTTGCAGATTCGGGGTACCATACAAGATCATCTTCGACAATGGAACGCAATTTGAAGGAGGAGTGTTCGAAGACTACTGCAAGGCCAAAGGGATCATGAGGAGTTTCTCCGCAGTAGTACACCCCCAAGCTAATGGGCAAGTAGAGGCCATCAACAAGATCCTGAAAACTAAGCTGCAGAAGTTGAAAGGGGCCTGGGTCGAAGAGCTCCCGAATGTACTCTGAGCCTTCAGGACCACCCCCCGTTCCACCACTAGGGAAACACCTTTTGCCTTGGCCTACGGCTGCGAGGCTGTCATTCCAGTAGAAATGAAGGTAAACTCCTTCCGCACGAAAACATACGATGACCAGACTAACACCGCAGCATTGGTTGAGAACTTGGACCTGCAGGAAGCCAAAAGAGAAAAGGCACAATTAAGGCTGGCTACGTATCAACAGCAGGAAGCGAGGCATTACAATTCAAGGATACGGGAGAGAAAGTTCAGAGTAGGAGACTTAGTATTGAGGAAAGTGCTAACCAACACACGAGACCCGGGGGCGGGGGTACTGGGAGCAAACTAGGAAGGACCCTACATGGTCGCTCAGTGCATACCACCAAACACCTATAAACTGGCGCACATGGACGACACCGTCGTGCCTCAGGCATGGAATGCAGAGCACCTCAAGGAGTACTATCAATGAGACCTCCACATCCAATGCAAGCAGTATCCGTGCTTAGTTTGTTACGTGTTAAGCTAGCTCAGTAAAAAAGAATCAAGGAGGGCGTCTAGATAACCCCCCAAGAAGATGTAAACTTTTTATATGTATACATATCATTGTATCCTACCCACTATGAATGAAACTTTCCACATCTTCATATGCTATTTTTTCTCCTTTATGTGGGCATCCATCAAAGTGCTTGCCGAAATAAACTTCACCAGACACTTGGGGGGGCAATAGTAGCTCGTGGAGGCAAAGCATACAGCAAACAAGAGGATCCTAAAAAGGACCCCTTGCACCAGGATCCTAAAAAGGACCCTCAAATAGGATGATCCTAAAAAAGACCCCTTGCACCAGGATCCTAAAAAGGACCCTCTATCAGGAGGACCCTAAAAGGGACCCTCTATCAGGAGGATCCTAAAAAGGGCCCTCTAACAGGAAGATCCTAAAAAAGACCCCTTGCATCAAAGCCTCAAACAAAATTCTTTAAAAGAGGAATGCAATTCTCAGTGAACCCTAACAAACAGGGAAGGGATCTTGCAAGGCATCTCCTGAAGTTCACAAGGATTAGCTACTCTTATGAACATCAAGGAAGCCAAAAGGTCCAATAAGCCTAGAGCGGCCACCAAGCCGTCTAGCCAAAAAGGGTCCCAAAAGAGGCCCTTGCAAAAATAGTACTATGAATAATGACGAGAAGGACGCTTCTCATAAAAAAATAATAAGTGTGCGCAAAAATATATAAAAGGATAGCTAGAACCCAAGGGGTCAAAATATCCTTATAAAAATAATCAAGAGGCACCAAAAAAGGACCCATTGAACCCTTTCACATGGGCTCCATAGGACCTCTAGCCTGATAAATAAAAGAGGGGAACCTACCAAACCCCATCATACAGGCTCAAAAAAAATAAAAAACCTCAAACACAAATGAATAAGAGATGAATAACCACACATGTATATATTAATAAAGGAGTCTTGGTAACATGGCAACATTTACAAAAAAAATAATAATAGTAATAATATTACAAAGGCTCAAATGAGCATACACCCATAGTGGGATAGCTGACAGAAATGATGAAATGACGACCTCAAGGCCTTCTGCCATGGGCGCTCCACCCAGCCGCCCGAGCAACGGCGTGCTCGCCAAAAGAAGAAAAATCAAAGTTGGGATCCTGCCTCCACATGCCATAAAGGGCACGCTCTATGGACTTGTACTCAATAGTTGTCCTATCCGCCTCTAAGGAAGCGACTCTCTCCTGCGACGCAGCTACATCCGCCCTAGCAACCTCGAGTTCGGCTTCTAAGGAAGCAACTCTCTCCTATGACGTAGCCGCAATAGCCTTGGCACCTTGGAGTTCACCCTCCAGGTTGGTGACTTTTTCCTGCAGGATCATGGCTTTGGCAATCACCTTCTTCTTCCTTTTTGACGAGACAACAAGTTTTTCCCGAGCCTTTTTTAGCTTAGACGTTGTTTCACCAAGCTCTCTCTCGAGATCCTGGACCCGGGCCGTAAGGCGGTCCCTCTCGATACTCGACGCAGAAAGATTGTGAGCCGAGTCGGCAAACTGCTGAGCCACAATATAGGCCTGCACAAGAAAGTTAACAATAGCAATGATAAGTAACAAAAAAAAAAGTGTATATATATTTATATATAATAAGGCCGACACAAGATGCATGAACTCACCCAAGCAGTAGTGCGCTGTAGAGTCTCCCCAAGGTCCGACAGGGCAAAACTCCAAAGACCATTCCAGTCAGATTCGGGGAGGTCTGAGGCAATTTGGACGTACTGCCGCCCGTAAAAGGCCGCCATGCGAGTCACCCAAGGCGCCCCTTCCGAGTCAAGGGCACCTGGCTGGGTAAGGACAGACGACCCGCTCGGCGAAACAGGAGGGGGCGTAGGAAAATTGGAAAAGTGAGGCCCTGGTAGATCAGAAGGGGGTGCAAGAAGATTGGCAAAGTAAGCCCTCGATGGACCAGGGTCAAGGGGAGCCTGAGGGAAAGCGTCAAAGTCCTCGGGGTCGGGGCAAACAAAATGCCCCGGAATGGCATGCTGGCCTTGGGATTGGGAGGCTATTTTTGGGTCGAAAGAGACAAAGGGAGGACATCCCCCAGAAGACGAGGACAGTTGGTGAGGTCCCCCACGTTCAAGGGAGGCTTCCTCCGGCATATCTTTAGCCTCACCTTCATCCGGGCAAGGCTCAGCCGATGCCGCCTTCATCCTCTTTGACCCAGGGATGGTCCACAGCAACTTGGGATCTAAAACCAGGGACAACTTGTGGAGGTTCAGATTTTCCACAGTGAATAGGTACGTAACCTTTTTCATAGCGAGGTCAGCATTGATAAGCTTATTCACAGCGTCCGCTTCCGACCCAACAACTTCAGGTACAATGAATTTCTCTGCATAATCCACACCATTGTCGACACAAACATAAGTTGTAAAACAATAAGTTTCAAAAAAAAAAGAGAGAAATAAAGGTAGCTCAAGGTACTTACTGGGAGCGGAACGGAAATGTTTGCGAACAGAAAGAGGGCCTTTCACGAAGAAAAAGTCCTGCTTCCAGGACACCATGCCGTCTATCAGAGGGACTTCGCTGTTGGCTTTTTGCAGGAAGTAGAAGCCCTTGGATCTGGGAAAGGGCATGAGATTGTACAGGAAGTGCACCTCTAGCACCGTAGGAGCGCGTTTGACAAGTTTCGCAAATGCGATGAAGAGGCAGCTCAATGTCAGCCAACTGTTGGGTGCCAGCTAAAGTGGAGCAATGTCGAAGTAGTTGAGGACCGCAACGAAGAATGGGTGTAATGGGATGGTACCACCCGCCTTCAGGATATGCTCACTGAGGGCCACGAAGCCTGGACTAGGGCAGTCAGCCCGACAATTTCCCGAAGGGGTGTATAAGGCAAACTCCGGAGGAACACGGTAGTGATCTACAATTTCCCTCAATTTGTTCTCGGAGACGTGGGACACTAGGGTCGATGTTAATAGGGTGGCGTCGTCCCGATCATTAATGGACACCTGTCGTCGTCCTCCTTTCGCCATATCTGCAAAACTAAAAGAAAAAGGTGAGGGAGAGATAGAACACTTGACCCTCCATTTTCTCTTCCTAGCAAGAGTCTTCCACCGGGGCACCAGCTGCAGAAGCGCTACGCTAGGGAAGACTGAAAGTAAGGGCTGAAGGGAAGCAGAAGCGACCCCATGACAGTCGTCAGACAAGGGTGGGTTGGAAGGCTCAGGTGGAAGATGTCTCTCCATAAACTCTAACTCCCCCTGCAAATCTAAAAGGGTCACCCTAAGGCTCGCTACATGGTCACTAAGGTCAGGGGGGAAAGGTGCTCCGTCTCCTCTCAACACCGAGTCAATTTCACTCTCCACCACCCAAATTTTATGCCCAAGTTCAGCCATGTGCTCAAGATGACGGATACGGGCCTGCTTAAGGATTCATAGTCTTGGTAAGGGTTTTCCTCAGGGGACTCTGAGTTTGAAGACAAGTCAACAAACTCAACCCCCGGAGGTATGCCAAATGGACCGTCACTGGCAATGAGATCTCGTCCCGAAAGCAAAAAGGGGTTCACGTGTAAATGAGAGGATGGCTACAAAACACAAACGAATGGGCTCAAAACTTCTAGGCACAAACACTCTAAATGACCCGCCACGGGGTGTGAATGAAGGATCATGCTTCAAGACTAACTCACTACGGGCTCAAGCCAAAGTACCCCATCCCGAGTGGTGCTAATGTGAACCCAATGAAAACAAGGGATGAAGAGAATATACCTCAAGCACGAAAAATGAAACGCTGTCATGGTCAAAAGCAAGTTGGGGGGCAAAAAGTATCGTCATGGTCTAAAAGAGCCAAATGGTCGAAAGTACGCGCCTGCAAAAATAAAACAGAAAAGATGTGTTAGCCTCCAAATACATGAAGGGGTATAGGCATACCAAAAATTAGCCCAAATAAAAAAAAGAAGAAGAGGAAACTATGACAAAAGTGAGGTTGTGGGGGATTGAACCCCTTACCTCTTGAAAGGAGCAAGGATCTAAATGCCACTAAGCTAAGGAGATGAAGTATAAATAATAGGCTTGACATGGGGAAAGACCCAAAGCACATGCTAAGGTCCCCCAAATTCTTATATACATACCTCTGCCACAAAACCCATGGGACATCATCTTCTCGCAAGGAGGCACATGAGGCTATTCTCGGCAAGCCCAGCACCCGTGCACCTCGATGGAACTTCTCAGCATGGTGAGCACCCATGCACCCAGCGAGGCCACGCCTTGCAAAAAGCCCCTTGCGCCGCAACTATGATCTACGCGCGCACCTCGCGACAACTGGGATCTGTACGCACGTGCCTCGCGACGCCTGGGATCAGCGCGCGTTGGCCTTGCGACGCCACCTGGGGCTCGCGCGCACGATGGCCTCGCCTCAAGGGGCCTCGCTCCAGGGGGCCTCACACGCATAAAGGCCTCGCCCCAAAGGGCCCCGCCCAAGGGCCTCACGTGCATGACGACCTTGCCTCAAATGGCCTCACTCAAGGGGGCCTCACACGCATAAAGACCTCACCCCAAAGGGCCTCGCGTGCGTGAGGTCCTCGCCTCAAACGGTCTCTCTCCAAAGGGCCTTGCCCAAGGACCTCGCGTGCATGATGGCCTCGCCCCAAAGGGCCTCGTCCATGGGCCAACGCGTGTAGCTACTCCCATAGCCTCGTGCCTCGCGACCATGTTGCTTCGAAGGCGTATATGACACCCTGCGCCTCGCGGGTGCACACGGTGCCAAAACCTCCCCACGTCCTCGCCAAATCTCACCAGCCTTATAACATGCTATACCCACCTCGCAGAAAAAGGCCCTACATCACTTGGTAAGGTTGGGACCACCAACGAAGTGCACTCTCTTCAATTAGCCAATTGGGACCACTTACAAGAAGGCCAACAAGATATGTCGTTCAAGGTGGCCCACAAGAGACAAAAAATACGGACAAGGTACCCCTAAATAGGTACATGCATGCCTGCAAGGATCAATGGACAAACCTGGCACCTGTACCCAACAAGTAGTGGCGGTTAGGGGTAGTACGAGGATTGGCAGCACCACCTCCACGTCTCTGACATGCACCAGGGCCGACCACCACTCTCCCAACACCACTACACCTGCTACCACTCTCCTGACAGTGTACTTGTGTACCACCTGGTCCCCTGGACCACAGTGTATCCAGGGCCATTAGAGCCCACTATAAAATGAACCCCACTTCCACATGGAAGGGGGTTGGAAAAATCACTGTAGCACTACACCATAATCAATACAAATTGAGTTCACAATTTTTCTTCTACAATTATTCTTGGAGTTTCTACTTAGATTTCTAAAGATTTTCTTTTGATAATCTCTACATTTCTGTTTTTCTAACTTACCTTGGTTGACGAGTTCTCACCGTCAACAGAGAGAACCCCCAAAAATGCTCGAACTGAATAAGAATTAGTAACTTTCTCCAAGTTAGACGCACAACATGCCTGATTCCCCCACTCCGATCCTCTAGTCGTGGATGTTCAGATCTCCAGCATTATGGTAAAATGAGTGTTAGTTGATATAGGAAGCTCAGTAAACATTGTATAAAAAACATCACTAGAAAGAATGAAATTATGAGTAGAAGATTTAAAACCATGCAACCAAACCATCTATGGTTTGTCTAGTGAGGGGCTAGCACAAACCGGGTTGATCAGACTCCCACTCACAGTAAGAAAAACACCCGCAAAATGGACATTGTTCACTACCTTTATAATGGTTGACTTTTCATCCACATTCAATGATGTGATTGGAAGACACATACTTGCCGATCTACGAGCCGTAACATCGGTCTGGCATCTGGCCATGAAGTTTCCAACCGATGCAGGTGTTGGGTGTGTATTGGGAAACTAGCGAGAGGCCAGAGAATGCTATAATTCCTCGATCAAAAAGGAAAGAAGAGGCGGATCAGGAAGCGGAGCCAAAAAAAGGTTGCTGGTGGTAAATGAGGCACAAGCCCAATCAGGTGAACAAGTCACCAAATAGGGCGTTGCCCAAAGTGAGGATGGGGACTTAGATCCTCCCTTTTTGGATTTAGAAGAAAACATTGGGCCTATGGAGGACCTCTAAAAGGTCCAACTAGAAGAGAAAGATCCGACCAGGGTTGTGAAAGTCTGTAAAAACTTAGAGATAAAAATAAAAAACAAACTGGTGGAGTTTTTGAGGAGGCGCGAGGAAGTATTTTCCTGGTCGCATAAAGATATGGTTGGGATAGACCCATTAATGATTAGTAATGTCTTGAATATAGACAAAAATCATCCACCAGTACAACAAAAAGAAAGCTGCTCGACAAAGATAGATCTAAAGTGCTAAAAGAATAAGTCGAGAAGCTGAAAGAAAATGGATTTATCAGGGTAGCGTTTTATCCATCTTGGGTCTCTAATCCTGTACTAGTTCCCTAGCGAAATGGCAACTAGAGGACGTGCATGGATTACACAGACCTTAATAAAGCCTTCACGAAGGACTGTTTCCCACTCCCAAGAATTGGCCAGCTGGTCGATGAACATCAGGACATGAAGTTTTGTCATTAATTATTGCGTACTCCAGTTATAATCAAATTAGTATGCATCCACCTGATGAAGACCACACTAGCTTTTGTATAGATACAAAACTTTACTGCTACAAAGTAATGACCTTCAGTTTGAAAAATGCTTGTACAACTTACCAGTGACTAGTCAACCACATGTTCAAAGAACTGATCAACAACAACATGGAGGTTTACGTCGATGATATGTTGGTCAAGTCAAGAAAGGTAGATGAACATATCAAAGACCTACAGCAATGCTTCAACATCTTGAACAAATATGAGATGAAGCTAAATCCTCTAAAGTGTTCCTTTGGTGTTGGATTCATAGTAAACTCGCGAGGAATCGAAGCCAATCTCGAAAAGATTCGAGCACTAATCGAGATGCAGTCACCAGCCAAAGTCAAAGTTGTGCAAAGCTTGACTGTAATGCCCTAAACTCCAAGGACCGTTATGATGCGCATTGCAAACAATGCTAAACTTGCTAATCGAGTCATTTGGTCAAAAACGTGTAACTAAGTATGATTAGCGGTATAGGGATTAAAAATTTTGTTTAAGATGTAATGTTTCATTAGAACATTTACTATATACATTGGGATCCCAAAAATATATTTTAAAGGTCTATTACAGGAAAATATTTACAACTTACTGATCTAAGCGACAAAACAGGGTTTATCCCTAGTTCCTCTCCTTCAAACCTCGGCCGTGGCAGTTGAGCAGCTGTATATGTACTCATTGTCGCCTAAGCTCTCCAACTAAAGGATGGTACAGCTTTCTTTCACTACACCAAATACCCATTTCCATAACACATGAATATAATACTAATAAAAAAGTATTATGAAAAAGTATTATATTGGGAACTTAATGAAAAAAAGGGCGGTAATTTATTTAGCCATCCCGCCACTTAGCTTTTTTTTTTTTCATTTCCTTCAACATTTCTTCAACAAAGAACAGAGACCCATTTCCTTCAACATTTCGACACAAAGAAGAGACCCATTTCTTCAGCTTGGTATGGTCTCCGAACTCCTCACTCTCTCAAATCTCCTCCTTCGCTCAAATCTCCTCTCTCTCTCTCTCTCTCGTCTTTCTCTTTCTCTCTGTCAACCCATTTCCAGTCGTTGGGCTTCTCGAATTTGTTCTTCTCTTCGATCTTGGCAAGCCAGGTAAGTATTTAGTTGTAGATGTTAGATATATCAGCTTGAATGATAGATTTGTTTGCACATCTGACATCCTAGGTATGGAAACAAGATCCTTGTCACCGATGAATTGCTAGATGGCCTGATGGTGGACCAATGGGAACCGGTGTCTCGTGATTTTGTGAAGACACCACTAGAGGTAAATCTACTTGATTTTATTCATACGAAGGGGTCAAGAAAAAAAATTAGTTTGTTTTGATAACTCAACTTATTTTCTTTCCTTTAGGTGTACAAGGAATTATAAGTAGAAAGATACCATGTTGACTATGAGCATGTTCCTATAACTGATGAAAAATCACCCAAGGAATTGGATTTTGATATTTTGGTGAGTTGAAATGGGAAGAATTCTCTTTTTAGCTTGCCTAAGTGTTCTGTAGTAGATAATGGTTACCTACAGGTCATGTAAAAAATGTTCACTACTCTTAGTTTGTACTCAAATAAGAACAAATAGATAATATGAATGGGTTTCTATGAGCAGACTACATTTTTTCATGTCAAACACTTCTTTCAAGTCATTCTATGATAATATATTTACTGCTGTCTCTAATTTTCACTCTTTATTCTTAGGTTCATAAAATTTCTCAAGCTGATATAAATATAAATATTATATTTAACTGTCAAATGGGACGTGGGCGAACTACAACTGGGATGGTGATTGCAACTTTAGTTTATCTCAACAGAATAGGATCATCTGGTAGCATTCCTGCTTTCTGTACTCTTTTTTACTTTCATTGTTTGGAATAATCATTTTTCATCGATATAATGAACACTATGACTTTAATTATTGTATTTACATTATTTGACATCATGTTACAAATATCTTGTCTTGTTAACCTGGTTATTCTCTTTGTCACTTTCAATAATCTGTTAATTTTCACCCTTTGCTATGCTAATAATATTAATTCGACAACATGTAACATTAGAGCCAGAGAAAAGCTATTGCTGGTAGAGGTCTATGCATTGCATAATATTGATACTAAGAGTCTAAGAAAATGAAGGGCAGGGAAATCGCTTGTTCCATTTAGTTTATTTGTTAATTGTTCAATCATTATTACGAAATAGATCTTAATGATTAGTGGGTTAAGGGTCCTTTATTTGAAGTATCGATATAACAACAGGAGGGAGAATAGTGTAATATATATATCAATGAAATAGTGGTTATCCAAATAGAAAAAGTAGAGAGTGATGTACATCTTGAGGAAAGTCTGAGAAATGCTGAGATGACATTAGGCGTCAAATTAGATTAGAGCAAGGCCAAATAGTTCCTAGGTCACATCACAAGTAGTTTAGTATTGGATTAGTATCTAAGCTACATAACCGTGAAGAATAAAATCCTTTTTGAAAGGTTTTTAACATGCCATAATTAGCATTTGATGTGGCATATTGAAATTTCGTATCTATATGCTTCTTAGATCAGTGTTGTGGAGGAAGAAATATCTAAAATACCCGGCCATTCTACCATTGTTTTTCCTAATAATCTCTTCCATCACGTATGTAATTAGGAATGAAGCAGTTGATTGGTAGTCTTCCCAGACATTGAGTGTAATTGTATCCCAAATAAGCCTTTTTCTTTAATTTTCTTCCAAAAGAATTCATGTTTAATATTTATGAAAAAGCTAGGACAAAGCTGAGGGTTGATTTTCAAGCTCTAAACGAGAGTTTGCTTTTTGATCAATAATAGTAGTAATGTGACGGCTTGGAGAGAAAATTTTCAAACATGTTTACATTCAATAAAAGTTACTAGATCTTCTTTGAAAAGATAATGGGCCAACAACAAATGTCTTACTGATATTATTGCTAATTTTTGCTGGATCACTTGTACTATTTTCTAGTTTTAAAATATTGTATCCTTTTTTCCGCCTCTTTCTCCTGTTGTTATCTACACAACAGACTAGTCAGTCTTTGACGATATTGGCTTCTCATTCTTAGTCTTTTTGCATAAATAGGTATTCCAAGATCCAATTCAATCAGAAGAGTTTCAGACGCTGCTGCTATTGCCACTGACAACTTTCCAAACACAGAAGAAGCACTTCGTAGAGGAGAATATGGCGTCATAAGAAGCCTGGTTCGGGTATTAAAGGTACATTAAATCATCTCTTTTTTTTTCAAAAGAAAAAACTGAAAAACTAGTACTTTTTAAAATTTTCATTATTAAATTTATGTTTTAGGGTGGCCTTGAAGGCAAAAGGCAAGTAGATAAAGTCATCGACAAGTGTGCCTCCATGCAGGTATAACTCTTCAATCCCATGCTGCACCTTTTGACTTCAGTTTGCTTTCTAAACATCTATTTAATAAGAGATCATCTAAAATTATCTGTTTTTGCCAGAAAATATCTTTCAACCATTTCTTGCTTTTTCTTGGCATTTTAAAAAAAATCTTTTTAAAATTAAAAGTTTGTTGAACTCATGAAACCATTTGTTGAAATTTTACAGAACTTACGTGAGGCAATTGCCACTTATCGCAATAGCATTTTACGTCAACCAGATGAAATGAAAAGGCAGGCATTGCTTTCATTTTTTGTCGAGTATCTTGAGAGATACTACTTTCTTATATGCTTTGCTATCTACATTCATTTAGAGAAATCAGCCCTTCAATCTAAATCTGTTGGTAATAGCAATTTTGCTGACTGGATGAGAGCGAGACCAGAACTGTATAGCATTCTTCGCAGGTATTAACAAGTGCTTATCATATCTAGTTAAATAAATTTGAAAAAATTGATAATATGGCAAACATTGAATGTGATCCCAACTGGTTTGTTTGATTATTGTTTTTTCTTTTACTTCTATGATTGATCCCAACTGACTGTTTTGAGTCATCAGACTCATCACCATAGAGAAATTCTGAGCAATGTGTATTATTTGTTAAAAAATTCCAATAATGTTGAGGTTAGATAAGCCAAGGGTTCTTAGGATTTAAGGTGATTCTTTTCTACAGGCATTTGATGCTAAGTTGAGACTCAAAATAATGTTATAAATTTGCATTTCTAGAACAACTTTTACACATTGGAATCTTTCGACTTGAAAAGTGGATTGTATCTAATTTTGAGAAAGGGGAACAGAAAGGAGAAAATGTATATGAGGATTATTTAGTGGATTTCCATATGTGATGTTGCCTTTTTTTTTCCTCTCCCCATTCATGATGAACTAGGTCATATCTTAGGCATTCTTATTGTTGGAATTTTTTGGTCACTAATAATATTTCTGCAATCTGGTGCTCTTTTAGACTGCTTAGGAGAGATCCAATGGGTTCCCTTGGCTATGCAAGTTTGAAGCCATCCCTCATGAAGATTGCTGAATCTACTGATGGTCGTCCTTCTGAGATGGGTATAGTTGCTGGATCAAGAAATGGTGAGGTTTTAGGCAGCCAAACTGTTCTGAAAAGTGATCACTACCCAGGTTGTCAAAACCAAAACTTACCTGAAAGAGTGGAGGGTGCCCCTAATTTTTGGGAAGTTCCTGGTTTTCCAGTTTATGGAGTGGCAAATCCAACTATTGATGAAATACGATCTGTGATACAAAGAATTGGTGGGTCAAAAAGTGGTCGTCCAGTTTTTTGGCACAATATGAGAGAGGAACCAGTTATTTACATAAATGGAAAACCATTTGTGCTCTGCGAGGTTGAAAGACCGTACAAAACATGCTTGAATACTCAGTAAATTTTCATTTATGTCATACATTAAAATGAAATAAATAATCCAAACTTGTAATGTAGATTATTGCTGCTAGTCTAGAGTGTGCATGTGTTCGAGTTCCTTGTTAAAATAGTCAAAAATATGGTCCAACTATTTCACTGCAGTCATGGGAACAACAGCTAACCACAGTATTTATCAATTCGTAATACATGAACTTTAGTCTTTGGCACACAGAGCAATCGAGATATATCATCATGAAGGATTTTAGTACTGATGTTTCTCACTTGTTTTTAATATTTAGCTTCAATGGACAGAGAGATGTTGTTCTTTCCTTTCATGTTTCCCCTGCCTGTTTAAAACCATGGAGTTGGAAAATTACATAGGATCCGTTTTTTGTTAGGACCATGTACAGTACAATAACACTTCATTGAAGCACTACTATTTCTTTTATCTTGCAGCTTTTGGGGATACTTCTTCCCTAACTGTCTCTATCCATTTCTGGGGAAAGTATAATTAGGATGTCTTCTTTCAGGGCATTGATCGTGAAAGAGTGAAAAGAATGAAAGCTCGACTGAAAGAAGATATCTTGAGAGAAGCTGAATGTTATGGAGGTGCCATAATGGTTATTCATGAAACAAATGATGGGCAAATATTTGATGCTTGGGAACATGTAAATTTTGATGCTATTCAGACTCCGCTTGAGGTTTTTAAATGCTTAGAGGCTAATGGTTTTCCTATTAAATATGCACGTGTACCTATAAATGATGGTAAATCTCCAAAAAGTTCAGACTTTGACATGTTGGCAATGAATATTGCTTCATCGTCCAAGGATACTGCTTTGTTTTCAATTGCCAGGTTGACATTTTTCATTCTTCCTATGTTGTATTGTGCATTTTAGATGATAAATGTATTTTGCAATTCTATCTACTGTACTTTGTCTTTTTCTAAACATCGTTAAAAATCATAGATGGGCAGAGGAAGGACAACCACTGGCACTTAATAGCTTGTCTTTTGAAACTTCGAATTGATCATGGTAGGCCTATTAAAATCTTGCTTGATACTATGACCCATGAAGAGGTGGATGGTGGAACCTCCAGTGGTGAAGAGACCGGAGAAATTCTGATTCATAGTGCTGACCAGGTAAAATTCTGAAATGGATATTTTTTACTTGCTGTTATATGAACGTTTCTCTTCTTATTCTGGCTTGCTTATTCACGAGGTAGCCAATATACTTAGCATTTATTTTCTATTTTATTTTCTTTATTCTTGCTGTTTATTTGCATGCACTTGCAGTTGCCTGTCTATCAATGCCTTTGTTGTTGTGGCTAATTTTGATCCTCCACGTAACTAATGTATTGTGCAAAATTTTCCTTCATCTCATATTAATGTGTAATGGCATCCATTTTTCTGGGTTCTTTTGGTTGTTTAGTTCATATTTTCTCCTTAATGAATGATGAATTAAAAAAAGAAAAGCTTTTCTTGCTGGACAGTTTTGGGCTTGCAATTATATTCTTTCCCATGATATTGGTGGGTATTCCTGACTCAGGAACGCCAAATGACACCATCGTGAGAATATTGTTCTTGCTCCAGTTGATATAAAATTGCTTCTTAATATCTTGGCTTGTTATGTTATCCTTGACATTTTTATGTATTATGTGCCTTTAAGTAGTTCTCTTAGTTTTTTTAATATCTTCTAGCTAGAAAATTATGCGAAAACTGAAGAAGCTACAGTTGAGGAGCTTATAAAGGTAGTTGCTGATTCCGGTGCCAAAGTAATTGTTAGTGGAGCAGCAGTTGGGGAGATGGCACTTCATTTCTGTGAGCGCTACAAGTATATCACCTTCTATTGTGTTTTTTTATTGATTAACTTACTAATTTTCAAAACATACTTGTGATTGTTGTACATATCTAAATGCTTTTGATCTTTTATGAAATCTGTCAAAAAATTTCAAGTTTTTATTATTCTATTAAGATTTTTCTTAGCATATCTGATAATTTAATTTGGAACTTTTTCCTTGCAGGCTTATGGTTTTGAAAATTAGTTCAAAATTTGAATTAAGACGATTTTGCCGCACTACTGGTACTGTTGCTATGGTAAGTCAGCTAGCATTTAATAGTACTCAATTTTTTTTGAATTTTTTCCAAAATTATTTAACAATATTCTTATTTGTGTTACAGTTAAAGCTTAGCAAGCCAAACCCAGATGACCTGGGACATGTTGATTCAGTTTCAGTAGAAGAAATTGGTGGTGCTAAGGTACATAAGTATTTTGTGGATCAAGAAACGATAGCAATTGCAATATAAGTATCCGGGTGTGACTCGAACTTCAGACTTTGTGTGAGCAAACCAAAGGCTGATTGTTTGAGCTACCACCCTTGGGTATTTTGTTCCTGTTGTTTTTATTATTTATTTTTCCTTTTAATCTCATTAACATTTACCATAATGTAAATATAGGTCACTGTTGTGAAGAATGAAGAAGGTGGGAACTCCGTGACCACTGTTTTATTGTGAGGAAGCACAGATAGCATTTTAGATGACATTGAAAGAGCAGTTGATGATGGAGTAAATACTTACAAGGTAATTTGGGCTAGTTTTTCTTTGTGTATCGATCTTTATTTAGAAGAAACATTTGTCTTTGTATGGTTCAGATTAATAAGACAAATTATATTCATTCCTGTTGCTCTTTGTAATTAGTTGGTCAATCCACATTTTCCCATTAGTGCCACCTAGAATTGAAACCATGTCCTTGATATTACTTTTTACTACTCAATTTCTCTATCAATAGTAATTTCTCTATCAAACTAGGATTTAAGAAATACTGTGGGACTAAAAAATAATATAAACCCTTGTTTTAATAAGGAGTTACATTTTTCAATTCTCTAGCTTTAAACTTGTTTATAGTGGATGTATTAGTGGCTAGAGAAGTGTTCTTCAGAAGAAACTATAATTAGTGAGAATCACAATAGGCAATAGTCACAACTAGCCATTTATTGGTCTCTTTCTGGGCTACTTTTAATGTGATTGATCAAGATAATACAGATGACGATGGATTGGTAGGACTATAGATATCGGAATAATTTGGTACTTTTAATTTGATATTATTGTTTTCCATGCGAGAAAGCAAAGCAACACACATGTTAATCAATCACGAGAATACGTAGTGTGTACTTTGTAGTTTTTTCATTCATAAACTTTTGAAGTTCTTGTACTTTCTTCTTCTACTTTTTGATACTTTTGTACTTGTTTATAAGAGAAAAATAGAAAAGAAAAGAAAGTAAAAGTTAACGTTTTGATATATTTAATATGCTAATTTAAACTTATCTCATACCGAAAAGGTGGACCAAATATATTTAGTAGTAGTGGTCTAGACTAATGTCACTACTAACATCATCATTATAACAATTTGAAATCCACATTAACAAAACTAGGTAAGACAAGAAAATTTGAATTAATAATGCCACAATCTTGGCAAATTTCAGCTTCAAATTCAACAATTTCATAGAGATACTCAATTTCTACAAGGCATGCATGCATTAATATAACGTTGTAGAGGGACATGCATTAATGTGTGTGTATATTTTATCCCCAAATTTTAAGATCGAATTAGATAAATTTTGGATTTCAAAGGCTGTTTTAATATCTATTGACAAATTTTAATTTTGTATTAATCTTTTAGGTATTGATTATATTCTTTAGGGTGTGGATAAAATTGGCAAGGAGCATTACAAAGTTAATTTGCAAGAGGTACGGAATTTGTTCTTTTAACTCTTATTATTAATATCTTAAAAATGTTAGAGGGGTTTGAATATCTTAAATATTCATCCATAGAGAAGTAGGTTCTGAGATTAAAATTGTGTGCTGGGTGATAATGCAAGGTTGAAAACTTATGTGTATTAGAGAAGTAGGTTCTGGAAAATTTGTTTGTGTGCTGCGGTGATATAAGGAAGAAAATTTGTTTGTTTGAATTTTTTTGACTTGGTATTGATAGATGGTTAGGTAAGCTTTTATATGTATAGATTAGATTTTTCATTTAGTCATATTATTTTCATTATTTCCATATGTATATATTAGATTTAATTGCCATAACAAAATTTCCATAACCCAAGCTAAAATCTTGTCTTTGATCCAAACCCAAATAGTTAGTGGCTACCATTTTAGAATCTGATTTTCAAATTAAAAACAACACTAGAATCTCTTGAGTAGATATTGTAGACTTGTGTTAGAAGTTGTCTGGGCTGTTAGGTTGGGAAGATATTGTAGATAGAGAGTGAGATTTACATAGAGAAGAATTTGGCAATCTTTGGGAAAGGGGAGCCTCTCAATCTAACTCAACCTTGTAATGTTTAGGGTTTTGGTCTATACCAGCACTGGCTATTAATTAATAATGAGGAATTTCAGTAGTTCTTTCTAGTTTTTAGTTCCTCAAAAATTACTATAAGGTTTTCAAACAAAGGAAAATCTATCTTAAATAAGTGAAACTCACTTTGCCTTACTGATTTCAACAGAAATCTCCATAATAAAATGCAAACAAGCTTTTCAAGCCACAAAAACAAAAGTAATTTACACATTCAGACATTAAACACAATATTTTACTATTTATTATCTTTAATATTGATCTCAAAATGAATCCTTCTCTAATTCTTTAGTGCAGCTGAAGGAGAGCATTAACTAAACTATTTGTATAGTTTTTAGTTAAAAGAAACTGAATACAGAACTAAGACTTAGAGCAGGATTCATTCTGAGATCAATACTACAAAACTTACATAATAAGAATACCAAAATCATCAGCAATCCCTTATAATCGTGTATAGATAGAGAATATAATATAAAATCTGAGTCAAAATTACAAATCTATGAAACAAGTATTAGATAGTGTACCCCACGGAACCCCTTTGCTAGCTTGAAAATCTTACCCTTGTTCATTGTTGAAACTTCCTTTTACTGCAGAATCAAACACACAAGCACTTCCTACAAATTAAAATCAGTCAAAAAGTGTGAAGTTCCTTAAGTAAGAACTTTGAGGCAGTTTCCTAATAGACTGCCAAACCAAACTAAAATGTATTCCTAAAAATCAACATTCATGCTCATTCCATAAGAAACAGGGGCTGATATGATTAGTATAACAGAAAATAGAAAGCCATAATTTAAAAGAAAACCAAGAAATGAAATGCTTTTATTTATTCAAGAGAGTAATTAGCTCGTAGAGGGAAAACTGCCAAGACTAGAGGGAAAAAAACTGGTAAGAATATGATGGTATGGTGGAATAAAATTACAATTAAAAAGTGTAATTTCTTCAATTAATTATAACCCAAATCTGAAAGTACTTAGCCATATGATGGTATGGTGTATTCTGATTATCTATATAGCCTATAAGTAGGTCCAAACAAAGTGAGTACAATAGATTGAATTTATAATGTATACTAATAGAAAATGGTCACACTAACAAACAAATGGCTATGTATGCTTCTTAAATTGGCCCTGAATTGTGAGATATATGACACTTGTTTTGTTAAAAATGATGTTTAAATGCATGCTCATTTGGTAATGTTTTGTTAAAAACAATATATCTTTAAAAAAATTTGTATTTAAAAGAAGTCCAATATTTGGTAATGTTTAGGGTCACGGAACGTTTATCTTTTTCTAAAGATTACTTCTTATTCATTGAAAGGAAAATAATTTCAACAACAAGTTTCTGGGTCAGCCATTTCTTTTTATTTGAAACAAGTAAATAATAATATGTCAAAATTAGTACATATGTAAGAAAATAGGTTCACCATAATCCAAGTAAAACTTTACCCACCATTTATATTCTTGTTCATAAAAATAAAAAATAGGAAGAGAAATCAGAGATCATAGATGGAATAATATACAAAGACAAAAATCTAAGTCTGACCATTGATGATACTGAAAGGTTAAATATTTTTTTTTTATAAAAGAAAAGATGGTGATGAGGCTGACATTCTCATCCTTCATGTGATCTATTCTATCATACAAAAATAGTCCACACTCCACACTACACACTCCACAAGCTGCTAACATGGAAATGGAATTTTGGAGGAGACCACTCTAAATACTAAGAAATATAATAATAATCTTGAGCAAAAATATAATAACAAAAAAAACAAAAGAGATCAATGTATTTTCCTTTTCTTTCCTTTTGGTTGGTTACCACCATTTGGATCATATAACCAATTGTTTTTACAGATTTAAAAGACTGAATTAATCATATTATACTCTCAAGGAACAAGTTCTTAAGAGCACATGATGTAGAGTCTGCTGCCCACTAGACATAATATCCCTTTTTTTCTTAATCAAATTAAAAGGGCCAGTGCCCACTAGGACTTTTCATTGATATATTTACAACCCACAAAACAATTGAGGTCGAAAATAACAATATGGTCAACTTCTCTATTAAACAACATTGACTTAATGACCTTTCTTTTCTTCTTCTTCTTCTTCTTCTTCTGCAACTAACCCCAAAACAATAAAGGAATTCTTCCATTTTTAATCATTCATAGGATAAATAGCAAATATAGGATATTTAACTGAAGAAAAGGATCTTTTTAACTGGTATGACCTGAAATTCTCTTTTAAGATGACCTGAAATTCAACCAAGACATGTTTTCTTTTAAAAGAATGTGTGTTAATGACCTTGTCATGACCCTGAAATTACAACCGCAAATAATGTGATTGTCTTGTCTAACAGTTGTTAAACCCAGACAAAAAACAAGATTTTATTAAGAGAACAACATCAAATTCAAATTCATTGGAGATGGATAAAAGATGGATCCAAAGATAACTGTACATGGAAAGCCTCTTGGACCAGACTTTATGCGAGTATGGGTTGATGTTGATATTGTACCAGAATCTCACTTATTTCGTCCTAGTCATGCGATGCTTACAATACAAGAAGCAGTTGGTTCCACAGTTGCATGGCCTTCTAAAAAAGTTATTCCAAGAGGTACATTTTCATACTCAAAAAATAACCAATGTCTTATAATTTAGTGTAGTTGTGAATTCATTATTTTGTATGTGGTGTCCTTTCTTGGATATAATTTCCATAGAATTTTTCTTGAAGTAATTTGTGATGCAAGATAATAACAATAAAATATTTCTTTGTTTATTTTGCAGATGTGACAAGAGAAGTAGAAAAGGATACTTAAGACTCCTTGAAAGTAGTAACTTTGTTTATTTCTTTGTGTTGAAAGTAGTAACTTTTAGACTCCTTGAATACTTAAAGAACATTTTGTTGTTGATGACAGTGTTGAATGTTTTAAACTAATTTGTGGATTGTTAATACAATGTTGAATGTTCTTACTTTTTGTTATTTGAAAATCAAGTTCATTTGATGATGCTAGTATATATTAGACAACTAATTTTAATTATATAAAAAAAATTAAAATATAATAGAATAAATTAGTGTTATATAAATAAAATATATAATGAGAATTTAAACATATCTAAATATAACAATAATACGAAAATTGTGTTATAATATATATTACAATAACACTTTTTATGCAAAGAATTGTGTTATGCAAACTTCATTATATAACACAAATAATGTGTTATACTAAAGTGTAGTATAACACAAATTTATAAGTATTGAAATGTGTTATATAATCGACTATAAATAACAAAATTAAACACTTATCTATATATTAAAATAACACAAAAAGTGTGTTATCGTTGACAGTATAATAACACATCTGTATAACAATGATAAAGTGATATGTAAAGTACCCTGACCTACGATAACATAGTCGGTCTTAACACATCAAAAAGTGTTATGGTATGTTTTGATAACACATTTTCAGTGTTATTAAAAGCATTTTTTTCTTGTAGTGTTTTTCCTTTACATGCACCACATAGCACCCGTGAGCCAAAGCCCAGCAAGAAAACTCAACATGCTCCTGAACAATCATATCATGATGTCAAATCATATCTGGCATGCCTAGCAAACATAGCTTTATTCAAGCATGAAAATAAATTCAAACAATGTTGGGGAATCAAGGATCAGAAATCCTGCCCTACTGATTGGATGACTATCAAGTCAATCCTAATCAGACGAGTGATTTAACACTAGAGGTTCTGATAAACCATACTGAGTGACCAACAAACAAGTCACTACGGGCTCAGCACCCAAAGCCTTGCAAATGATGATCATAATGATCATACAGAGCTTATAGCTCTGAACAGATGAGTGAATATCACTTTGAGGTTCTGCTAACCATACTGAGTGACTAACAAGCAAGTCACTATGGGGCTCAATGCCCGTAGCCGTGTAACGAAACCGTTACCTGGGCTTTCCTACAATGGCTTTAATCAGATGAGTGACTGATGGGTAGTCACTAGCTTAAACAGATGAGAGACTGATGGGTAAGTCTCTAACTTAACAAATGAGTGACTGATGGGTAAGTCACACAAGCGCTTTTAGTTTTCATCGAACTTGAGGTCGGTCCGGCATTAACTCTCTTCTGAGTCATTTAATGCAGAAGTTAATTAGATCTAATCTTTGTTGGCTTGCCTTGAACACGATAAGACCGTCCTGACTTATGAGTCAGCACTGTGTGACCAGTGCCCAGTACCACTGCCAAACTTGACTGATAAGTCCTAGCTTCATAGTTGATACTGACACCTTTGCCAATTCTGACTAATTAGTCAGTACCATGCACAAGTAAGCAATGCTATCAATATATATCATATGTCAAATATCAAAGAGTAGGGCATTCAACATGCTTACTTAATAGTTGCTAGCATCATTATGATCATTCACAAACACAGAGACTCAAGCTCTGATAAGTCTCATACTCAATATTCATGGCATGCCCTAAACACATGTTCCTCGTGCATCGCATATATCACAGTGGGTGCAGTTTTCTTACCTCTGGTTCGAGCTAGAAACAACAATTAAATGACCTGTAGCGACCCAAATTTGTTAATAAGGCTTGGGGCCTTTATTAGTGTGCCTGGAGGGAAATAATTGTTATACTGTGATAATATATGTGAATTTAATGAATATCTGGTTAGAATGCATGTTTAGGTAATTAAATATGCATGTGGGCCGCATTTGGTTGTCAGGGGCATATTTGTAATTTTAGCCCATTTAGGGCATAAATGTGATATAATGGTGATATATTTGTGATGCACGTTCCGAGACGGTCCTAGGGGGCTGTTTAGCTAAAAAGTAACAACGGGGTCAAATACCCGGCTCGGGAAGAGCCTAGGGGTATTTTGGGAATATTAATAAGTGATTGGGAATTATTGAGTAACGGTTAGCAATAGCAATAGCAATAGTTTAGACATGTCGGGATTAAATGGGGATTTTTAGGTACACTTGAGGATTTAGCGAGGTGTGTCAAAAGACTAAATTTCCAATGGAAAGATTTGAGGACTTAAGCTAGCTTAAGGGGTATTTAAGTCATTTTAGGCAGATGGATATGCTCAATTTGGGGGCTGGGACTCTAGAATCATTTAACAAAAGAAAACAGAAGAATAAAAAGAGAACCCAATCTCTCTACCTCTCTCAATCGATGCTCTCTCTCTCCCTCTCTAAGGTGACTGATTTTGAAGGATTCTAGGCTAGAGCTCAAGGGATTCAAGGCTAGGAATTGGGAGATTGACCTAGGCTCAAAGGTAAGTCTTAATCAGTATCTTGATTGAATTCTGCAGAGAAATATTAAGGTTAAGAGCTGATATGTGTTTTTGCTTGGTGGATTTTTGGGGATGAAGCTTGGCTATGTTCAATTTGGGAATAAGAAGGATTTGCTTGGAGTTGGATTTGGAGAAGGCTCAGGGACGAATTTCTACTTGAGGTAAGGGTTTTATGCATCTCTGATATGTATTAGTTGCTATGGTTTAAGTTTCTGGTTTATTGGTTTAAGTTTTATAGAGTTTTAAACCAATTTGTGAATCATGGGTTTGATTGTGTGTCCAGGCTTGCTGTTGATGTTTCTGAGTTGTTAGATGGTTTATATGGGGTTTTGAATTGAATTTCAGACTTAGGTATTCTTTGGTATTGATTTGGGAGTGTATTGGCTTGGGGAAAACGTTGGGAGAAACCAAGATTTCTGGGTTTGTGAAAGGGTGCCGCAACCCTGTTCTTCTGCGCTGCGGCGCTAGGCTGCATCAGGGGAAGGGAGCCACCCTGGGTGCTGCGTGCCATGGCGCTAGGCCATTTCTGGGCAAGGGAAATTTTTAGTTTTTAGGCTTTTGCCCAGGGGGCTCGGGGGACGCTTCCGCCACTTTGTGTGGGGATCCGGGAGGTCCCGAGCGCTCGGGATTGGTTTCGGGAGATGCTTTTAAATTGGTTAGTAACGGGAGTGCTATTTATGTGTTGTGACTAGGTTCTCGGTGAGGCTTGGATTAGAGGATCATGCTCAAGGGTTCAGTGCTCAAGAAGCTCGGGACACAGGTAAGAAAGCTGTTGTACCCATAAAGCAGGGCGAGGCCCCTGTAGAGTCCAAGAACTTTACTTAGCTAGTTAGATAGTAGTATTATAGTATTTATAGCATTATCTTTGTAACTGTGGATTTTTGGTTCAGACCGGGAATTATTTGGACACTCATAGTAGTACTTATAGATTTTCTAAGTTTAATCTATAGTTTAAGAATATTAATGTTAACCTAAGGTTTGATTATATGACTGATATTAAGGATAATATTTATTATACTATAAGGTTTAGATAAGGACCAATAGGATTTTAAGCACATGTTATGTATGGATGATTAAGGATTAAGTATTTTGAGGATTAAATTTAATAAGGGTAAAAGTTTGAATGCTATAAGGTCAGTCAGCAGCTTTGAATACGTTGAGGGCTTAGTCAAGGCTATATACTCCATTCAAACTTAGCTAAAAATGTGTAATTTCGTGTTTAATTAATCAGCGTGTGCCGATATATCGCAGCACGTAGATACGGAAAACACGAGATGATGCACGACAGCCTCGGGCATACTGGCCCAGGCGATATATCGCCTACAGGGGGCGATATATCGCCTCCTTCAGTATACTTCAAAAGTTTTTGAATTCTTTTTCCTTTCAGCCATTCAACCTCTTGATAAGTCCAGCACCTTTTTGAACGAGTCTTCAGCCTCTGCTGAACGATTATTCAAATTATTTTCACCTAAAAAGCTATTATTTTTATTCAAGTAAAATTTAGATCCTTTCATTCCTAAACTCTATAAATAGGACCTAGTACCCAGCCATTATTCATCTTTTGCTCTAAGTTCAGAGCCTGCAAGTGCTAAGTGAGTGTGAGAGTGTAAACACCTGGGTTGGAGAATCATAAGCTTGATCATCATAAGCTTATCAAACACTTTGGGAAGTAAGGTTTTAAGAATAAGGTTAGAAGACTGAGTAGAAGACTATGAGAAAGAAAATAACATAAAACCAATGAACTAGAGTTTTGGGTTTTATAGTATTTCGGTTTGAGGTGTAGATTGGTCTTACAAGTCTTCAAGGTAACCCAAAACTCTAGTTCATTGTGTTGACCCACGATTTAGCCAACTGACACGGAGTCAAAATATGAATGATATAGACGAATATGTATAGATAATGGCGTAATGACAAAAGTAAAGAAAACACAGTAATTTATAGTGGTTCGGCCCCAGAATCTGGTAATGACCTACGTCCACTTAGAATGATATTGATATGGGATCAAAAGTGTGATCAGAGAACTTGGGCTCAATGAGTTTCAACACTCCTCATAAACAATACAAGTTTTCACAGATAATTTCTATGATTTCCGGGCCAAAAGTCCCTTCCCATGAGCCATCTCTTGCTTTTTATAGGCTCATGGAGGGTTGCCCAATATTGTTACAGATATTATCCCCTGAATCATCGGATATTCAGAAGATTGCATGAGATAAATTTGGGATTCATAAGATCTTTCCGTAAATGTTGCTTTGCCAGCGGAACCACCGACCAGTCTGGTTGTGGTAAAGACAGGTCTGTCTTGCTTCTGGTGTGTCAGCCACGTGTCTGAGATTATTGGCCACGTCACAAATGCTAATTTATTGAATAACATTTGCCCCCCAAAGTTTATTTATTACGAACAGTAAATAAACTTTGAGCGAACGACCCTTCGGTAACCCCTCCTGACGTGTCAGAGCCCTTCGTGCGTTTTTGAAAAAAGCGAACCACTCCTGTCTAATCAAGGCTTTTCAGTTTCCCAGAAACAATTTTGACGGCCATTACGCTTCCCCATACTTCGAAAATGGAAAAATAATGATCACGCCTTTTGAATACCAAAGAAAAACTTATATAAGGTTACTTGAGCCATTTCTTTCCTTTTTACGCACGTCATCTCTTTGTCGAAAAACCCTAAAAACCAGAGCTTTACTCTCTCCGGCGAACCTTCCTTTGTGCTGTAGGATCAGACGGTGGGCTCATTGACTCCCGAAACTCTCACTTCCATCTTCATGACCACTTTCCTTGGTAAGTTACTCTGAAACTCCATGCTTCTAACCTTTCGTGGTGCATGCTTTTAAATGGTGTACTGTTTGAATCTATTGGTTTCTGGTTTTTTGAACGCCTGTCGGTAAGATGTTTTTGTAGGCAAAGTAGGCTTTTGAGTAGGTTTAAAACCCAGGATTAGTGCTTTTTAGGACGTAGGATCGAAGTAGCATTTCGATTTTTTAAACCAGTTAGAAATAATTTCTTCCCGTTGTAAGGGGAGTCGAAAAATCTTTTCAGGAAAACTTTTCACCTTCACCCTTTTGGTCCGTTTTTAAACTGTTTGCACAGAGAGACTTAGTTAGAATGCTGCTATATAAAGGCTTAGCTTTTATAGTCGACCAGCGTTACTTTAAGAATCTCCTGCCTCCCCATTCTTCTGTTTGCAGATTTTGATGCCAGATTTCTGGGGAGGCGAGAGACCCATCGACGACGACCTCCTCGCCCAACTGCTCGAGGGAGAAGAACGACCAGCCGATCGCATCCACCAGATACCTTTCTCACGAGCCTCATCCAGACCGCACCCTTCTCCTTCAATGGCCCGTTCAAAATCTTCTGGCAAGAAAAGGCCCGAATCTGAAAGTAACCCTTTTTCATCTGCCCAGCCTGATTCGCAGGCGGGGGCTACCTCGACCAGCGGTCGAGAGAATCTTGTTCCTGACCCCAATATCCAAACCAGGGCTCGTCCTCGTCATCGCAATCCGCCTGATGTCGAGTGGTACACTCCTCCAGCCAGTTCGATGACCCTTCGGATGGTCGCGAACTGCTTCAGAAAATACCCCCTAACGGGGGTAACCATTACACGTCCTACTGCGGAGCAGAGGGCTAACCGTCCAGGAGGAGCAAACAGCGCCTGGTCCCGGTATCACATTGAAGCGGGGGCTTATCTCCCTCTTCATCCTTTCTTTGTGGGGGTGGCCAATTATTTCGGCGTCGCTCCCTTTCAAATAACCCCCAACGGATATAGGATGTTGGCTGCACTCTATGTCCTATACAAACTTAACAAATGGCCAGAACCTTCACCTCATGAGGTTAACTACCTCTTTGACCTCAAGTCCAATCCTCAACACAACGGGACGGGCTTTTTCCACTTCTGTCATCAGGAAACTGGCCGGACGTTTTTGAGTGGCACCACCCACATATCAAACGTGGGACATTACAACAAGGAGTACTTCTTTACTCCGGATATATCCAGTGACAACTTGGCTTTCGCGAGAGGAGGTACAAATTTGTCTTTGCCTTGGTCGATACTTTATCATATAGTATTTCCTTTCGTCATTTCTCAAACTCGATCTGCTTTTCAGGCCCCTGGTTGCGCCCGACCCCAACACCAGACATGGTGTCGAGGTCTGACACTCTGGCCAAGATGTCTGCCGCAACCAAATGTGTTAAGACCTTGACACTAGAAAAGAATTTGAGGTCGTCTGGCCTTTTGGCTCCTCGCCATGACAATAGAGGGTCCGAAACGGACGAACCCACTGCCGGGGGGGTTCCCGAGCAGCAACTTCCTGTGCCCTCTCCAAGGAGGAGGCCAACAGGAGTTACGATCAGGGAACCCACGGGCAGCCCTTCTGCAGAAAGGCCTTCTGCTCCCCAAGGCAAGGGGAAAGAAAAGGCCCCAGAACCAGTTGTTGACTTGGAAGAGTCTTCTGATGACAATGGTAATGTTATTTCGCTTTTAAATGGTCTGCCAATCCCCTGTCACATGTTTGACGGGGATGGCAACTTTACATATGCTCCAAATCTAGGGCCAAACTTCTTCATGCCAGAAAATGAGTATATGAGTAATAGAGTCAATAGTATAGCGACCAGTAGTTGTAGCTCGGGTATTCACTTTATTATCTTCTTTCTGTTGCATTACTTACTTTCACCTTTTTCTTCCCTTACTAACCTCTTGTGTTTATTTTCATGCAGATATGTCGACTCCCAATTTCTTTGACATGTACCAGGCCGAAGAGGAAGTCCCTCAACTTCAACGGAGGTCAAAGAAACGTACTGGTGAAACTAGTCAAGGCCCTTCAGCCAAGAAGAGTCGACCAGAAGACCTTCCTCAGGGCACACCAACTGGGCAAAGTCCTGCGCCAACTGGGCGAACTCCTACCCCTCCTCCAGCTCCTTCTGAACAGAAAAACACCCCTACTCGGTCCAACCCTCCACCTGCGCCTGCTAGGGAGCATCTTTCTCGCGAAGAGGCTCATGAGGCCAGGCTCGTGAGCCATACCATTCGATCCGCTAAGGATCGAATTGAACGCATAGGCAAAGGTGAGCGTGTTGGGGCTGCTATGATCCAAGTTGTAGAGCTACCAGTCGATCAGATCCTGAACAGGACTCTGAACGAGATCTCCAGCGTAAGTATTTCTTTATTCCTTGATTCTTTGTTTCTTTTTTTAGTTCTCGTGATAAGTCTTGACTTCTTTTTCTTTCGTTTACAGGCCTTACTTTCGGCCATTACTGCTCGTACCCGAGCCCAGGCCTACTTTGAGCAGATTAAGGCTAAAGTTCTCGAGAAACATCAGGTGAAGGCGGCTGAGGAGCTTTCGGCTGCTGAGGCCAAACATGCTAAGGAGTTGGAGGCGGTGGTCCGAGAGAGGGATGCAGCGGTGACCAAACTGTCCGCGGCTGAAGCTGCAAAAGATGCAGCGGTTAAGCTGAGGGAAGAGTACCGGTCGTACAACAAAACTCATCTCCGTGAAATCAAGCATCTGGAGGGGGTAGTCAAGTCTAAGGATGAGACTATTGCCACTCTCGAGGGCAAGGTGCAGCAGTCGGAGCTTGACAACTCCAAGAATCTAGAAAAGTACAAGAGGACGACACTCCGATGTTTCTATAACTTCTGGAAACACAATCAGGGTGCTGACTTTAGCTACCTTTCAGAGGAAGTCAGAGTTGCGGAGTTGGCTCTGGGCGCTGCTCAACTGGCTGAAGAGGAGGCAAGAGCCGCGATTCCTGCAACCCCAAGCGTCGTTGGTTTGGACGAAGAAACCATCGAGGAAGAGACTGACCAGGTTGTTGCCCAGGATCCTCCTGCCCCCCATGCCTCTTAATTTATTTAACTGTCTTTCTTTCTTTTTGAACATGTGACCCACGGGTCGCAATGTAAAAACAACAGTTTCTTTTTAAACTTTGCTGCACGGGCAGTAAATCTTTTTGTTTGAACAATTACATTCAAGCAGCAATGCTTGCGGTGTAAAGGCTTAACTCTTGGTGTTATAATATTTTTACTTATTATAACGTTTGTCCGTATGACCGAACTCAGCATAGTACTTTGTCATGATTTATCAAAACATATATTTTGAAAAAATACTCTAAGTACTTGAAGCATGCTTTCACTCATTTTGTTCATGTGTTTACATACCTTGAGAGTATGCTTTGCTATCGATGTGCCTTATATGCCCCCCAAGTGATCGAGGAGCTTTAGGTCCTTGGTCACTTGCCTTGACCATGGCCTGTCCGAACATTCCTGTTCGTGCGGAAAAATGATACTTGTAATACAGCAAAACAACACACGTAATGAACAAATACTTGTAAATGTAAATTCACAAAGGTTGGCAAGAACGACTGGCTGAGCACAGTCCCTTATAATTTCGTATTAAAAATGGACTAATCATGTCTTTACGAATGATTCTGAAACAGAATCTTACATATACGAGCAGTTAGCCATACACCGTGGCTAACCCTCTTCGCAAAACTTGTAAAAATTAATAGAAAAATTTGAACAAGCCAGTCCTTTAAGAAGGGTTGTTTATTGGTAATACTTGCGCAGGTGTTCTCCATTCCAGTAACGTGGAACGAGATCTCCGTTTAAGCGTGCAAGTTTGTAGGTGCCTGGGTGAAGGACTTCTTCAATCTGGTAAGGTCCTTCCCAGTTAGGTCCGAGCACGCCAGCAGTGGGGTCGCGGGTATTCAAGAAAACTCGTCGTAACACCAAGTCTCCGACGTTGAATCTTCTTTCTTTAACTTTGGAGTTAAAGTACCGGGCAACTTTTTGTTGATAAGCAGCAACTCGGAGTTGAGATTTTTCTCGTATCTCATCAATTGAGTCTAAGGATTCCAGCATTAGCTGGCTGTTTTGCTCTTGATCGTACGTTAAACGCCGATGTGAGGGGGGATTTATCTCGACGGGTAACATGGCCTCATACCCATAAGCTAAGGAAAATGGGGTACGTCCTGTGGCTGTTCGATGAGATGTTCTATACGACCAGAGGACTTCAGGTAGTTGTTCTGGCCATGCTCCCTTCGCTTCTTCAAGTCTTTTCTTCAGGGTGTCCTTGAGGGTTTTGTTTACAGCTTCGACTTGCCCATTCGCTTGGGGGTGTGCGACTGAAGAAAAGCTCTTAATTATCCCATGCCTTCCGCAGAAATCGGTGAATAGGTCGCTGTCAAATTGGGTACCGTTGTCTGATACTATTTTTCTGGGCAAACCATACCGGCACACAATGTTCTTGATGACAAAGTCGAGAACTTTCTTGGTTGTGATGGTTGCGAGTGGTTCAGCTTCGACCCATTTTGTGAAGTAATCGACTGCCACAACTGCGTACTTTACTCCTCCTTTTCCTGTTGGCAGTGATCCAATTAAATCTATCCCCCATATTGCGAAAGGCCACGGGCTCTGCATCTGCTTTAGCTCGTTTGGAGTTGCTCGTGGGATTTTGGAGAACCTCTGACATTTGTCACACCTTCGTACGTACTCCATTGAATCTTCGTTCATCGTTGGCCAAAAATAGCCCTGTCGGAGAATTTTTTTCGCCAAACTCTGCCAGCGTGATCTCCGCAGAAGCCTTCATGCACTTCTTTCATGAGTTCCTTAGCTTTTTCTGACGTGATACACCTGAGCAGTGGCATTGAGTATCCTCTTCGGTACATAACACCGTAGAGCAGTATGTACCTAGCAGCTTGTCTTTGCAGAGTTCTGGCCTTGTTTCTATCTGCTAGCAATGTCCCATTTGTCAGATATTCCAGGTAAGGCGCCATCCATGTATCTTCTATTCGAATTTCCATGCTGGCTCCGGCCGCATCAATGCTTGGTTCACTTAATCTCTCTACTGGGACTATGTTCAAGGTGTCAGCATCTTTAGCACTTGCAAGTTTGGCCAAGGCGTCTGCATTCTAATTTTGGTCTCGCGGAATCTGCTGGAGGGTGTATTTTGTAAACTGCGCTAGCAAATCTTTTGTTTTGTTAAGGAAGGCCATCATTTTTAACCCTCGCGCTTGATATTCTCCCAGGACTTGATTCACGACCAGCTGGGAGTTGCTGTAAATATCAAGCGCTTTTATATTCATTTCCCTTGCCATTCTCAGTCCAGCGAGGAGTGCTTCGTATTCCGCTTCATTGTTTGACGCTGCGAAGTCAAACCTGATTGCGCAGTGAAATCGATGCCCATCGGGCGTTATCAATATCACTCCCGCTCCAGCGTGAGATTCATTAGATGATCCATCTGTGAATAGCTTCGACGAAGGAGTCTTGTCTTGAGGCATGGGCGCCTCAGGCTGTTCGCACAACTCGTTGCTGGGGAGTTCGGTGAACTCTGCAATAAAATCGGCTAAGGCTTGCCCTTTTATTGCTGCTCGCAGTGAATAAGTTATGTCAAACTGTCCCAATTCGACCGCCCATTTTAACAGTCGTCCAGCCGCTTCAGGTTTTTGGAGGACTTGCCGAAGGGGCTGGTCGGTCAGAACCATGATAGGATGGGCTTGGAAGTACGGCCACAACTTTCGGGAGGCCAGAGTTAGGCAATATGCTAATCTTTCGATCGGCAGATATTTCAATTCTGCACCGATAAGCCTTTTGCTGACGTAGTAAACAGCTTTCTGCACGCCTTCTTCTTTCCGTATCAGTACCGCACTAGCAGCAACTTCGGTAATCGCCAGATAAATATACAAAGTCTCTCCTTCGATTGGTTTTGATAGGATGGGAGGTTGCGACATATGAGCTTTTATTGTCTGGAATGCTTGCTCGCAGTCTTCCGTCCATTCAAACTTCTTATTTCCCCTAAGTAGATTGAAGAATGGAACGCACTTGTCAGTTGATTTTGAGATGAATCTACTAAGGGCAGCTATCCTTCCGGTCAGACTTTGGACATCCTTGATCTTTTCTGGCGACTTCATATCGATCAGGGCTTTTATCTTGTCGGGGTTGGCCTCGATGCCCCTTGAATTCACTATAAACCCTAAAAACTTTCCTGACCCGACTCCAAAGGAACATTTGAGGGGATTCAACTTCATATGGTACTTGTTTAACACATCAAAGCACCTTCGCAAATCCCTCACATGTCCTTCAGCCTTCTTGGACTTTACCAGCATGTCATCCACATATACCTCCATGCTTACTCCGATGAGCTCCTTGAACATGTGGTTAACTAGTCGTTGGTAAGTCGCACCTGCATTTTTTAGTCCAAAAGGCATTACCTTGTAACAATATAAGCCCGTATCGGTCCGAAAGCTGGTATGATCCTCATCAGGTGGATGCATGCTGATCTGATTGTAGCCTGAATACGCATCCATGAACGAAAGGATCTCATGCCCAGCAGTTGCATCGACTAGCTGGTCGATCCTCGGGAGTGGGAAGCAGTCTTTTGGGCAGGCTTTATTGAGGTCTGTAAAATCCACACAGGTCAGCCATTTGCCGTTAGGCTTGGGGACCAGCACCGGATTGGAGACCCATGATGGATAAAACGCCACCCTGATGAACCCATTCTCTTTAAGTCTTTCGACCTCTTCTTTCAAGGCTCTTGATCTGTCTTTATCGAGCAGCCTTCTTTTCTGTTGCACCGGTGGAAAGACTTTGTTTATGTTCAGGACATGGCTGATCACTGTAGGATCTATTCCGACCATGTCTTTATGTGACCAGGCGAAAACTTCCTGGTTCTCTTGCAAGAATTCCACCAGCGCCTGCTTTGCGGTAGGTTCTAAATTCTTCCCAACCCTTACGATTCGGGTCGGGTCTTTTTCATCGAGCTGGACCTCCTCCAGGTCCTCGACAGGTCCAACATTTTCTTCAAAATCCCCAAAGCGAGGATCCAAATCTATATCCTCACTTTGGGCAACACCCTATTTGGTGACTTTTCCACCTGATTGGGTTTGTCTGTTTTCCGTCATCTGCAATCGTTCTGGGGTAGCGCTCCTCGATGCTCCACTTTTTTCCTTTGTGATCGAGGCGTTATAGAACTCCCTGGCTTCCCTTTGGTTTCCCAAAACGCATCCTACCCCTGTGTCCGTTGGGAATTTCATGGCTAGATGCCACATGGAGATGATGGCCCTCAGTTCAACCAGTATGGGTCGTCCAATAACTGCGTTATACGCTGAAGGACAATCGACCACTATAAAAGTGGCGAGTAATGTCCTTGAGGCAGGCACTGTACCCGTTGTCACTGGGAGTTTGATCATTCCGGTTGGTGCGAGTCCTTCTCCAGAGAAGCCGTATATGGTTTGATTGCAGGGCTCCAAGTCCTTCACGGACAGCTTCATGCGTTCCAGCGTTGATTTATACAGGATGTTCACTGAACTTCCTGTATCAACCAGTACTCTTTTTACCATCATATTGGCCATTTGGATGTCCACGACCAGCGGATCGGAATGTGGGAACCGGACGTGTTGGGCATCACCCTCAGAGAAGGTTATCCCGCATTCCTCTGAGCAGGCCTTTTTCGACGCTCGGTCCTCCACAGTCATCATCTCGATGTCCTGGTCGTGGCGTAGAGTTCGAGCATATCGATCTCTAGCCTTTCCGCTGTTTCCTGCGAGGTGCGGGCCTCCACAGATGGTTAAAAGTGTTCCGGCTACGGGGGCAGGCTGTAATGGTTGCGAGCGTTGGCGTGTGGACGTCTGCTCGTTGCCACCTGGAGCTTCTCGTTGGGAAGTTCCCGAGGCCCGTACGTACCTTCTCAAGTGTCCTTGTCTAATGAGGAACTCAATTTCATCTTTTAGCTGGTTGCATTCATTGGTGTCATGTCCGTAGTCGTTATGGTAACGACAGAATTTGGTAGTGTCTCTTTTTGAAATGTCTTTTCGAATGGGCCCAGGTTTCTTGTAGGGCACACTAGAGCTTGTGGCCTGGTAAACCTCTCCTCGAGACTCAACGAGGGCAGTGTAGTTAGTGAACCTAGGTTCATAACGATTACCCTTGGCTCGTTTATTGTTGGAGGTGGAAGGCTCATTGTGTGGCCGTTTCCCACCATTCTTGCCATTAACGTTGCCGTTTCCGTTGCCCTTGCCGTTGCCATTTGGTTTGGTGCCATTGGCGGCTTTGGCGGGTTCGGCAGCCTTCTTACCCTTGTTCGAGGGTTTTCCATCATCGGCAATGGCTTCTTCGAGCTTGATATACCGATCATCTCGGTCTAAGAACTCCTGGGTGGTTCTGACCCCATCCTTTCGAAGACTTTTCCATAGGGGCGAACGGCGCCTCACTCCCGTGGTTATAGCCATCATTTTTCCTTCGTCCCCGACTGTCTTTGCTCCGGCTGCCGCTCGCATAAAGCGCTGGATGTAATCTTTTAGTGATTCTCCATCTTGCTGGTGGATCTCAACCAGTTGGTTTGCTTCGGTCGGGTGGACACGACCTGCGTAGAACTGTCCGTAGAACTCCCTTACGAACATTTCCCAGGAAACTATGCTTGCTGGTGGGAACTTAAAGAACCATTCCTGCGCGGCTTCAGAAAGTGTTGCAGGAAAGATCCTGCACCGAGCGTCTTCGGACACTTTCTGAATGTCCATCTGGATTTCAAACTTATTCACATGCGATACGGGATCCCCGTATCCATCAAAGTTTGGGAGCGTAGGCATCTTGAACTTGCCGGGAGTCTCTGCATTGGCTATTCTTTGGATAAATGGAGTGCCTTTTCTCCTATCGTGATCGATGTAAGAGGTCCTTCCTCCGACCAGCTGTTGCACAGCCTGATTCAGTGCGTCTATCTGGGCTTGCAACGCAGTAGGAATAGCTACGGTCTCTGCTGTTGGGGGGATGTTCTCACCATGCTTCTCTCGACGATCATTGAGTATGTCTCTTAGATCTTCCTCTCTTCTCCGTTGCTCGCTACCTCCGAGCCGGTTGAAGACATTATTTTGCCTGGGTTGCCCCCCAGCATCTTGTCTATTTGGTTGATCATCTTGAGGTATTTGGCTCCTGCTCTTACCTCTATTTCCATTCCTCCCATCAGCATTGTCCTTGCCTGAGTCAGCCTCATTGTAGCCGTGGCCATCTTTGAACTTTGACTGGCTGTGGTAAGACTGGTTGTTCCCTCTATTCCCGTCTCTGGCAGAAACACCCCGAGCGTTAGAGGGTGGCCTGCGCTGGTCGCGATGTCCCCATACATTATCATGCCGTTGGGATCCACGGACCGCAGAGCCTAACTCCGAGTCTCTCCTGTTACCAGGAGGGTAGTGACCCCTGTTCGCTTGGTGTGGCCCATCATTCTCGTGGCGTCTAGGACTACGAGGCTGTCGCTCGGCCCTATTCTGCCTTTGCTGCGGGGGATTACCTCGAGCAGCGTGGGATGGTGGATCTGCCTCGGGGTCCAGTGGGACGTCGTCATGGGAAATCTGGGGCTGTTCAGGCCTTTGCGGACTTGAAGGATGGACTGGTGGGCTAGGATTGGGACCTCCCTGGGGTGGCCCAGTTTCAGGTTGATTAGGCTGTGAGGCAGGCGTGGCCTGATTTCTGGCCAACAGCAAGGCCGCTTCAAGGGCTGCCATGGCCTCAGTCTGGCGGCGATCCACCTCCGCTTGTCTCTCGCTTAACTCCGCTCGCTGACGATCAAGTTCCTGCTGCTGCCTGGCCATAGCTTCTGCGGCAGTCTCTTGATTGGCTCTCAGGCTAGCCAACTCTTCCTGCAACGTGCCCAAGGTGCTCCTCAAAGTCGCATCGTCCATTTCCTCCTCTTCAAAATCTAGTTGTGGCTCATCTTCCGCCATGCTTGCAGGGGGAGGAGGAGGTGGCGGATTCGACGGTGCAGCGGCGGCGGTTTGAGCAGCTTTCTTCCCTGCTTTCGCCATTAGTTTTATCAACAACGATGAATCGTCCTCTCAATGAAAGCACCAGAATGTTGACCCACGATTTAGCCAACTGACACGGAGTCAAAATATGAATGATATAGACGAATATGTATAGATAATAGCATAATGACAAAAGTAAAGAAAACACAGTAATTTATAGTGGTTCGGCCCCAGAATCTGGTAATGACCTACGTCCACTTAGAATGATATTGATATGGGATCAAAAGTGTGATCAGAGAACTTGGGTTCAATGAGTTTCAACACTCCTCATAAACAATACAAGTTTTCACAGATAATTTCTATAATTTCTATGATTTCCGGGCCAAAAGTCCCTTCCCATGAGCCATCTCTTGCTTTTTATAGGCTCATGGAGGGTTGCCCAATATTGTTACAGATATTATCCCCTGAATCATCGGATATTCAGAAGATTGCATGAGATAAATTTGGGATTCATAAGATCTTTCCGTAAATGTTGCTTTGCCAGCGGAACCACCGACCAGTCTGGTTATGGTAAAGACAGGTCTGTCCTGCTTCTGGTGTGTTTCCTGGTCGATACTCTAGCAGACGCTCCAGGTGTCAGCCACGTGTCATGAGATTATTCGCCACGTCACAAATGCTTATTTATTGAATAACACATTGGTTTTATGTTATTTTCTTTCTCATAGTCTTCTACTCAGTCTTCTAACCTTATTCTTATTTTTGGTTAGGAAATCTAAGTACTTGCACATAAGTTTTTGGTAAGTATGTTTCTCAAAGGTTTAGTCATTCCATTCCTTCCATTCTTTCCATTACTTTTTCTTCAATCTACTCACCCTGTTATATATGGTTTTAGGAGTGTTCCAAAAGTCCCAACGCTGTCCTCTTATCCCGGTAACTTTGGTAAGGAAAATAGGATAGAGTCTATATGTTTATGCTTATGTTATCTTATGTTTTATGTCATGAAAGATGTTATGAATATGTATGTTTGTAGGCTTGGGCATATGACCTTCCTAGCTAGTAGGACCCCACTAATCTCATGGGCATATGACTTGTTTAGTCTATGGGGCCCCAAGTAATAATGGCCATTCTAGTATGTGTATGTAATAAGTGTTATGTTATGTCTTTATGTTTATTATGAAATTTATGTATATGAAGTATGTGTTAATTTTCCTTGCTGGGCATTAGGCTCATTCCTTTTTGTTTAAATGTGCAGGAAAATAGTTATTAGTGGCGGTAAGGTTCGTGGATGCTTGGAGATTGTGTATCAGTGGTGAATGGAGTCAAGGAGTCGAGAGTTCGATTTTCGAGGATGTAGTCTTGTTTTATGGTTTTACATGTATTTTTCCGCACTTGCTATGTAACTCCTTTTATTTTAAATTATGTTTTGTTTTTAAGACAATGGGATCCCATATCCTACTTGATATTTTATGAAAGTAACTCTTATTTCTACAAGTTTCTAATAAAGTTATGGTATTTTCGCAAATGTAAGTTTTATTAAGGATTTGTATGTATAGTTTCGTTAATGGTCCAAAAGTCTAGAGTAGGTGGGTCATTACAGCCCCATAGTTGTGTTGCAGGGCACGACCCTATATGATTATGTGTTGGGTGTAGCCCATTGATTATGTTAGTATATGCTTAAGTTATGTTTAATTATGCTGTGTATGCATATATGTGAATGATCGGCAAGGGCCGAGAATGGCGAAGGCCGAGAACAGCAAAGGGCCGGGAGCAGCGTTTAGCACGCGGAGTGCGAGTTGCCAGGGTAAGACCCTAAAGAATACCTGGGATATCCTCACGGTGTAGACCGCAACCCAGGGCCTGGTAAAGCGCCTGGGACGGCTTGGCCGTATGTGTTTAGCTTGTTGGCGAATTGGTTATATGCTAAGTGGTTCATATGTGTATGTTATCTATTTATGTGGAGTTTTCTTGTTGGGCTTCGGCTCACGGGTGCTCTGTGGTGCAGGTAAGGGCAAGGAGAAAGCCAACTGACCATGAGTATGGAGAGCGTGAGGCGACGCGTACATGTCTGGTCTTCCTGGCTGCCACGGCCAAGGGTATTTTTGGAAGTTGCTTGTAAAGAACCCTATTTTTTCGTATAGTCGACTTTAAGTATATTTTGAGTTGTAAATATTATAAATAGTATTTTGGGATCCCAAAAGTTAAACATTTTATGATTTTTCAGTAAAAGGAATTATATTCAAAGTTTATGACTTTGTTTATGGTTTGATTACACGTTTTCCTTAAAACCTCAATTAGCGAGTTAAAGAACGTTTTAAACCCACTTAGTAACGGCTATAAGGAGGTAGGGCGTTACACGACCCTTGAGAACGATCAATCCTTTTATCCTTTAGCGGTCACCTAGTCTTAACCAAACATAACCTCCGATGAATGAAAATCAACAAAGATAGGGTCTTGATCTAAACCCCACTCTCGGGACCTCGAAACATGCCCACACAGTGAGTAGATTCGATCCCGGGCCTTAAGGATTGAAACACCGAGCCAAAAACCCTTAAAAATACTTAAAACAGGGTTTTGAAGAAATAGGCTAGCGCTGTAGCGCTACCCTCCTAGCGCCCCAGTGCTCAAGACAGAACCAAAACTGCCCAACCTCCTCTTCAAGTAGCGTTGTAGCGCCTTATACAGGGCGCTGTAGCGCTACCTTCAGCCAGCGACAGCCCCGAAATCTCTTACTTCGATTCTACCATTTCCAACCCAAATCAAAAGCTTGCAAACATCAAATTATGTCCCAAATGAACCCAAAAGCCATCCTCACATGCCCCAAGCATCACAACCCCAAGAACCCTAGCCAAAACACCCATTGAAACTCAACTTTCCAACTCACAAACCAACTGGAACTCAAATGGAAAAATGGAGCAAATACTAGTGTTTTTATGGCTAGAAATTTACCTTAATCTTAGCAACACACCTTCTTCAATTGTAGAACACAACCCTAACTTGGCAAAGCTTGGTTCCCTTGCTTGATTCCTCAAAAATAGCTTGAAAAATCCAAAGGAAAACAGGAAGGAAAACGTACGGGAGAAGCTTTGAACTTATGCTCTGTTTTTCTACTTCTTTCTATAGCCTTAATGGCTTATATCTATCCTAGGGGTGAAAAGACCAAAATACCCCTAGGTCTAATAAGGATTTCTAAAGGCTCCCAAGGGCAAAATCGTCCTTTCGCACCTATTTCATTAATCATAATTAACACCCTCAAATTCCCGCTATTCTCAATATTCTCCAACACCAATAAATTATGTCCCATTACCCTTTAATTCCCAGTAATGTTCTAATCATTAAAATCACCCCGAACTTAAACCCGTTATGACCAGACTGAACACTTGCATTTCATGATCGTCTCATGCTGAAAGGCTCGAACAAATCCACATATAATCTGGTACCATTCATAACTCACCCACATGCACGAAAATACACAATTACGTCCTCAACGGGCCAAATTACCAAAATGCCCTTATAATTATAAATACACCCATATGCATGCATTTATTATCATATAATAATATAATTCACATAAACATGCATATAACCATTTAATATCATAATAAATCAATTATGGCCCTCCTTGCCTCCTAATAAAGGTCCTAAACCTTATTAGGAAATTTGGGGCATTACACTGACAGGAAGTATTGCTGCCGTGAGTAGATTCATATCTAAGTCTAGAAACAAGTGTGTTCCATTTTTTACTCTACTCAGAGGAAGCAAAAAGTTTGAATGAACAGAAGAATGTGAACAGGTTTTTCAGGCGCTCAAAGCCCATATGTCGCAACTGCCCATTTTGTCCAAGCTGGTCGAAGGAGAGACTTTGTACATCTACTTAGCTATAACAGAGTATGTTGCTAATGTTGTTTTAATTAGGGAGGAAGACAACATTCAAAAAGCAATATACTATGTAAGTAGAAGGCTAGTGGGAGCGGAATTACAATATCCGCCTATAGAGAAATTGGCTTACTGCTTGATACTGGCGTCTAGAAAACGGCGACCCTACTTTCAAGCCCACCCCATAATAGTGCTTACCGACCAGCCACTACGCCAAGTCGTTGGCAGACTATTAAAATGGGCAGTTGAGTTGGGGCAGTTTGAAATTTCCTATGCACCTCGAGCAGCCATAAAGGGACAAGCCTTAACAGATTTTGTTGCTGAATTCACCGGACTCCCTGCTAGCAAGCCGATGATAAAGATTGATAATCAAAACCAAACTCCCCTTTCGAGACTGTTCCTAGATGGGTCATCTAACGAGCACAATGCGAGGGCAGGGCTGATCTTAATAACCCTCGAGGGTCATCAGTTTCACTGTGCGATCAAATTCAACTTTATAGCCTCCAACAATGAAGTCGAGTACGAGGCCCTACTCGCAGGTTTGAGACTAGCCAAGGATATGTACATAAAGTCACTAAAAATATACAGTGACTTCCAATTAGTAGTTAATCAGATTATCCAAGAATATCAGGCTAGGGGTCTTAAGATGGTTGCTTATCTAAACAAGGTGAAGGACTTACTAGCACAGTTCAAGAAGTATACTCTCCAGCAATTACCTCGCGAATAGAACTCAAACGCCAATTCCTTAACCAAGTTAGCAAGTGCCAAAGATGCTGACACTTTGAGCATAGTTCCAGTTGAACGTTTATCAGCACCAAGCATTCAAGCGGAAGAATCCTCGCTAGTAATACAAGTGTATGACACATGGATGACTCCCATCATACAATATCTCAAACAAGGATTGTTACCAGCAGAGAGGAATAAGGCGAGCAAGCTTCAAAGGCAATCTGCTTGGTTTAACTTGATCGATGGAATATTATATAGACGAGGATACTCAATGCCTTTATTGCAGTGCATGTCCAAGGAAAAGGCTGAGGAATTAATGTAAGAAGTACATGAAGGATTCTGTGGAGATCATGATGGGGGACAAAGTTTGTCAAAAAAGATTCTCCGATAAGGGTATTTGTGGCCTACAATGATCGAAGATTCCATGGAATTTGTTAAGAAATGTGTTAAGTGCAAACGATTTTCCAAGATACCTCGAGCAACCCCAAATGAGCTTAAACAGATGCAAAGCCCATGGCCATTCACAGTTTGGGGAATTGACCTAATCGGATCTTTGCCCACAGGAAAAGGGAATGTCAAATATGAAGTAGTTGATGTACACTACTTTACTAAGTGGGATGAGGCTGAGCCACTCGCAACAATCACGACCAAGAAAGTATTGGATTTTGTTGTCAAAAACATTGTATGCCGATATGGTTTGTGAAAAAGATTGTATCAGATAATGGCACACAATTTGACAGTGACATTTTCACCGATTTCTACAAGCGACATGGTATCTTGAAGAGCTTTTAATCAGTCTCCCACCCACAAGCCAACAGGTACACTACACCAAATACCGCTTTCCATAACATATGAATATAATAGTTTTGAAAAAGTACTATGATACATCAAATAATAAAATAATAGGTGGGAAAAAAAATTGGCGGTAACAAATTTTGGAGCCCGCGTATTAGTAAAGATATCTTCTACTTTTTACTTTTTTATTTGCCTCTAATTTTTTATTTCCAAACTCTAAACAATTTTCTATCGCCTACCATCATCAACTGTGTTTCCAAGGCAAAAATTGTTCGACTCATACAATCTGATCAACCATGGCGGCGGCTAACGCTCCGATCGCCATGAGGGAGGCCCTTACGGTCAGTTATTTCACTCTTAGCTTATTTATCACCTTTATTTATTTATTATTATTCTCATTTTGTTTGGTTCGATTAGCTTAAGCTCAATTTGGAATTACAGTCGTATTAACTGAAATATATTAATCTAAATTTACCGATTATCTACAATCAAATTCGATTCCTTTCTTTATATCGTGTTATACCTTAGCTCGATTTCTCAATTGGAATGCTTTTCGAGTACTGAGACACTTCCGACCATCCCTCAAGTGATACCCAGTTATATTTTCTGTATCAGCCACCGTCTTCCTCTTCTTCTTCTTCTAATAACAATGGTGATCCCGATCTTGAAACTTTTGATCTTGGTCATGGGGCGGTCGAGAAGAGGAGGTAAGCGGAGCTTTTATTCATCAAGAGCTTGCGAGTTGGAATTGAAGGAGAACGAGGAAGAGTCAGTTCTGAAACCAGATTTGGAGGAGAAGAAAGAAGAAAAAGACGAAGAAAAGAAGAAGAGAAGGATGAGCAAAAGGTTGTTGACAGGGATTTGAGTGGGGAAGAAATGGGGAGCTGAAATGGAAGTGATGATGGAAATGAGAATGTGAATGAGGATGGGTATGGGTATGGGTATGGGAATGGGAGTGAGAACGAGAATGAAAATGAGGATGAGGATGAGGATGAAGATGAGGATAGGAAGAGAGAAGTAGAAGAGAACGATGATGAAGATGGTGGAGTGGGAGAGAATAAGAGTGGAAATGAGACTGAAAATGGGAGTAAAGTAAATAATGGTAGTGGTGAGATGGATAAGAAGAACGGGTATGGTGGTGGTATTCGAAAGTATCAGTATCCAGTGAGGCCTGAAGCTGAAGATTGCTCATTTTACCTCAAGACTGGAACGTGTAAGTTTGGATCCAATTGCAAGTTTAATCACCCAGTTAGAAAAAGAAGCAATCAGGTATTTTTTTTCTTCTTCTTCTTCTAATTCTTCAATTCTTACCCATATAATTTTATATCAATACTTCACCACAAAATGAAGTTGTTTATGTATGCGTTGTCTTTATCTTTGGTGGTCTTTATCTATTTAGTGTCTTTTTTTCTTTCACCTTTTTCGATATTTGTATCTATATATATGATGTACTTCTTTGTTGGGTTGTGTTATTGTTGGTGGGTTTTGTTGGGGGAATTTTGCTGGTTATGGATAACATTAGAGACACTCGTTTTGCTGTATTGTTTGCTCTTGGCATGGAGAAAGGAAGCTAGTTATCCCAATTAAAGTATATATGCTAACTTTTGGAGGAATAGTATCTTTCCTGCCTTCTGGACTTGATACTTTCGTTGCAGCTGAAATATGTTTATTATTCATAAGAAAATAGTTTCTTTGGGAAAATAATTCTTTTTCTTTTTCAATTGTATTCACTTATCTTGTGTTTTTCATTTTTAAATTATCGTTTTGAAGGGTGCTAAGGAGAAAGTAAAAGAAAGGGAAGAGTTCACAGAAAATCTTGGGCAGTCAGAATGCAAGGTTTTTATAATTACAACAATTCTAGATATTATAATTTGATCTTTTTCTCTTGTTTGGTGAATTTTTTCATTTGATTCATTCTGATTATTTGAATGTTAAAAGTTATATATTATAAGATTTCAGGAGATTTTTTTACTCTCTTTTAATACCACATATTTGACTGCAATGTGTCTTTTGGACTAATAATAGATTTATGGTGCTATAAAATCTTGAGCTTCTTGCAGTATAATTTGAGGTGAGGGGGATGTAAATTTGGAAAAGCGTGTAAATATAACCACACTAGAGGAAAGACTTTTGCAGCACCATTAGCGCCAGTTCTAGAGTTTAACTTTGTTGGTCTTCCAATCCGAGTAGTATAACATCATTGTTATGTCTATATTTTAACCTTTCAACATATAAATGCTGCAATAGTTGCTTGTGGTCATCTTATGTGGTTTATATCGCAGGGTGAGAAAGAATGTCCATATTACATGCGAACCAGGGAGGCAATGTTACTCTTGGCAATGGATGAGGTGGAGAATCGATTTATGGTGCTAAATTTGCAGATGAAAACTTTAAACTAAAACACATTGGACCAGGGAAGTTAAAAAGGCCTTCTCCTTGACCCATTTCTTCTTTTATTCTAAAATGGTGATTGTTCAAAAGATAACCCAAAACCCCAGGAACTTCTTATTATCATTACTAAAATTTCTCTTTATGTTCACCATTAGGAATTATATCAATGGGAAATGTTGGACCAGACACTAATGGTTCCCAATTCTTCATTACTACTGTCAAGACCAACTGGTAAGTGGTAACTAACTGTGTTTATAATTGTTAAAGCATCGTGTTTTGGCTCCAAATGGAGTGAACCCCTAGAGACCTTGAAGGAAACGGTACGGAGCTACCAGTTCCGGTAGTCTTTCTTTTCAGTTTACTCTTATATCTTTGGTATTTTAGGGCTCTTTTGTTGTAGCTTCTATTTTATTTTTGATAATTGTATGTGGGTTTTTCTGTTAATTGATTTGGGTTCACCTTGAAATTTCTATGTTCTATTTTCAATAGGGATAGTCAGTAATATTTCTTATTGTATCATTAATACTTGGTTTGTTGTGACCAAAAACTTTTCTAATTATCATCTTGATACTAAGTTGAAATTTTCTAGGTTGCCAAGGACTTGTGTTCCTACCTAAACATCTTTAAAAAAATCCTCCTTGCTTCCCATTCTAGTTGGTATATTTCTGCTTTGATTTTCTAGTTGGGAATTGAGATCTCTTACTTTCATTATTTATGGAAATCCCATGCTTTTTGTATAGAGAAGAAATGCTAATATACATGTTTTTGCCTTGCTTTTTAACCTGTTTATGCTTTAGCCAGCCATGGGTAATGTTTCATGAGCAATTTTTTCTTCAAATTATCTCTCTATGATTTCTAGCAAGAAGCTAATTGGCTATTTCAATTGCAAAATGTTTTATTAAAACTACTGTTAAGATTCTCCCTTCTTGAGATGATTTGAGAAAAAATCAACTTTAAACAATTTGTAATCATAACATGTTATCGGCATTGATATCTGTTCCCTTTTTCTGATGGAGATAGCATAGATTTGTTTATTTATTCAAAGTTGTACTATTTCATTGTTATAAGATTAGTTTATTGGTTAATGATTGGTATGTGTATATATGAGGTGGCTTCTCTTTGCAACTCATATCTACGTGTTTTTTCATTAATACAAGTTTCGTTAAAAAGAAAAATGATGTGGCTTCTCCTTTTTTTTTTTGCTGGAGGATGGGACTTTTCTTTTATGGTGTTCTTTTTTACTTATTTCTTGATCCTGCAGAGTCAAACATGTGATCGTAACTTCAATTTTCTTGGTTCGTGGTGCGATGACAATAACGTGGATTTGTGATACCGTCTCGGAATCTGGATTTGGTACTGGTCTTGACATGTTGGATGCATCATATGTGTTGTAACACTAGTTTTATTACTATTCCAGTCAACTTCATATCCGTGTACCATCTGATGCATATTTATTTATTTCAGGTCAAGGATCAAGTCTAATTATATGTGTTGGAATACTGATGGGCTACACAGAAATGTTGCACAATATGTTGTCTCGGCAGTCAGGCATGTGACTTGATGGACTAAATGCTGCTAAGATAATTTACTATGCATTGTATGATGGAAATTAATGTAACAGATTCATAAAACTTTCAAAATTAAACATACAAAAGTAGAAACCTCAAGACACAATACACTTAGAAAAGTAATTTTATCAAGTAGATGCCTCCATTCCTTTTGGGATGGATCGTGATTCTAAGCTAATTGTGCCATTTTAGTATTCTTTAAGCCTTAAATTCTAGAAGTTAACAAAAAAGAAATAGATAGTAAGATAATCATCTCAAAGTTGTAGACTACCCATTAGTTAATTATTGATATCAACTTATGTGTGACTGCAACAAACATGTAATAAACCCATTAGATTTCAAGATAGCGTAGTGAGCACGAACACCTGTGAAATAGTAAAATGCAGTTAGTTATTTGATACAACGTCATGCCTGTGTGTTACTATATTTGTGACATTTATAAAACTTAAGGACTAGTGAACTTGTTGAGTTAAGCATTTCAATATTTGTTGCAAGAAGTATTATGAGCTGGGGTCCATATGTACTATATTTGCTGGGTGTGTTTTACCCTTGTCACTATGTGGGCAGTTGTGGTAACTGAAGGTTGCAGGAAAGTAAAGCTGCAATACTATGGTTTTAAACTTGCATCGGCTGCTAGGTAATACTCATTCACTACTTAGATTTTTGGTCCTTCATATATTCAGCAAGTTATGCATGTCTCAACTGCAGTTATAATTCCTTTTTCCCAAATATACGCGATATATTAGCAAGATAATTATATGCTGTTGCATGTTGGTTGGTAATTAACTTATATGGGTTTAGAAGCTATTTTCACTACATATTGGAGCTTACTGACTTTATTTTGCTCACAGAGATGACTCTGTAGTCACTGAAGTGGAGCCTTATATTCCTTTTAATATCAACCAAGCAGGAATGCAGCCTGTTCTTACCACTAATTATCTGTTGGCCGTCCCCAGCATTCTTACAAGGTTCTATTAACTTTTGGCTGGAAGTCATCTGTTTCTTTAGATCTTCATATATAGATATCCAAGAATTTCAATTAAAATTGATTTTTACCCCAGATTATTTAATTTGCTAAAATCTTTGTAACACTTGATTAGAAACAACCAAATATATTAATAAAGGACCCTATATATAAATTACTTATAGAACTAGTTCTCAGAGTAAGTCTAAAACAAAAAGAAAGAGTAGCCCAAAAAGTGGAAAAACCAATATGAACAAAGTTCATCCATCAAGAAATACTGCAGTTAGACCTAGTGTTGAAGATAAACCAAAGTCACAATTTTCACAGCTCTGAAGTAGGAAACTTAGCTGTTTTAAGTTTTCTGATGCTATATTTGCTGTTCTGAGTTTACTTTGATGGATTTTATGTTTTGATTTAAGGATTTGCTTTGAACATTTGGTTGTGGACATTTAGTTTTGAAGTAATCTTCAAACATTGTAGTGAATTTGCTGTTTTGACTTTATTTGAATTCACCACTTGGTTTAGAATTTGATTAACCTATCTGCTTCCTTCAACCCCATTTAAAAAAAAAAAAACCTTATTGAAAGTCAGGCAAAAAAAAGAAAGAAAATGAGATAATGATTGAGACAAAATCTAAAAAGAAAATCTAAATCATTAATAATTTATAAAAAGGAATCAATAAAACTTAATCATTACTCAAAGGAATATCTGGTTACATATGTAGCATAAAATTACAATAACCCAAATCCAAATATAAAATTACAATATCTGGTTACATATATCTATATCTGTCTCTCACACAATTTCAATGAATGTAATCTGCAATATTTTATTTTCTTTAATTAGATTGGGTCTAATTTTATTATTGCATATCTAGTTAGAAATCTAAATTATTTTTAACAATTATGGCCTGCAATGACACTAATCATTTATATTATCATGGTTTTTATTCCAATCAGTATATTGTGCTTTGCATTTTGTATAATAAAAATAATTTTTATACATTTTTTATCTATAAAAGTAATCATGATAAGTTTTAGTTAATTTAACCATGTATATTTTAAGAATCATTCCATAGTAATATCATAGAACTTAGAGAATTCAGCCTACTTTTGGACAGTCCAACCTCTCATTATCGCTTCTTGAGTAAGATTTTTTATTTTTGGTTTCTGTAAAGTTTTTCAATTTGTAGATTTTTTTTTTTAGATTTTTTATTAATCTTATGACTTCCAACACTTTGGTTTTGAGGGTACTGATAGAGTGGCTATTAAGCATGTGAACAATTGAATTCATAGATGGTCTATCAGCTACATTTTCTTGCACGTACAACAACCCAATGTACAGATTGTATACATGAATGGTGTAACAAGAAAGGGAATACAATCTATGCAATATGTCTTCATGTAAGAATTCAAATGATTTAGATTTCTCTGTTTTTGAAACTTCTTTTTTCGGGTCATTTTTTTTGTATATGTATTTCAGAAAACTCAATTGGGTCTATCTTCTATTCTAGTTTTGAATTGATCGAACTAGGTTGTCATCATTTTAAGTTTGTTCGTGATTTTGGACGCCTCAAAATTTATGTTTTTGCTCAACTTTTCTTTTATGTTTACAAGAATTACTTTATATGCTTTCTTTGGGGGCTGATTTTCCCATGACTTTTTTTAGTACTTACACATTATTCTTGGAATATTTTAAATTTCTAATATGAAAGTTTCTAATAATAACAATATTATATATGCATAATTATGAACCAGGATACCCAGCACCTCCAAAATTTATCCTCTAATTGAAGCAGCAGTGACCATTAGGTACACAAATTTCAACTACTAAAAATGGTTTAGTCATTTTATTTTTCACTTTTTCGAGCAAAAAGGTAGCTTTAAATTTAAACATTAAGCTAAAAGAAGCTCTCATAGAAAGCATGTTGTAGAGTAATTTGCAATGATTTTTTAGAATGATTTCTTTGGAAATTTATGAACCTAATTGAGATAAAAGTACCAGTCAATTACTTGGAAAAAGATAGTATCAGGCAGCTCGAATAAAAGTGGAATTGGATATTATTGGCTTTAACAACAGATACAAGTTCACACATCCTTTTTATGGCATTCAATACTTTTAAGTTATGCTGAACCTTTATGATTAGTAATTAATTCTTATTCTTATTGTTGCATAGTGTTCCTGTACAAACTAGGCAAACACCACCCCTTTTGCAGTATTTTGGTACTCTCTTGACTAGAGGAAAGCTTAATGCTTTCGAGTCATTGGAACTATCATGTCTTGTTGTGAACCAGAACAAGAATAATTTGTTGGAAAATTGGCTAGCAGATGACAAATTAGAATGCAGCGAGGAGCTAGGAGATCTTGTGAAGGTTAGCATTATGGAATTTGTTAATTACACAGTCCTGTGTTTCTTTTCTCTTGGCAATAATTTAGTTGTTTACTTCAAATAATTCCTATGTCATGTTGTTTATGGTATATCTTAGTTTCTTTTTAATTATTTAATTATTTAGGTTTCTTCCTCCAGCAATGGATGTGAGATTCTAACTAGTCTAGTATTGGTTATCTGAAAATCTCATCTTCTCAAGCTTTAATTTTTTTTTTTTTTTTAATTCATTTTGGTATCTTAGTAGTGATTTAATTTCTGCTATGTTTTTTGGTATCTGAAAAGAAAGTGCATATGAAAATGTTGCATACCAGGCATTTGATTATAATTCTCAAAGAATCTAAATTATCATTTGGATTTGGGATTTGATTTTAAATTGGTAAGTACTGTTATTATATTTTCAACTTTGGGTACGGGAAAAACTGAACCATTTTCTTGTGTTTATTAAGGGTTTTTTGAACTCACTCAATATTTAACTCTCTCAAAGTCCTGCTCGCAACATGTATTTTTTGGCTGGTTTGTGTTGGTGTTGTAGCTTGTTGCAGTAATTAGCTAGAAAAGGAAAGTCAGACTTGTTCTGTTCTGCTTCTAGTTTTATTAATGTTGTTATGTCTACCATTTCTCTTGCTTCTGATGGTACATTTAGGTTTGCTTCTGATGTTGTACTTCCTTTGATAATTCTAGATATGTATGTGCTTTGGTTTCCTATGTTTTTATAGCTTCTTTCACTGCTGCAATTTTCAACTTTTATGTTGGATGACTAATTATAATTAATGTTTAGTAAACTCAAAATTGTTTTTTTGAAGTATGGGATCCAGGAATAGTTTAGGTTAGTGATAGACTTGATAACTTAAGAAAATTTAGTGATTTTTTTATGAGAACTTTGGTATGTTGATATTTAGTATATATTAGCTATAGTATATAACTTTAGTGGGGAACGTATCAACACATGCATCAGACCAAATAATCAATACTCACAGGAACACATTGAAATTTATGTATTAATTAAATAATTTTTTTTAATTTTCTTTTGGTTGGTTTTGTAGAATTACTAAATACTAATTATGTATTTTAAGTTTGGGTTATGAAAGTCAAATGTTGAAGTTGCATTGGATGCTAAATGAATTGAGACAGTTGGCAGGGGCTATAATTTAATTACGCTTGTTCTCTTGCTTTTAATTTAATTTCTTATCCTTTGTGGGTTTAGCTTCTATAAATATATATGTACATCTTTGTGCCTATTGATTGTCTATAGTCTGATTACTTTGAAGAAATAAGAATTTCTATTTAATGACACATTTGGTATATATATTGTTATTAGCTTGTTGTTGCCTCGTCTGTTTGGGAGTATTTCATGGCATAAATTGCATGTATAGACACTGCGAGATTGAAAGACTTAACTGGTTGTGAGTTTAGGCACCTAAGGGATGGCTTGTACTAGTTGGCTAAAAGCTAATTTAATCACACGTATGCCCAGCTAGCTATTAGTTACCAATTCTCTCTTTTATTTTGTTTATGTTTTTCTATATGTTTGTGTGAATATAGTGGTTTGATCTGAAAGATTTTTTTTCTTATTTTCTGTTTGATTTTTAGTATCTAGCTTCTGTTCTGCTTCTACTTCTGGGGGTCTCTACTATTGGAGTACCAAGCTTGCTGGCCCAAAATGGTCACCATTAGCTTCATGGATAACTGGCTAGTATGTAATAATATTATTTTTCTAACTGTTAACTTGGGAAAATGTCTTTCTTCAATTTTTTCTAGTTGACTGTTTATACTCTGGCTTGGAGCTTTTAGAGTTTCATTTGGGGTCTAAGACTGTAATGCCTGTACAGTACAAAGTCACCATTAGTAAGTATAGCACATACTTTAATCTTAGCACTAGACCTTATATATATATAATTTAGTTAAATGAGTTAGTTTAGTTAAGTTATTGAGAGTAATTTTGAGCTTAGTACTGGACCTTATATGCCTAAATTAGTTGAAATAGATAGATTATTTAAGTATAGAACTGTATCTTACTTTTCTTGATTCTTCTTTGTGGCATGTATATATTGGTGCCACCTGTATTATGTATTCATTCAATTCAATACTATTTCATTTTCTTTCATAATATGGTATCAGAGAATTAAACTATTCTAGCTTCATTTATCTCCTATACTTTAAAAAGACAAGGTTCAAACTTGTATCTTAGGCATGTCTTTGACTAAATGAGATGTTCTTCATTGGAGATCATCACGTATAGATTTGTAAACTTGATTAGAACAAATTTTAAGGAGCTAGGGTCTAGTATATCCTATATCGGGTCAAAAAGACTGATTTTTAACACAAAATAACTGTGCCAAATCCATCTTTTTGAAATAACATCCTCTGCGAATATGTATCACTGTTTTGTAATTACTTGTTAGTGCCCAAATAACTTAAGGTCTAGAGTTTAGTACCTGTTTGAGCTCCATATTCTATTACACCTCTCCTTTAAATAAGATATGAGATTCGATGGATCTACCCTAGAAATAATAGTATCATTCTAAATGCTTTAGTAACTCAAATCTCCCAAACTTTTAACATGCTGTCTCAGTAATTAAGCACGTGAACCAGAGATGTCTTTAGGGTGAAATTGAAGCCCCTTTAACCTGAAAATGTTAATGTTTGTTTACTATAATATGTATCTATTCATTGTGTGATAGCAGTATTTTGAATTTTGAAGTATGTTCACCTGGTATTGCTTGCTTAGGTCTTATATTGTATGCAATTTTATTATGTGATTCATATTACTTAATTTTTTTAAGCATATACCTTATCTTTTATCTGCTATTGCAGGAGAAAAATGTCTCTTTCTCCATCAATTGGAGGCTAAAAGGATACTTAATTTTGAAGGCTTTGTGTTGGGTAGTTGTAGAATATTTTGTGCTGAAAGTAGTAACTTTTCAATATGTTGAATATTTAAGACTACTTGAATACTTAAAGAACATTTTGTTGTTGATGACAGTGTTGAATGTTTTAAACTAATTTGTGGATTGTAAATACAATGTTGAATGTTTTTACTTTTTGTTATTTAAAAATCAAGTTCATTTGATGATGCTAGTATATATTAGAAAGTTAATTTTAATTATATAAAAAAAATTAAAATATAATAGATTAAATTAGTGTTATATAAATGAATATATAATGAGAATTTAAACTTATCTAAATATTAAAATAATACGAAAATTATGTTATAATATCTATTACAATAACACTTTTTATGTAAAAAAAATTGTTATGCAAACTTGATTATATAACACAAATAATGTGTTATACTAAAGTGTAGTATAACACAAAAAATGTGTTATACTAAAGTGTAGTATAACACAAATTTATAAGTACTGAAATGTGTTATACAATCGACTATTAATAATATAATTATTCACTTGTCTATTTATTAAAATAACACAGAAAGTGTGTTATCGTTGACAGTATAATAACACATCTGTATAACAATGATAATGTGTTATGTAAAGTACCCTGACCTACGATAACAGAGTCGGTCTTAACACATCAAAAAGTGTTATGATATGTTTTGATAACACATTTTTTGTGTTATTAAAAACATTTTTTCTTGTAGTGATAGGTTGAAGCTGTTAACAAAACTCTGAAGGACACAATAAAGAAAAGGCTCGAAGAAGTAAAGGGAGTGTGGCCAGAGCAATTTCCAGAAGGACTCTGGTCGTATACAACATCTCACCAAACAACAACATGCCATAAACCATTTTCCTTAGCCTATGGGTATGAAGCTATGTTACCCGTTGAGTTAGATCCACCATCGCATAGAAGGTTGACATACAACTAGAGCACGAATAACAAATTATTAATGGAGTCTTTGGACTTGGTCAATGAAAGGCACGAGCAGGCTCAACTATGAGTTGCAGCTTACCAACAAAAGGTCGCTCGATATTTTAACTCTAAAATACGCAAAAGAAAGTTTGACGTGGGAGATTTGGTACTTAGAATAGTTTTTCTTAAAACTCGTGATTAGGATGCTGGAGTACTTAGACCAAACTGGGAAAGGCCGTATCAGATTGAAGAAATCCTTCAAACTGGGAAAGTTCATACAAACTTTCTTTCATCAATGGAGACCTCGTTCCTCGCTATTGGAATGGAGAACACCTCAACAAGTATTATCAATGAACAATTATTTTTAAATATTTGGCTTGTATTAATTTTACTTCTTACAAGTTTTTGAACAAGGGCTGGTCAGTTCGATGACCGATCGCTTATAAGTGTAAGATCAAGTTTTTATCAATCGTACTAACACGAATCTTGTCCATTTTATTATGAGAAATAAAAGGAACGATGGGCAGCCAGTTATTCTTGCCAATTATTGTATTTCTTACAAGTATTTGCTCATTACGTGTGTTGTTTTTCTATATTATAGTTGAGTGTTTATAAGTACACGAGGAGTAATGTTCGAACAGGTATTGGTCAATGGCAAGTGACCAAGAACCTTATACTCCTCGATCACTTGGGGGAATATAAGATATTATGCAAGCAAAGCATATGCATATGCATATCATAAACATATGTAAACACAAGAGGAAATTAGGGAAAGCATACTACGACACTTAGAGTATTTTGGAAATTTTTTAGTTAATTTTGTGAAATATTAATAAAGTGATATGCTAAGTTTGGTCATACGAGCAGATGTTATAATGGAAATAATAATGTGCAACTGTTATAATATAAAAATGAAATGTCTTTACACCATGATCAATTACTGCTCGGATGTAATTAAAAATATTAAAAGATAAATAAAACTGCCTTAGGCAGGAAATTGTCTCAACACCACAAACAAGCTATTTAGGTGTTTTGGTTACATAAATAAATATATTTATAATGCAGTGGCTTCTTCTTCGGCACCATATATGCCCGTCGCCATGGAGATTTCAGGAGATTAATGGGCACTGCACTTGGCAAGTTTAGCTTGTTTTACCCTCTCGGGAAGGTAATCAAAATTTTCATCTTGATTAATCTTCTAGAACATGTAAAAGCAGTTGAAGGTGGCTCCTCGAAACCTCTCCAAGTTTTTTAAATTTTCTCCTCGCAGCTTGGTTGCCTCTTTATAGTTGGTATCAGAGGCTTCCTTGAATTTGTCCTTAGCCGTAATAGCCTTAGCCAGATCCTATTGGCTTTTCTTCAGCTCCTCAGTAAAACCAATAGCTTTGTCTTCAGCTGCCTTAACCTTAGCCTCCCATGCCTTGATCTCCTCAGCATGAATTAAATCAACCTCCTCTACACGGCGCGAGCTGTTGTTCATGGTCAGAATTCCCTGCGAACTGTGGAAAAATGAAGCTGCTAAAGCTAATCAAATGAAATGTTGTTGACTAAAATACAATATAGAAGAAACTTACAATAAGGACTTCATTGAACCCACGATCAAGGACTGTAGGGTCTAATAATTTTACTTAGCTAAATATTAGTAGCTTGTTCTGTAGTATTTTAGTTTTCATGGTTATTGGTTCAAGCTGAGATTTAGTTGGAAACTCATAGAGATAGTTATGAATTTTATAAGTTTATCCTATAGTTTAGAAATATTAATTTTGTCATAAGGTTTGTCACATGTATGTTTATTAAGCATTTAAGGATTTTAGATGAATAAATTAATAAAGGATAAACCTAGCAAGTCTAGCACATTCCCTCAGTTGTTAGGATCTCGTACTACGCAGTCAAAGTTGTTTAAAAAAACTTCAAGTGTGTTGAAAGTGTGCAAAAATGTGTTTGATATATCAGCGTAAGCCGTTATATCGCAGCTATAGGGGCCGATATGCTGCCTATGTTGATATGGAAAACACGTCGACTTTGCAAGAATGAAACCACAGAGCCTCGGGAATATGGGGGAGGCGATATATCGCCTATAGGGGGCAATATATTGGCTCCACAAGCATATTTTCAAAGTCCGCAGAATCCGAGCTAGAAACAGCCCTCAACAACTTGGACTTGCTCTTGTATGATTTTGACTGAGTTCTGGGCATCTATTGAGCTGAAAATTCAAATTTTATTCATATTAAAAGGATTTAGTTTCACCCCTTGAACTCTGTAAGTAGGACCCTTCAGTCAGCCATTTGCATCATCATTCAAGCACTTCTCAGAGCCTCCAAGCTGCTAATGTCGTTGTAGAGAGAAACACTAGGGTTTTGGGGTTAAAAGCTTTAAAATCTAAGCTTTTCTAAACACTTAGGAAGTAAGCTAGAGTGTGATTTCGGTATTGATGTGTAGATCAAAGTTCTAAGCTATCTAAGGTACTTTTATCCTCAAGTTTAGTTCATTATAGTTCCTTTTATTCTTTTCATTTTCTTCCAAATCCTAACTTGTTATAATGGCTTTTGCTTGGGTGTTTGATTTCCTTTGAAGCATAAGTTTTTTTGTAAGTTCTTATCTTGATGGTTTAGATCTTCTCTTCATCTTCTTTTCTTTAGGAAACTTATGATTTTTTTACTGTTTGTTTTTATTAGTTTCTAATCCCGCACTTGTCTCCAATACCCCAGTTTTTAGTTAGGAAAATAAGTTAGATCTTATGTGTTATGTATGTATGTATGTATGTATGTATGTAGTCGCTTGGGAAATATGGTTGCTTAGATAGCAAATAAGCAAATCCTGATTTTTTTTTATCATTATCGTAGACTATAGTTATGACTAAACCTACCTCTAAATAGTAGTAAGAGGACCTAGATGGTTTCCATCATATACTATATTTGTGTTTAAACCTACCTGTAAATAGTAGCAAGAGGACCTAGATGGTTTCTATCACATACTACGATAATGAGTTAATGACCATTAATATTGTAGTCTTATGTTTTTTTATTTATGTTTTTACGTCTTATGAATTATGATATGCTTTAGTAGTTTTTCGTTATTGGTCATTAGGCTCATTCCTTTTTTTTTAGATTGTGCAGGTAAATGAGCATGGAAGGCGGGACCGATTCATGGCGGCTTTGGCATGTGTATTGGGAGAGGACTAAACGAATGCATTGATGGGAACGATCGATGATGATGTTTATGTTTTGAGTCTTTTTAATTACGTATTTATGATTTTCCGCATTTAGTATTTGAACAATAAAAATAAAGGTTTTGTTTTCTTTATGTTTTTATGTAATAACAATGGGATCGCGTATTTTCGATTTTCTAATAAAGATCTATTATTTTATGTATGAATTTGAAATTAATAATTATGTCTTAGTAGTTTTAATGGTCTGAGGTCTTTAAGTTAGTCGGGTCATTACAGTTGGTACCAGAGCCATGGTTCATATGCATGAAATTCTCCTTGATACACACACAAAAGCTCTGAATCTAACTGCCAATGTAAGTGTTTATGTAATGAATATTATGTTTATGTTAAAAATCTAATGTTTTTTTTCATTATGTTTTCATTCAAAATGAACAGAGTTTTGACCTATCATGATATTCGAGCCATTAAGGCATTGAAAAAGGTTAGATATCCAAGGGATACAATAGGAGTGTTAGAATGAATCACTCAAAGATTGGTCATATTTCACAAGGAGATAGTTCACCTTCAAATCGCTACGCAAATTATGATGAGAGTAATGGAACAATATGTCCTAGTAATTAGGCTTTTTAAGGATTTTCCTTCTGTAGTTTCAAAATTGAAAGAATTATGGGAGACTATGATGATCAAGATGATTTACCGGTAGCCATGAGATATTATTTTCTTATACTTAGGTTTACCTATAGGTGTGAGTTTCAATTCACCAATGAGCAAAAGCATAATATCCTAATGAATATACCCTGTGGTAGTTTCGAGGCTTATGATATTGATGATTGTGTGGAAATAACCGATGATATGCTAGATGAAGGGTCAGATGTAGAAGATCCTGATTTTTAGAAATTTTACCCTAGTTATTATTAGTATAGTTTCTTTATTTATTGAATTATTGTTGTAATAAGTGAAAATATTTTTCCAAATGAATAAAGTTGTTATTTTTTTATGGCATGTATGAGTTTGATTTTTTTTACAATCATAATTAATTTAGAATAAATTCAATAAATAATGGCTGAGTTCAGCATGGGTGGATACAAATCAATGAAGCAGGTTTTCCATTGAGAGTTTAGGGAGCCATAGTAGTGGAGACGATTTTACTCATCCCAACCCTCCCTCAATATGGTTAACTTTGGAACAGCAACAAGTTTCGATCTTGAGAATTAAGTCATATAGGGTGGTTGGAAACAAACTTAGAAAATAATAAAGATGGCTTACATAATTTTTCATAAGAAATCATAACTAATAGGTCTGAGTTATGTTTTCTTAGACTAAGTTTTGCCTTAGAAACTATTAGGGTAAGTTCTAACTTGTTTTTTTGACTGTTAGAACTTTGCTGAAGATGTCGCTACGAAGGTTTGCACACACGAACGGCAATGCCCCCAACATCGTCAACGAGACTCACGAGGCCCCTCCAGTCCGACGAAAGGGAATGCGTTCCACCACTGTTGCTACCAATAGAAATGCACCACCTCCGGTTGACAACAACGCTGAGATTATCTGGTTATGGCAACAAGTAGAAGAACTACTGCAGCAACAACATCAATAACCTCAGCCACAGCCTCAATTACAACTTCAGCTGCAACCTCAGTCGCAGCCAGCAGCTCAAGCACCCCAGCAAGGGCAGAATGGATGATATTAGTATGGGGGATGGCTGATGGCAAACTACGTGCCTCATCTAGCTCAGTTAACAGAGCCATTCTATGAGAGTTTCCGTAAGAAACACACTCCAAATTTTGAAGGGACAATTGAACCATTTGAGGTTGAAGAATGGCTCAGTAATGTAGAGCCGATTCTAGCACACATGAACCTCGGCAAAGCGGATCACATATCCTGAGTTTCCTCTCTACTAAAAAAGGATGCCAAAATCTCATGGGATTTGGTACAACAGACTCATGATATCACCACCATGACTTGGGCGAGATTTGTGGAGTTGTTTCACAAAAAGTACTACAATTCGGTAGTCGTCGCTATGAGGGTGGAAGAGTTTGCCAGTCTGAAACAGGGCAATTTGATGGTAGTGGAGTACGCTCGACATTTTGATCGGCTAGCCAAGTTTGTACCAGAGTTGGTCCCGAACGACTACTTAAGGGTAACCAAGTTCACCAAGGACTCAGACCCAAGATTGAATTAGGGGTCAAGCTTGCAAACCCTGGAACCACTTCTTATGCTGATGTTCTAGAAATGGCAATAGAGGTGGAAAGGCTCCAAGATTGTTCTAGCTAGGGTCTTCGCCTTGACCCAGGGAGAAGCCGAAACTAGTAATAAAGTGGTCACACGTCAGCTTCCTATCATTGATATTATCTCATCTCTCAAATTTAAGAGCATGATATAGAAAGGATGTCACACATTCTGAGTAAGCGTCATGGATGTGGCACAAGAAACACCATTAAAGGTTATAGACCTTCGCACTATAAAGGAATTTCCAGAGATATTTCCTGACGACTTACCAAGGTTACCCCCTACTCAGGAAATTGACTTCACAATCAAACTAGTACCGGGAACCGAGCCTATCTTAAAGGCACCATACTGAATGTCACCTATCGAACTAAAGGAGTTGAAAATGCAGTTACAAGAGCTCTTTGACTTGGGATTCATTAGACCGATCCATTTTCCATGGGGGGCACTGATTCTATTTATGTAGAAGATGGATGGAAGTATGCGGATGAATATTGATTACCGTGAGCTTAAAAAGGTGACACTTAAGAACAATTACACGCTACCCCAGATCGATGACTTATTTGATCAACTCCAAGGAGCGACTGTATTTTCAAAGATTGATCTACGGTCCAGTTATCACCAGCTCAAGGTAAGGGAAGAGGATATACCAAACACAACTTTTAGGACTCGATACAGACATTACGTGTTCCTAGTTATGTCTTTTGGTCTTACCAACGCTCCAGCCGCATTTATGGACTTAATGAATCGGGTCTTCATGGATTACATGGAAAAATTCTTCGTCGTATTCATTGACGATATATTGGTCTACGCCATGGACAAAGTTGAGAATGAGGAACATTTAAGACTGGCCATGCTGCGACTAAAGAAGTGTCAACTTTATGCCAAATTCAAGAAAGTTGAATTTTGGCTATCACAAGTAGCGTTTCTCGGCCACATAGTATCCAAAGATGGAGTCGCAGTAGACCTAACTAAGGTAGAGGCTGTGAAGGATTGGCCAAGACTTAAGAATGCATCGGAGGTTAGAAGTTTTCTCGGGCTAGTAGACTGTGTGCTGATGCAAAATGACAAGGTGATAGCCTACGCCTCAAGGAAGCTGAAGGAATACGAGCAACGCTATCCAACACACGATATGGAGTTGGCAACGGTGGTCTTCACCCTGAAAATGTGGCGCCACTATATTTATGTAGAATGGTGTGAGATTTATATGGACCACAAGAGTTTAAAATATTTCTTCACGCAGAAGGAACTGAATATGAGGCAGCGAAGGTGGTTGGAACTAGTAAAGGACTATGACTATGAAATCCTATACCACCCAGGAAATGCAAATGTATTTGTAGATGCATTAAGTCGAAAGAGTTAAGGAAATCTGGCAATAATATTTGGAATGGAAAAGCTACTACAGCAAGAGCTGATTAGTGTCGGGATAGAAATAGTCACGGGTCAACTGGCTAACTTGTCCATCCAGTCATGTTTACTAGATGATATAAGGATCGTGCAAGGGCATGATAATACATTATTACCGTATATGGCTGCAGTGAAAGAAGGCAAGATTACAGATTTCTCTATATCAGGACAAGGGTTCTTAAGATATAAGGGTCAAGTATGCATGTCGAATGACCATGGAATTAAGATGAAGATTTTAGAAGAGGCACACACTACCCGATACTCTGTTCACTCGAGGTCGACAAAGATGACTCACGACCTTAAGGCACTATATTGGTGGCTAGACATGAAGAAAGACTTAGCAGAGTATGTGTCCAAATGCCTAATATGCCTACAAGTAAAGGTGGAACTTCAGCGACCCGCAGGCTTATTGCAACCGCTTGGTATACTGGAATGGGAGTGGGAATACATAGCCATGGACTTCGTGATAGGATTACCACGAACAAGTAAGCAATACGACTCAGCTTGGGTTGTGGTGGATAGACTCACAAAGTCATCTCACTTCCTGCCTGTCAAGACTACATACACTGCGGACCAGTACGCAGACATTTATGTTTGAGAAATTGTAGGACTGCATGGAATCCCTAAGACCATAGTATTCGATAGAGGATTGGTGTTTACATCGAGATTTTGGGGAAGCTTGCAGCAAGCCATGGGTACGAAGCTAAGTCTCAGTATGCCATTTCATCCACAGACCGACGAACAGTCCGAGCGTACCATACAAATTTTAGAAGATATGTTTTGTGCTTGTGTACTAGACTTCGGAGGATCATGGAGTAAGTAATTAACACTTATAGAGTTCTCTTACAATGATAGCTACCATGCAACTATCTGTATGACACCCTATGAGCTACTTTGTGGAAGGAAATGTCGGTCACCGTTACATTGGGATGAGGTAGGAGAAAGACAACTTCTTGGACCGAAGGATGTTAGAGGGGCTCAAGACGCAGTGGAACTGATTAAAAAGTGTATGCTCACTCCTCAAAGTCGACAAAATAGTTATGCAGATGCCAAGCAACAAGATGTCGAATTCAAAGTCGGAGATCAAGTCTTCTTAAGAATATCTCCTATGAAAGGAGTGAAGAAATTTGGGAAGAAAGGCAAACTTAGTCCTTGGTTTATAGGTCCTTTTGAGTTATTGGACAAGGTGGGACCAATATCGTATAGATTAGCCCTGCCGCCAGCTCTAGTAGATAGCCACAATGTGTTTCACATCTCGATGTTGCATAGATATGTGTCAGACCCATTACACGTTCTTAAGTATGATACGTTAGCACTTCAGAAAGACCTGAGTTATGAGGAATGACCAGTTAGCATCCTACAAAAGGGGGTGAAGGAAATACGGTCTAAGAGTATTCCAATAGTCAGGGTCTTATGGAGTAATAGTACAGAATAGGAGGCAACATGGGAGTTGGAGGAAGACATATGAGCACGGTATCCAGAATTGTTTGGTAAGTAATTTTCAGGGACAAAATTCTTTTAAGTAGGGGAGAATTGTAGCGTCTCAGAATTTTACTTAGCTAGATAGTAGTAGCTTGTACTGTAGTATTTTAGTTTTTGTGGTTATTGGTTCAAGCCGGGATTTAATTGGAAACTCATAGAGATAGTTATGGACTTTATAAGTTTAGCCTATAGCTGATCCTAGAAATATTATCTATCATAACCTAAGGTTTAGATAGAAAAATTAAGAATGTGACACTTGTCACATGTATGTTTATTAAGGATTTAAGGATTTTAGATGAATAAATTAATAAATGATAAACCTAGGAAGTCTAGAACCTTCCCTCAGCTGTTAGGATCTCATACTACTCAGTAAAAGTTGCTTAAACAAACTTCAAGTGTGTTGAAAGTGTGCAAAAATGTGTTTGATAGATCAGCATAAGCCGATATATCACATATATAGGGGTCAATATATTAGCCTATGTTGATATGGAAAATACGTCGACTTCACACGAACAAAACCACAGAGCCTCGAGAATATGGGGGAGGCGATATATCGCCTATAGGGGGCAATATATCGGCTCCACAAACATATTCTGACAGTCCATGAATTCCGAGCTACAAATATCCCTCAACAACTTGGACTTGCTCTTGAATGATTTTGACCGAGTTCTGGGCATTTGTTGAGTAGAAAATTCAATTTTTATTCATTTTAAAAGGACTTTTTTTTTACTCTTTGGAATCTATAAATAGGACCCTTCACTCATCCATTTGCATCATCATTCAAGCACTTCTCAGAGCCTCCAAGCTGATAATGTCATTCTAGAGAGAAACACTAGGGGTTTGGAGTTAAAAGATTTCAAATCTAAGCTTTTATAAACACTTGGGAAGTAAGCTAGACTGTGATTTTGGTATTGAGGTGTAGATCGATGTTCTAAGCTATCTATGGTACTTTTATCCTCAAGTTTATTTCATTATAGTTCCTCTTATTCTTTTCATTTTCTTCCAAATCCTAACTTGTTATAATGGCTTTTGGTTAGGTGTTTGATTTCCTTTGAAACATAAGGTTTTCGGTAAGTTCTTATCTTGATGGTGTAGATCTTCTCTTCATCTTCTTTTCTTTATGAAACTTATGATTTTCTTACTGTTTGGCTTTAGGAGTTTTAATCTCGCACTTGTCTCCAATACCCTGGTTTTTAGTCAGGAAAATAAGTTAGATTTTATGTGTTATGTATGTATGTATGTATGTATGTATGTATGTATGTATGTTGTTATTATGTTTGTATTGAAGCAAATCCTGAGATTTTTATCATTATTGTAGACAATAGTTATGACTAAACCTACCTCTAAATAGTAGTAAGAGGACCTAGATGGTTTCTGTCATATACTATATTTTTGTTTAAACCTACCTCTAAATAGTAGTAAGAGGACCTAGATGGTTTCTATCATGTACTATGATAACGAGTTAATGGTCATTAATATTGTAGTCTTATGTTTTATGATTTATGCTTTTACGTCTTATGATTTATGATATGCTGATTTATGATATGCTTTTGTAGTTGTTCCTTACTTGTCATTACTCTCATTCCTTTTTATTTAGATTGTGCAGGTAAATGAGCATGGAAGGTGGGACAGATTCATGGTGGCTTTGACATTTGTATTGTGAGCGGACTAAATCAATGGACTGATGGGAACAATCGATGATGACGTTTATGTTTTGAGTCTTTTTAATTATGTATTTATGATTTTCCACATTTAATATTTGAACAATTAAAATAAAGGTTTTGTTTTCTTTTGTGTTTGTATGTAATAGCAATGGGATCCCGTATTTTGGATTTTATAATAAAGATCTATTATTTTATGTATGAATTCGAAAGTAATAGTTATGTCTTAGTAGTTTTAATGGTCTGAGGTCTTTAAGTTATTCAGATCATTACAAGGACCTAGTTGGGTTTCAGTGAAGGGAGACAGACAAAGGCCTCCTGGCTGCGCGATGCGTGGCTAGTTTCTGCAGTTTGTTTTTTGTTGAGCTATAAGCATTGCTCAGAAATTCTGCTGCCAAAGATCCCCCTGTTTGGTTGTTGGAAGCCCAAGTGCGAGGAGTAGAGGGAGCTGTAGTTGATCTAGAAGGAATAGGAGCTGGGGGTCCTATATTCAAGCACTTTTTCTTGAAGGTTCCTTGCTGGCTTCTCCAGAATTTCTTCTGCTTGAGTTCTTCTTGCTCGCTGGTGTGCCTCTAGAGGCGGAAATGTCGATTGCTTCGTAAGATTGCATGACTACAAAAACAAAAACAAACGAGCAGATTCATGGTGGTAGAAATGGAAAAGCCCTGTGTTGTTTTGATTGGGGTTGGATTTGAGATCGAACAAATAGTTGATCTCATGAGGGGTAGGTACAGGCCATATTTTGTTGTTGTATAGGATATAGAGTGTTGAGAGTACTCTATATCCATTGGGAGTTATTTGGAAAGGGGTGACCTCGAAATAATTGGCCACCCGCAGAAAAAGTCATGCAAGGACAAGATTGACCCCGCTTCTATGTGATACCTCGACAAGGCGTTGTAGGCGCCTCCGGGCACGTTTTCCCTCTGGTCAGGTGTAGGTTTGTATAAAGTAATCCCAGGAAGTCCGTACTTCTTGGGATACTTGGCCACTATCCTGGTCGATAGGATGCTTGGAGGGGCGATGTACCAGGCTACCTCCGCTCGAGGGCCATCACGTGGACAAGCTTTAGGATGGATATCTGGTGGTGAAAATTTTAAAGGTTTAGGATCGTTTGAAGGACCCTCGGTGTTGGCTGGTAGGAGAGGCTGCAAGCTAGTTGGTAGGAAAGTTTGTGGGTTTTCTTTTTCTATGAGCGATGTGTTTGACAAGGCCCATATTCAGTTGGTTCTGTGAAGGATTGTGAGGAGGACAGGTCGTAGGGTTTGGGTGTGAGGTTAGAGGCTCTGAAAAAGGCAGAGAAGGTTGTCCTTAATCCTCAAATAGCAAAGCGAGAAGATCATCGTCTATTGGTCTCTCACCTCCCCAAGGATCATGCATGAATATCTGAGAGAGGAAAGGGAAAGTTAGAATCTACGAGCAATAGATAGAAAAAGAAGAAAAGCAAGGATAACGTTGCTCGTGTATAGAAGTTAAGCTTTTATACGACCAGTAGCATCCTGATAAAAGCACAAGAAACATGCGATCAGGGTGGAAAAATGGATCAAAAAGCAAATTTGAAAAAAAAAAATTTCAACTCCGAAAACTGGCGGGAAAAACCATGTTTTTCCAAAATACCCACAATTGAATTTTTACTTCGCTTTTGGACCCGAAATCAGTGTAAGTACACCATAAACATTGTTTTATGCATAATGTTGCATGCAACACCTATCTTTATCCTAATGTTCCTATGTAAGTTGGCCTAAACCCAATTACCCAAAAATTTCTCAAGAACAATATAAACTCAGTAGTGAAAACTTGTAAATAAAAGGCAAAATACATGAAATCTACTTTAAAAGTACGAGGATGGGATCAGAAACTTACTTGGAATGCGAATTGCAGAAGAAATCATGAAATTTTTGCTCAAAGTTGTTCAAAGAGGTCTCGGATCGCACTGAAATGTCTGAGGTTCTTGGAGGTTTTTTCTGAGTGTTCTTGAAGAGAGAGAGAATGATCGTGTAAAAATGGAATAAAAGGAGAGGAGTATTTATAATGGCCAAGGGTATTTGTTGTGTAATGATGAGATTTGAGGGAGTTTGCATGGAAAATAGAAATAACCATCTAATCGTTTTTGGGAAACTGTAAAGGTCATGATTACTTGCCTTTTGGAGAAAGTAAGTAGTTGGATGTCACAGGTCAGCTGAAAAGCTGGCTGAATAAGTTGATCAAATGATCATCGCATTAAAATAAACTAGGGGGAAAATGTTTACTCAAAATATTTGCATGATGACGTGGAACGGTCGAGGCGCATGTGGATAGCACATGACTTATTATTGCTAGAGAACCAATCGACCAACGATCAGGTAGTAAAAGGAAAATTAAGCTGCTCGATGGGCGCAAGAAATATGGTGAACAGTAAGGAAGAAAATGTGCTGACATATGCGACTAGATCTGATCGTAGGAACAGAGCTAGAAGTCAAATGTAGTTATGAGTCGGATATTTCAAAGATATTTGACTCTCTTTATATGTAAATGTCATTATTTCTATTATTATTCAAGTACGCTTGTAACAAAAATTGAACATGGTCCATATGCCCATATGTACATCTTGGAGCCTATAAATAGGATTCAGGGGATTCATTGAGAGAAGGCAATAATTTGTATTTAGAGAGAACAAGTGTTTTTATACACGACTTTTGTATTCCACTTTGGAGCTTGTGAAACTTAGTGAACCTTAGTTTGCTGATTGCAGGTTTCAGAGTTTACATCAATAAAATCACTAATTGGACGTAGGTTATTACCAATCTCTGGGGCCGAACCACTATTAAATCTTTGTGTTGTTTTAATTCTTTCATTCGGCTTATTAATTTTTATCGTTTTTAGTGACCCGTGTCATTGACATAATCTCTAGTCAACAGGATCTTTCGATTCACTCCTTAAGGTTTCTTAGTATAATGAGGCTAGTTACTTTTTTTTTAGAGATTCAATATCATGAATGGCTGGGAACATCATTTACAATATTGGAATCCATACTTTCCTAACGGATCGAATATTGGTTCCCTTAAGGGTTAATTATGGAACTGAATAGTTATTAAGCTCAAATCTATAATTTGATTATAGATTAATTATTCGCTATTGAATTAATGGTAGTTAAGGAACAAGAGGTAATTATAAGGGTAAAGTGGTAATTTTGACCAGCTTTAATTAACGAACCAATAATTGGAGGATAGAACTACATTTACTGATGTTGATGCAGTTTTTTGCCAACAGTGTATTGAGAATTAATAAGGCCGATTAGTGCTTAATAGTAAACCGTAATGAAAAATAATATGAATTCACTCAAGAACTCAGAACTTTTGCATGGTTTAGTGGTTAAAATCTACCTAGTCCACGAGTCAATATTATTGCAGTTTCTCTCTATTTTGGCAGAGTTTTGGTATTACAGAATAATGGTCTCTTTTTCTTGTCCAATATTCCCATTATTTATAAGGGAATTCTATGGACAGCTTTGGGTAACCACGTGAGTCAATCACGCATTTACATAATGATTACATTTAATATAAATAATTCTCATTTATATTGGGATATGATTTGATAATAGATTAAACAGGTTCCCGCTATCTCGAATAATAAATATGATAGCCTGGTCATAAATAAACGTATAGTGGGATTCCAAGTCTCTGGGGATCTACGGGTATGCAATATACTAGAATTACCACGAGCTAGATATCTCCTCCAAGCTCGTGCTTCGACAACTATTTAAAATTACAAGCTCGCGCTTCCCATCCATTGCATCCTTAGTTCAGGATAAACTCAGGATGCCTTACACCACGTATGACCACTATGAATCTCGAGTTGTCCACGTGGATAATAAGAAGACATCCTTCTCCTTGGCTATTTCTCCGTATATTTATCTACCAGTTGTATCCGAGCTGAGTGCATGGACTCGTGCTAAAATCACGGGACAACAATTGATTATATCAATGTACTAAAAAGAAAACTTTGTAAATAAAATTTTATAAATACGTAAAGTGCAATTCAATATTTATAGTGGAATAATCATGGAATAAATAAATAAAATTATTGAATTAAAGATTTTAATTAATAATATCGTTTAATGGAGGTTCGTATTATAGATCCATGGTCCCTGGATCACCTCTGTCCTACACTGTCAAGGGTGAGGATGTCACAAGGCAGATTTATAGAGAAAATGGCTAAATTGGAAAGGAATTAATTTTCTAGGGCAGGGAAATAATTACGGGAAATTGATTAACTGTGAATTAATTAATTAACTATTTAGTTTTTATTTTAAAGCATTTATGTTAAAATAAATATTAATCATGTTTGTATTAATATTTGTGAGAGTTTAATTATTATCTTATTATAAGATAATTTATTTAAAACTGATTGTTTTTAAGATAAAGTTAATTTTGAATTAACTAATATTTATTTTGGGATAAATATCTTGTCTTAAAATTAATTAAATAAAAAAAATGAGAGAATCAGGGATAGATGTACAGTGGTGCCACATGTAGGTATTGTTATATTATTTTATAATATAATGTAATATTATATTATTTTATTATATAATTTTTTAGATTAAATAAATGTGACAAAGAGTGTCACATATTGTAGCATATAATAGAGAGTTACAAATATTTAGATGTATTTGAATATCCAAATATGTGACATATTTGGTGTCACAAATTTGTAACTTCCAAATATTGCCCATTATTGTGCATATTTGTTGTTACACAATATTGAGATAAATTTCTTAAAGCCATATGTGAAATGGTTGTTAGAGATATAATTTTAACTCCAATAATGTGTTTTGGGGTTTAAAAAATCAATTGGGAGTGTATTGGAACCGTTTCGAAAAACAGCACATTTTTGTATGCTAAAATTGGTCAGTGGCCGCGGCCTGGGGAACAGAGGCCAGTGGCAGTGGCCACTGATGTTCGTGGCCGCAGCCACAGGTGATTTACTTACCAACTATTTTCAGTTTTTTTCCAACCATTTTGAACGTCTCCAAAAACCCAAATAACTCCAAAATCTCATTTTTAATTCCATGAACATCCAATTAATCATTGGTAATAGCCATGGGGGTTGGTGGAATTTGAAATTCAAAGAGTGTCTCTAAACTCTATAAATAGGAGCATATTGCTCACTTGTAAGACACAACTTTTCTATCCATTAGAGCACTTGGCTAAAAAATACCTAGAGGCTTGATTATTCCAGAAAGTATTTTCCAAAATCTATGAGAGATCCCTTAGTGCTTGAGTTAGGGGGAAATAATCTTTTGGACAAAGGTTTCAAACCTAGTTCAAGTTGGTGATCCCCAACACTCTTCACTTTGGTAGTCTGAGTGAGAGCTGTTTGTCCTTTGTTTCATGTTCTTTTCTTTTATTCTATTGCTTTTCATCTTCATATTCCTTTTGTTTAATTTACTTGTATTTCTAGTTTAAGAGTTGTAATCTCTCATTTCTTTTGTTACGAGCATTTTACTATATTTGTATCTTTTGCTTAGAGTTGTATTTCACCATTCTCTTCTTCTAATTATTTTCATATTTATTTGTCTTTTCAGTTATAGAGTTGTAACACTATTTAATCAATAATTATTTATTTGTAATATTTTTTCTAGAGTTGAAATTTTCTTACCAATTTCCATTGAGGAAAATTACATTTTCCTAACATTCAAAAGCTTAACCTTTGTTTGTTTCAATGGAATGTGAGACTATCAAGATTATGAATCAAGACCTAGTGAGGTTGGATAAGTTTGATAGGTCCAATTTCACTAGATGGCAAGACAAGGTGAGATTCCTTTTGACCACTCCCCAGATCGCCTACATTATAGAGTCCACTCTACAACCTCTCCCAACGCCATCCGACAAGGACACTCCTGAGGAGGTGGAGAAAAGAAGGAAGAGGGAGGAGGACAAATCCTTTATAGGGGTCATATCCTCAATGCCATTTCAGGTAGGCTTTATGACCTCTACACCGAGGCCAAATCGGCAAAAGAGATATGGGATGCACTTGAGACAAAATTCAAGGCGGAAGAGGAAGGTACAAAAAAGTTTTTGATATCTCAATATTTTGATTTCAAGTATTTTGGTGATAAACCTATTCTTCCTCAAATATATGAATTGCAAATAATTGTTAACAAATTGAAAGTTTTGAAGATTGAACTTTCCGAGGCCTTTCAAGTTGGTGCTATAGTGGCTAAATTACCACCAACTTGGAAGAGCGATAGGAAAAGAATCCTTTATAAAAATGAGGATTAAAAATTCTTTGGAGGAAATCCAAAAAGAATATTCGAATCAAGGAGGAATTGATATGTAGAGATAAACTTGTGGAGGGGTCTAATGGAGAGACTTCCAAAGAAAATGTGGTGTCACAACCAAGACATCTCAAAAACAAAGAGAAAGGCAAGAAGGGTAACGAGACATCCTTGGGTCCAAGCACCAACCCAAACAAGTTTAAGGGTGAGAAAGGTACTTGCTTTGTGTGTGGGAAAAGGGTCACTATGCTAGAGAGTGTAGGCATAGAAAAGACCAACAAGGACCTAAGGTAAACGTAACTCAAGAGGAAAACATAGTTGCTACCCTTAGTGAGGTGAATGCGGTCCAAGGCAAGGTGAAAGGGTGGTGGTATGATACATGTGCCACCGTCCATGTCACCTATGACAAATCATTATTCAAGACCTTTGAAGAGTCAAAGGGCAACCATGAGATTCAAATGGGCAATGTGGGCAAATCCAAGGTGCTAGGCAAAGGTACCATTGAAGTCTTTTTCACCCCCGCCAAGAAAGTTACATTAGTGAATGTACTTTATGTTCCCGGAATGAGTATAAACTTGGTAAGTGGTGATTTGCTTGGCAAGCCCGGCATTAAAGCCGTTTTTGAGTCCGGTAAACTTATTCTTACCAAATCAAATGTATTTTTGAAAAAAGGTACTCTTGTGAGGGTAAGGTTAAGTTGTGCACCAATGATGTAACTTTCAATGTTATCAATAAAAATGTTAATTTCACCTATATAGTTGAGTATGATTCTTTATTTTTGTGGTATCTTAGAGTATCTCACATAGGTTTTTCAACCATGAAAAAAGTAGTAAAATGTGGTATGATTGCATGCACTATTAAAAACTATGGTAAATGTGAAACATGTGTTAAGGCAAAAATGATTAAGAAATCATTTCCTAGTGTAGAAAGATCATCTAATTTACTAGATTTAATCCATATTGATCTTTCTAAATTAAATGGTGTTTAACTAGAGGTGGTAAAAACTATTTTCTTACTTTTATAGATGATTTTAGTAGATATACCTTTGTTCTACTTTTAAAGCATAAAGATGAAAATTTTGATGCTTTTAATGTATATAAATTAGAAGTTGAAAATCAACATAATAAAAATATTAAGGTGCTAAGAAGTGATAGAGGAGGAGAGTACTTCTCTAATGAATTCAATACATTTTGTGAAGAAAATTGTATAATTCATTAGTGCACCGCACCTTATACACCACAACAAAATGTTGTTGCCAAAAGGAAAAATAGGACTTATCTAGAGATGATAAATTCTATGTTGGTGTTTTCTAAGTTGAATTCAAACTTATGGGGTGAAGCGTTGTTAACCGCTTGTCACATTTTACTTTATTTGTATCTTTTGCTTAGAGTTGTATTTCACCATTCTCTTCTTCTAATTCTTTTCATATTTATTTGTATTTTCAGTCATAGAGTTGTAACACTGTTTAATCAATAATTATTTATTTGTAATATTTTGTCTAGAGTTGTAATTTTCTTACTAATTTCCACTGAGTTAAATTACTTTTTCCTAACAAGTATTTCCCATCCCTAAGATTTGAATATTGAACTTCAAATTGATTTTTTTTATATTTAATTATTTTAATTATTCTTTTTAAATATGATTTAATTTAAATAAAAAATAGGCTATAATAGATCAGTTTTATTTTAAATAAATAAAGATTAAATAAATTAGTTAATTACCTTTCTAAACTTGAAAAGAAGCAATTCTTTTCTAAGTCATTTGTTTCTAGGTTATCAGATTCTCTCAAAAGAAAAAAACAATAGAATTTTCTAAACCTGAAATTCTAGAAGTTTTTATAGTCTCTCTCCTCTCAAACCTCTCTAGATCTCATGTGTTGAGTACATCTAGAAAGCCTAAAATTAACCTATAAATCCTACGTTCCCACACACGTCCTTGTGTGTTAGAGGAACGACTTGGAAGGCCAAGGTGTGAGCTTTCATAATGATAGGAAGATCGTTGATTTTACTAAAAGACTCAAGGACACTTGAAAGGCTACGAGAGGTAACACTACAACAGTTATGCCCATATATTACATTAAAATATCACATATTTTAAAAAGTGCTATTGTCGCATGGTAATAGAAAAAGACACGGACATTTTACTTAAATGAAATGAAAATGGGCGGTAAATGAAATACACAGGCGCTAAATGAAAGACAAAAGCAATCTCTAAGGTTGAATCCCTAATAACTCTACACGCCTCCTCTGTTTCTCTATCACACTCAGTATCTCTTTCTCGCTCGTTCAATCTTTCTTTCTTTCTCTCTGTTTATTGCAGGTGTGTAACAAGGTGATGGGGGCCTGTGGCTTGGGTCATGTGACAGGGAGGCTCGACTCGTGGGTCTACGGTGTGGCTTGTTCGTGGGTGTGACGGTGCTTGCGGCGGTGGGTCTACAGCGTGGCTCGACTCGTGGGTCTACCATGGTCTTGTACTAGCTATCTACGGTCTCTACAATCTGTTCATGTTGTTCGTTGTCTTCCTCCATCTCATCTACCACATATTCCCTCCCCATGTTTCGATGACTTCGATGGAGATTGACTTGCAGAGAAATGGTCTAGCAGGCTGTATAGGGAGGAGCTCCAGTTGCTTACGCCCAAGAAATGGAGAGGCTAACCGCTAAAGAATCCCTTCTTCTTGCTGTGAGTCTCAAGTTTTAAGAATTTGTGTATTGTAGTTGATAAGACCTAGCATTTGAGCTTTGAATTTGGGATTATTTATTTATTCAGTTTAAGGATTCTGGGGGTTTTTCCAAGCTTCAATTTTTATGGGATTTTTACTTGTTCAAGCTAATCAGATCGCCATTCTTGGAGGGTCGGTGGAGTTTCGAATGGTTTGGGTCTGGAAGCCCAGGTTTATTTGCTGCCAAAATCATATTCGAGTGAGTTTTCTATGCACTTATGTGTTACTCAGCTTTGAGAAATGTGATTTGTAGTTGTCAAAAATTATGTGGTTAGTGTGAAATTGGATTGAGTTGGATAACAACTGATCATGTTTAATGTTTATTGTAACCCGTGAACTGTTTGCAGGAGATTTCCCTCAAATTTGGCTCCTTTTCTCCCAATGCTCCCAACTTAATTTGATTGACCATATGGTTTCAGATGATTTTACAAAATTAACTTTTACTTCTTATTCTAAGATGCCGAACATTTAGTACAAATGGGAAATAAATCTGTTTGCATGTTTTTTTTAATGTTGACTCGATTTGTATGCTTTGATAACTTCATCAGCACATAGCTGCATATATATTTCTTTTTAAACGGCATTTATTATGTTCGTTTGAATGCAGATAGAAACCAAGTTTACTCTGTCAACAAAATTGACTGTTGAAGGAACACTTCGAATGAGAGAGGAATACGCAGGAGGGGTTTTTGAGACACCAAAGGTTATCGAAGAAACGGTGCCAGAACAGCTTAAAGGTGCACTTGGTCAGTCAGCAAACATAATACAACAACTTCCTGTACTTGTTAGGGATGCTTTTACTGGTGGTCTGAGAGTTCCTTTGAATAAGAAAAATTTATGCTTTAATGACCATTTTTGAAACCTTAAAAATTTGAGTTAGTACCTACCTATAATCACTGTTTTAATATGTTGTCAAAAATTGTTTAGTCAGATATTGCTTGTTCTTTGTCCTGGAAACAACTCCTATATGGGATAGAACCCTGTCCTTTTAGCCTATTAACTTTTGCATTACCATTCTTGCTTGTATAAGAAAAAAGTAATCAGCCTTTGGCAAGTTAGTATCCTGCACTTGACATTTGCAGTTTCTTGGAGTTTTATTATCTTTCAGATTTTCTTTATATAGCTCTTTTATAACACCCAAATGCACTTGACATTTGCAGTTCCCTGGAGTTTTATCTTTAGTTGCTTTTACATAGTTCTTTATAACACAAAAATGACTCGAGCTATTAGAGCCGCTAACATAACTATTAGTATCTGAAAATTTGAAATTTGCCAAAGGATCATTAAGTGTTGACTGCTGAGGATACTTTTTGTACTCACCTTTGATTACACTTGATCATTATAATATTCCCTAGAAAGATGCAAAAGATCATTAAAATGTGGTACCTGTTAGGTCGATTCTTACAGCTACTAACTGTTATGGTTAGTTAGTTGTTCATTGTAACTAATTATTGTTATTTTTTAGATTAGTTACTTTATTAGTTTTGGTCTTTTATGTATATATACTCTTTTGTATCATTACTTCATTAATGAGAAATGATTCTATTCATTTAGTCACTAAGTTTCCTTACAGTACCTACCACCAATGAGGAAAAAAAACATTAAAAATGTGGTAATTATAAATATAAGGTGCCATATGATTATATTTTAAGAGAGATTTTTAAGATTCAATTTTTAATGAGAATTGAATCATGATTTCGTTTACTTTTCCTTGCTGACTCACTAGGTTATTACTATAAAATGTGAAAATATCCTAAGCATTTCATCTTACGCACACAGGTGGAACTTTCCAGAGACTATGAATGATCTCATATCTTGATGATGAGATACTTGTACGTATACTTTTACCAAAAACTCTTTCCACCAAAGCATAAGTTCAGTTGCATTTACTAAATTGTTATTTTGGTAATTTTAAACACAATATCTTATGGTGCTCAAGGCACTGCAATCCTAATTCTATGGAACTTAGTGTAGCTATAATAGATGTGATAGGAATTGCAAAATAAAATATTCTTAAATGATGCTTGGTAAGGAAATTAGTTGCAACTCCTTTCAATTTGTAGAAGAAATGTGAAAAATATATATTCATATATAGAAATTTGCAAATATTTTAGAATGGATATGATCTTATTCTTAATAGTGCCTACCCTAAAGTGAGAAGCTTTTTCACTAACCTCTATTAAAAACTAACACATCAGTGTAGATAAAATCAGATTATCACCCTCACTTAGTTAGCATGATAATGTTTTCCTTAATTTTAGATCCTTCTATGGCAAGCGATATGCATTGGGTGTGAAACTGGAAGTACAAACTAGAATTTGAACACTAAACTCTAAATGTGAACTAGTTGTAGTTTTAATAGATCCTTATGCTACTTAAATTCTTCCATGTACAGTTTTGAGATATTGTTGCAAGCTCAAATAGGATTCTGTTAGTTAGGTTGCTCTAAATATTTTGCTATATGCATATACCAGCTCTGTATTCTATTATAGACTATTAATTGTATTGAATATAGCTTCTTGAGTTTAATATTATTAATGAACCAATAAACTTTCCATGATTCTATTGTTTAGCCATAGCTTTGTCTTTCTATATATATGAGAGGACTAAATTTTTAAAAGAACAACAAATTATTCAACATTGCTTGGTTCTTTAATACACTTCATAACAACTTTGATAATCACGATTTTCCATATAAATGAATTTCTAAGCTTTGCCTTGTGTATGAGCTAGATGACAACTTGCTTCTTGCAGCTAAATTCTTGGACTATGCTAATTGATTCCATGTATTATTTATTGTCCCAAATCATATTTAATTTCTCTTTTAAAATATATTATTTTTCATGTATTAAATCTGATTTTATTTTTGATACAGTAATCATCTACACATCCTATTTTCAATTATTTGGTCCTCCTTTAGGTGTATTGGTTATTCTAGTAAGTTTTATTGATTATAGGCTGACTTGTCTTGATGTTCATTCTCTTAGCTTTGTGCATTGAAATGGTTAGTATTTTGGCGGTCGTCATTGTATTGTTGATGGTCTAATACTCATAATACTAACTAATTTGAGTTATTGATTTAAATTTTATTTGCATAAACTGAGATGGGGAATTGTGGTTTGAGTACGAGCTGTGTGAACATTGATGTTTGTGTATATTGATTGTGTTCAAATTGGGTATTAATTATGATTTATAAATGCTTCAGTGATTCTTGTAAAGCATTGGATTGGTAGCTAATTGCAAGAGGTATGTTGTATTTGATTTTTTTTTTAATTTTGAATCTTTTATAATTTTGAATAGAATTTGTATAACTTTAGTGGAGTTTGAATATCTTAGATATTCATCCGTAGTGAAGTAGGTTCTGGGAATTCTGTGTTCTGCGGTGATAACGTAAGGTTGAAAACTTGCATGTATTAGTGAAGTAGGTTATGAGAATTATGTGTGCTGCGGTGATATATGGATGAAAACCTATGTTGTTTGATTTGTTTGAATTGTTGGTGTTGATTATCTTATGGAAACTAGGTCTGTAGGATTTTGAGAAACCTTTAATAGTGAAATCTATAATAAAAATGGAAAATTCATTGCTCTTGCTATTTGGCACTTTATATTTGATCTAATTCTAGTTCATGTGTCTATGCTATTAGGTTTTCTTTATAAATTAGTTGTTGTATTGTATATATATTTATATGTTTGGTTGGTGTATCATTTGCATTTTCATTTCATAATCATAAAGTGCTTGAGCTAACTTTTCTAATGAGTATTTTACCAAGCATAAATCTTCAATCTTTCATGCCTATGTGCTGTAGTTAGTGTAATTGCATGGCCAACTTATAAAGTCATAATGAGTTTATTAACTTTCTTTCCTTTTGTACTCTTTTAGTTTACTATTAACTCTAAGTTTAAGCATTAATTATTTAAGCTCTTGTGTAGCTAAACAAATCAACTTCACAACAAAGACAAGTGCACAATGGAATGGATGATGAATTGGAGGGTGGACCAAGCTTCATGGTTTACTTTTTGTGTATCTTGTTATGTTTCTGATTTTTACTTTTGAAGCATAAGATGTGCAAGACTATATAATTTTATTATGTATGCTTTCAAACTCAAGTTAGAACTAAGAACTTTTGAAGTTGACAATGTCATGGTTTGAAGTAGTTCGTCTTCAAATGTAAAAATACTCATGGTTTATCATATATATTGAATATTTTAAATTTTTTGATCTATTTAATATTACATTTGTGATCAATTGTGATTTTTTTAATCAAAATACAATAATAAAAACTTTTTACAACAATTAAAAATGCATATTACAAAATAACAAAATGTTATTAGTGGGAGAATTTACAATAATTATGGTTGTTTTGTATAATATATTATAATTGGGACAAAAAGTTATGATTTATATAATAGAATGAACTAAAAACGTTATAAAATGATCAAATATAACAATTTTCATAACAAAATACATAAAGTATAAGATTAAACTCCAAATTTATAACAAAATACTCTAACTAAATGTTATTTTTTGAATATTATAGCAATTAAAAATGTGTTATTGAATAGTTTAAGATAACATCGAACATAGCAATCGAATACTGTTATAGAAAAGACAGGACTTTTAATAACAGGAACTATGTTAGCGTTTTCAGAAGCGTTATCAATACTCCCGGTTAGCAGTTTTTAAGTGTTATGAATATTGTTTTTTCTTGTAGTGTAATCTCTATTCCTTGTATGTGCTAATTAATTTATCTATATATTTATGATCTTGGCTGGTACTAATGATTTTTAAAAACCTTTTTCCTACACATTCTTTTGCATATTTTGATATTTTTATAGTTCAATACCAACAATTGGTACCAGAGGAGTCTTATATATATATATATTAAATGTTGTGTGGATTTCTTCCATTTTTTATATGTATGTTAATATGTATGATATATTTTTTGAATGTATGGTTGAATGGTGAATCGTTAATTATATGGTGTTATTTGGTTAGGAACTTATTTTAATTTTTTCATAGATCACGTGTAAGCCAGCTGGGGCATAGGATTTTTCGTAACTTTTTATTTTTGAAAATTGAATGTGAAAAATTCTGGACTCAAGAATAAAAAGGGACCCGAGCCAAGAGGCCCGAGCCTCACACCAGCCACGGGCACAAGGTCCCGTGCTCCCTACACCCAGTTGCGCAAGAACAAGCCCCCTACGCTTAGCCTAGCGCACCCCTGTTCTCCTGCCTTTTGCGCCCTGTGCCAAGCTGCGTGCGCCATTGCCACTGCACCCAGCCACACGTGCCTCATCCCTAAAACCACCTACGACAGCCATGCCAGAGCCCTTGGTTGCTTTCCCATCCCGCCGACCCTAGCCTAGGGCACCATTCTTGATGCCAATCAAAATCTTCTATTTGTGCTAAATATCTTTTATTTAATTCATTTTAAATTATTTGAATTTAAAAAGATAATTATCTTATTTTATTTTTATTAGAAAAATAAAATATCTTTTAGTTGGTTAAGATCTTATCTTAAGATTAAATAATTATTTGAATTTCATTCTTTTAATTATTTAAATTCAGCTAAATTAAAAAGATGACAAAAATGTTATTTAATTCAAAATTAGTTTTAATTAAATAAATTAAATAGAAAATTTGTTTCCAATTAATTATTTGGGCCTAATGGATTCTAAGAATTATGAAGATGGGCCTATATGAGAAGAGAAACAGTTTGGAGTCTTGTAAACAACTAAAGCTCACTTTGTAATTTAAATTTCTATTTTTCAAGGGTTGTAAATTTAGAAATACCCAATAATACTAGGTTCATCATTTATTGTTTATTTATTTTATTTATTGAAATAAATATTAATTAATGTTTGATTGATAACATGATCATGCAGTTGTTTATTACATGCTATTTATGAAATCCCACACAGTTTGAATTAATCATGCATCTTTTAGAAACATGATTATCTAGGATTGTCCTAAGTGTTTATATGAATTGTTTTGGTGAAATCAATTGCATGTAAACTGCATCGTCTTAAATTAGTTAAAACCTGGTACATCACACCATAATAAAGGCAATAGTTATATGCCTTTAAGATAACCAACTTTATTTAAAAAGTGTTTTAGTAAAGTTAGATGAATGCAATGGGTAATTATGTAGATCAAATTAATTGTAGAAACATGCTCTTTTATAATTATATGTATTTTGTAATTAATTACAATCATAGGGTTATTAATATATACAAGTAATTAATTTAGAGTTAATTGGTTAAATTAATAAACACATTTATTCTAAAATATTAAGTGGGAGAAGGTGAACATCTGAATGTGACCTATGGTCTCCATTATTAGTACAACACCCTGAAATATGAATAGGGCCTCGAGGCAACTTTGTTTCATCCCCTAAGGAAGGTTTCTAGATATATTAATACCAAGGTTGGCTTCTTGCGAAGGTAGTTAAGAGTGGTGTATTTTAGTCTTGACCAACCCTAAGGTGGAACTCTCTAAGTTAAGTCATGAATTCTGAAATAATGGGTCATACTAACAAAGATACAATTAATCTTTTGTAGTGGGTTATTGTATCTTGGCCAAACCAATGATATTTTATTTTTAAAAGAGAAAATATGAGTTATTTTATGCTTTAAATAATAAAGATAAGATTGTCTTCTAAGCTATCTGAATTTAATTTGACTAAGGCGACACATTATTTGTTTGGTAGTTTAATCGTGGAATAGTAAATGTTAAGTTTATGTGTTTTAATTGTTGCATTCATGCATCATATTTACTTTCCAAATTATTGATAATTTTCAAATTATAATGTTCTTTTATTTTATTTCTTTCAGTAATGTCGAACGGTGGCAATCCTATTTTAGTTTACTATCACTTGAAAAACTTAATGGTGATACTTTTATAAAGAGGAAATCGAATCTAAATTTGATGTTAATCTGTGAGAACCATAAATTTTTCCTAATAGTGGAATGTCCTGAATAGTCCGCTGCCAATGTCCCAAAAAGCGCTCAGGAAAAATATGATGCCTGGATTCAATCCAATAATAATGCTAAGTGTTACATGCTTAAGAGCATGAATGATGTTCTGAGAACAAAGCATGAACCCATGGAAACTTCTTTTGAGATAATGGAATCTTTGTAGGCCATGTTTGGGCAACAATCTGATCAAAGCAGTTGTCTGTAAAAATGATTGGTTGTTTATCCATCTTTTGCTGCTTTTGCATGCGCTACTCGAGAGTATACACCACATCATCGTGGGTCTTCATCTTCTGTATGTATCCCTTCTGGGCTCCATTGCTTATTTTTGCCAAATGTGGCCCACCTGAGATTGTGGCAATGTCCCTTCCTTCCATTGGAGGTGGAATGAGTGGTTTTTCAAGAGCAGGAAGAACCGCAGGTGGTTTAGACAATAGCCCAGAGCTAGCCACTGATTTTGTATGCCCTGTTGGTTGAGAGCTACTAGATTCCAAGCATACTGTGCTAAAGGTCATGCCCAGATCAATGTTTTGATCTCATACTTTATCTAGCAACAATCATCTGTGGTATGGTCGATGTCGTTGTGGAAACAACAAATTTTTATTGAATCTCTTTTAGCCCATTGATTCTTCATGGGCTCGGGTTTCTTCCATGGGAGGCGAGAAGAATGTGCCAAGTATATATTTTCCTATGTATCTGCTAAATCAATATACACGGTGAAAATAGAGATGTACTTATCTCAAGCTTTGTTTTTCTGGGAGCCCGCCTAGTCGCCTTCATTATTCCCCTTTCTCTTATTATTACCTGCCTGGTTGTTATTGATAATTGACTGAGCTGGTGCCACAACATTTGTTACCACTCCAATGGGTTGAACATGAATACTACTAGATCCTACCATTGCTGACTCTACCTCCTTGAGGTTAATCCACTCTTGAGCTCGATACAGGAACTCATCAATGTTCTTAACCCCTTTTCTATGGAGGTCTCTCCATAAGTCTCCTATTACAATTTTCCCGACTCACATTGCCATGAGTTTGGCATTGTCATCAACATCTCTTACCCAAGCTGTGATATTGGTGAACCAGTTTATGTAAGCCTTGAGAGACTCACCCGGTTGCTGCTTTATGTTGGCCAAGGAGTTAGCCTCCATGCATATCCCCTTCGCAGATCGAAACTGTTTCTTGAAATCTGATGACAGTTGATACCAAGAAGTGATTGTATGCCCCTTGAATTTTTGGAACCACATTTTGGCCGCACCTATCAAGGTTGCTATGAGTAGAATGCATCGCAGGTCAACGCTCACATTATGGGCCCTCATCAAGGTGTTGAAAGTCTCGATGTGGTTAGATGGATCAATGGTTATGTCGTAGTTTCCATATGTGGCATCTTGAAACCCTCCAGATAGGGAGATTCAACAATATGAGGAGAAAAAGGCTTGAGTTCCTCATCAGAATCACAGTCATCCTTGTTCTTATCTTTTCTTCCATCAGTGCAAATCATTCTTGAGTTGGATCCCTCACTATTTGGTTATTAGGGAGCTGGTTATTAGCTCCCATCTCAGGTTGCGCGTAATCTAGGTAATTTTCCCTTCAAGCTTGAGCATGATTATTTAGGACGTTCCCATCATCACGCCTCACTGAAGGGTTCTCCCTTGGTTGAGTGTAACCTAGCTCATGATCATGACCTTTTTTTCTCTGAAGTGAGGTTAGGTGCTCATGCAAAAATGTAAGCATAGTTTAGATGATCTCTCAAGTTAGATTATTGTCTTCGAGAATGAGTGTTGTGAACACTCTCCAACCTGTCTTCATGATGACTCTCCATCCAATAACTTCATTTAACAAAACTCACCGCCCGTTGACGAGGTCGGTGAGTCTGGTTGTTAATGTAGACTCGAATCCCTGTGTCGCGAGATCGAGTGACATAAGTGACCTCTCTTTGAATAGAGTTTCTTTCATCACTTCCACACAGAGACATATTTCCTCGAGCTCGTGGAGGTGATTGAGCTCGAGGGGGTTATGGGTGGTGGATCGGTGTTGGCAAATTTCTTATAAATGATGCCACTGGTCGTCCATTTGGGAATATTATTTGTGGCCTCCCATCATCCACCACGATCTCCCTTTTTGGTTGTGGCTTTGGGGGAATTTGAGCTCGTGGATTGGGGGAAGTTCGTTCTATGTTTATTCACCTTTAAATTGGTCCTAGCTTGGCCAGGGTGATCAAGTTGTTTCTTATGCGTGTGAGCAGTTTGCTCGTTCCTAGGAGCGTGTGCAGGTCACTCATTCCTGGGAGCTTGCTCTGATGGTACAATGCTGGGAGTGGTAGTTCAAATTGAATGATTGGTATTTGTGCGGCAACGTTCGCGACAATGATCTAGTCCCCTGAGAACCATTAGCTCTCCTTCTGATATTCAGATCGGTTACAAGAGGTGTAGTGTCCCAAAACTCGTAATAAGGTTTTAATGCCTGAATTAGCATGTCGAGAGGGAACTGGGGGAAATTATGGGAATTATATTACAATATAATTGAGTATTCATGATTATGTGTATTAAATGTGCTTAAAGACCCACTTTTGTCAAAAATGGACATTTTTGTAATTTTGACCCATTGAGGGTATAATTGTAATTATTGTGTTATGTGCATTATGACCACATTATTATGTGGGTATATATGATCTTTGACATGAGTGGATCCTTTCGACCGGTTTTAGCAGAAAAGCCACAACAAGAAAAATGCCAAGCTTAGGTCAAGCCTAGTGGTATTTTGGGAATTTTCTGTATTTTGGGAATATGAGAAAAATGAAATTAATGGATTGGATAATTGGGTATTATGGGTTTAGTTGATAAATTTGGTGATTTGTGGTGTATTTAAAATTTTAAGCTAAATGACTAAAATTCCCTTGAGATTAATTAAGAGGCTAATTAGAGGTATGGGAAAAATGGTGTAACGCTCTACTAATCTAGAACGGTTACAAAGTGTGTTTAAAATAGTGTTGGACTTGCTAAGCAAGTCATTTAGACTTAAACATGTGATTAAAGTAACTAATGGTTCAGGTATTAAAAATTTTGGTCAAAGAAGTAAATATTTTCATTAAAATGTTTTAGTCTATACACGGGATCCCAAAATAGAAGTTGAAAAGTTATTTACAACTCAAAAAATTACAAAATAAGCCGGCCCAAGCTGCAAAGCAGGGTTCAACCCTAGTTTCTCCCAAGCAATCCCGATCGTGCGGTCGAGCATGCTGCATATGTGCACATCACCCCTGAAGCTCTCATGGCTGGTCCAACTTACCCTTGCCCTTACCTGCACTATAGAGCACCCGTGAGCCAAGCCTCAGCAAGAAAACCTCACATGGCATAACAATAGTCCAAATATTCAAAAGAAATAAACACATGCTTCACATATATTAGATACATTCATTCAAATTATATAACATGTAAACTGTAAACTATAACACCCTACTTCCTTAGAGCCGTTACTAAGTGATTTTAAAGAAAAACGTGCCATTAACTCGCCAATCGAGGTTTTAGATTAAAAGTGTAGCTAAACTGTGTTGAAGGTCATTTTAGGGCATCAAATATAAAAATCTATTCATTCATTAAAAACAATAAAAGTTAAACATTTGGGATCCCAAAATACTGTTTAGAAAATATTTACAACTCAAAATACATTTAGGGTCGACTAGGCGAAAAATTCAAGTCTATACATTGCATTTCCCAAAAATACCCTTGGCCATAACAGCCAGGGTGTAACGACCCAAAATTACTAATAAGGCTTAAGGGCCTTGATTAGTGTGTCGGGAGGGAATAATTGGAAGATATGTGAATTAATGGTGAAAATGCATGATTATATTATATGCATAATCCTATGATTATATGGATATGTGGAGTGCGTGTTTAGGAGTATTAGGTAAGTATGCGGGCCCTATTTAGTCTTTAAGGGCACAATGGTAATTTTGGCCCATTAGGGCATAACTGTGATAAACTGTTGAGACCACATTATTATGTGGATACATTTTTGTTTGCAGCATTCGGCACGAGGCGATCCTAGGGAGCAAGCAGCGAGAAAGTCACAACGGGACTCGGTACATGACTCGGGGCAAGTCAAGGGGTATTTTTGGTAATGGACATTTATTTGGGTTATTGAGTTATGAAAATAAATAATTGGAGAGATATTTGAGGTTAGGAAGCCTGGGTGGGAATATCGGGGAATTTTACCATTTTGCCCTCGGGGATGTTTTTGGTACCCCGAGCTTTGGGATTAACTTAAGTAACCCAAGTAAGACAAACATAAAGAAGGAAATAGCTAGAAACACCTAAACCGACTCTTTTTCCTTTCCTCTCAACTCATTCAGTTCTCTCTCAAAGAACCATTGGAACTTAAGGAAATTCAGCTCGAAATTCAGTGAATTGAGTTGAAGTTTTAGAAGATTAACTTAGTATTTAGCTAAGGAGTTCAACGAGGATTGAGGTAAGATTTGAATCACACTCTTGGTTATTTAAATTATGTGGTTTTGATTGAAGACTGAATTAAAGCTAGGATCTTGGGAGTTAGCTTAGAAATTTCTTAGAAAATTGGTTCTTCAGTGAAGGTAAGCTCGAATTTACGATCTAATGTCTAAATCTTTGTGTTTTCTTGACTGGTTTCGATGTTTTTAAGCTTTTGGGTTTCAGAGATTGAAGTGGGATTTTGATAAGTTTTTAGGCTAATTTTTTGTTGGATTATGTTGCTGGAAACGTGTTAGAAGTTTTGTGATAATTAAGTTGTGAAACTGGGATGGTTTTGGGTGGTTTTGAGTGAGGTTTGAATGATAAAAATTGTGGTTTTTCTGAGTTCGAGGAGCTGGGCCGCGGCTTTGTTCTAGAGTGCCATGGCCCTACAGAGTAAGGAAGAGTCAGGAAGGCTCTGAGGTAAGGGAGCGTCGTGGCACAACAGGGGCAGGGCCGCGGCACTTGTCTATGTTCAGGGAGGCCTAGCCTCTGTTTCAGGGAGCGAGCCGCAGCATGTGTCTTAAGGGTTGTGGCCCTTAACGGCACTTTTGGCCTTTTCAAGGTTTTAAGTGCAGGAACCTAGTCTACGGTGCTCAGGATTGATTCTACTACCGTGTTTGGTGGAATTCGATGTCCTGGAAGCTAGAAATTTAATCGGAAACCTTTTTACAATTATTGATTGAATCCTTTATCATGGTTGTGACTAGGTGTACGCTTGGACTCGGGACAGGAACGTGCTCGGGGGTCGTCTTTCCTAATCAAAGCACTTGGAATTAAAGGTAAGAAAACTGTAACGACCCAAATTTAATAATAAGGCTTAAGGGCCTTGATTAGTGTGCCGGGAGGGCATAATTGGATTATATGTGATTTAATGATTAAAAGTATGTTATATGACTATTTGAATATCTGAGATGCATGAATATGTGTATTAGTATGCATGCAGGCCCTGATTAGTTTAGAAAGGGCATAATTGTGAATTTGTCCCATCGAGGGCATAACTTTATATATATGTGATAATTGTTGAGACCACATTATTATGTGGATATGTTTGTGATCTGTGATTCGAGACAATCCTAGTGAGCGGGTTAGCGAAAAAGTCACGGCGGGGATTTATACCTGGCTCGGGCTGAGCCTAGGGGTATAAATGGGAATTTAGATAATATATTGGGGTTAATTTTGAAATTGAAGAATATAATTAATGACTAGCTAAGTGTCGAGAAGTAAGCAGTAAATATTAGAGACACTCGAGGAATTACAGGAATTGGGTGAAATGACCAAAATGCCCCTAGGTGGATTAAAAGATTTAGAATTAAAGGGGAGGATACTGTGGTCATTTGGCTTATAAAGGATAGGTATAACTGAGGCTTTACACTTAGTGGAACTTGTAGAAAGAAATAGAAGTCTGAAAGAAAGAAAAAGAAGGGAAAGAAAGGGGAAGGAAAAGCAGGGCATTTCCAAGGTCGGTTTGGGACCTCTTCATCATTTTCATCTGGGGGTTTGAGGCTAGAATCAAAGGAGCTTAAGGCTAAGATTTTGAGCTTGAGGTCTTGATCAGATTGGGGAAATCTAGCTGGGGTTATTCATCAGTTGAGGTAAGACTTTGAGGTTTTCTTCAGTTTCTGGTTTTCATGTTGAACTAAGATGTCTAAGCTAAATTTGATGGGAATTCTAGGGAATTCAAGCTAAGGGTATGAGGAGGAGTAAGCGAAGGAGGTGTAGAGGCTAACTTAAGGTCGAATCCCCATTGAAGGTATGAAATTCTAGCTCTAAATTATGAGGTTTTGGTTGTTTTGCTGAAGTTTCTGAGTTTGAGATTGGGAGTGCATGCGTTAAAATTTTATGTGGTTGGGATGCTTGGGATGAGTTACACATGTTAGTAAGCTTGATTCTAAGTTTGGTTGAAGTTTGGAGAAGTTTTGGTAAGTTTTGGCTCGGGGAAAATCGAAGGAGGGAAAATAGCATTTGCTGTTCTGTGACAAGCGCTACAGAGCTAGCCTTTGGGCGCTGTAGCGCTAGGCCATATAGCCTGGGATGATTTTGGGCTCTGTTTGTAGCACTGTAGCACCCTCCTTAGAGCGCTGTACGCTACCCTATTTCCAAAAAGGGGTTTTTGAGTTATTTTCAAGGGTTTTTGCCCGGGGGTTCGGGGTTTGATTCCACCACCTCGTTTGGTGTAATTGGGGCTTCCCGAGGGCTCGGGATTGGTCCCAAGGATAGGTTTTGGACTTGAGATTTGGTGATGATTTTGATCTATGGTTGTGACTAGGTGTGCACTAGGGCTCAAGAGGGATCGTGCTCAAGGATCAAAGCAAACGAAGCTAGTGAATTTAAAGGTAAGAAAACTGCACCTGGTTATGTGTTTGTGATGGGACTAAGTGTTCCCCATATCTGTATAATATTAAAGATGGTATTATGCCACGAGACATGTGATAAAAGACCTAAGGGTGTCGTATACAACATTTGCGCACAGGGCGCGGCTTGGCCACTGGTAGCCGAGGACAGCTTAATATTCACTGAGCTTGGTTTAAGCGGGCCGGAGTCAATGGGATAAACAGAGGGTGCGGCCTAAGGGCGCTAACCCTAGTTATCATTTGTGAATTGATTATTGTTATGAAATGATATGTTTGGTATTCTGAATACTTGGTTATCATGGATGCTTAAACTGTTGAGAACATGTTTATGTGATATGAGATATTGGATTGTCTGTTGACTGTTTATGCTCTGTTATTCTGTTTTCTTGCTGGGCCTTGGCTCATGGGTACGTGGTGCAGGTAAAGGCCAAGGCAAGTTGGACCAATCCTGAGATGGAGGGCTGCGGGGCTGAATGTACATAGTCAGTTGTTCGGCTGCAATGGTTGAGGAGTGGATTAGGACAAGGAATGCCTAACAGTCCGTTTTGCCTTAGAGTGGCTAATTATTGTATTTAAATCTTGAATCTTTGTAAATGATTCTAATCTTGTTATTTTTTGGGATCCCGTGTAAGCAGAAAATGTTTATGTAAAAGGAATGTGGCTTTTGAGACCAAAATATTTTAACCCTAGTTCCACTATAGTTTTAGTGACACGTTTTAATTAAATGACTTGATTAGCAAGTCTAACGCCTTTATAAACACACAGTGTAACAGTCTTGGCTATCCAGGGCGTTACAAAAACTACACTTGATTATGTGGTGAGTTTGGGACTAAGTGTTCCCTATATTTGTATGCATTATTATATGATGATGATAAACCATGTGAATATGATGGGACTAAGAGTTCCCTGTACTTGTATATGATGTCATGAGATGGTATTATGCCATGGGGACATATGATAAATGACCTAAGGGTGCCAGAATCTATAATTGCGCATAGGGCGCAACTCGGCCACTGGTATCCAAAGACAGGTTAATAACCACTGATCTCGGTTTAAGCGGATCGGAGTCAGTGGGTTGAACATTGGGTTTGGCCTAAGCGAGCCAAATACAGTGGATTAAATAGAGGGTGCGGCCTATGGGCGTCGACCTTAGTTGTTGCTTGACATGTATACTATTGTTAAATTGATGTATATGATATGTTAAATATCTGGAAACTAGATCATTGGTTATTAACTGATGTCCTGGATTGAACGAATGCTATGGTTTGCTGGGTAATTGAATAATGTCTTGTAAATAATTTGGTTATGCTCTGTGAACTACTTGGTTATTGATATTAATTGTGCTATGATATTACGTTTTCTTGCTGGGTCTCGGCTCATGGGTGCTACGTGGTGCAGATAAAGGCAAGGGTAAGATGGTTCGACCATGGGTAGGGGAGCGCTGGGGGCGAGGTGTACATTGTCAGTGGCTCGGCCGCCATAGGGACGGGGACCTAAAATATGTATTTTTCCATTAGAGTGGCTTTGATTGTTTATAACATTTGGAAATTCTGTAAATATGTCATTTAAACCCTGATTTGGGATCCCATGTACCAAACATTTATTTTAATGAAAATTAATCGTTTATAACCAAAATATTTTAAACCTAACATGTTTATCTCATTAGATTCACGTTTTTATTTAAATGACTTGATTAGCAAGTCTCGCACTATTTCAAACACACAGTGTAACGGTCTTGGTTATCCAGGGCGTTACACAGGTAGGCCAAACATGTATCCGTCGCTCCACGCTCTCCATACTCATGGTTGGTCGATCATACCCTTGCCCTTACCTACACCATAGAGCACCCGTGAGCCGATGCCCAGCATGAAAACTCAACACAAAACAATTAATATATGCATATTTATCAATCAACATATAATAAAATAGCCAACAGGCTAAACACGTAACGGCCATGCCATCCCAGGAGCTTTACCAGGCCCTGGGTTTGCGATCTTCACTGTGAGGATGACTCCAGCATCCTAAGAGGGTCTCGCCCTAACGGCTCGAACTCCGCGTGCTCAACACTGTGCCAAACCCTTGCCATACTCCACTTTGCACTCCGCATGCTAGCGCAATTCCCGACCCTTGCCGTACTCGGCTTTGCACTCCACGTGCTCGATGCCGTTCCTGGCCCCTTGCCATACTCGGCTTCCTGCCGTTCTCGGCCTTCACCGTTCATTAACAAATATGTAATACATAGCATAATATCAACAAATATTAATACATATATTAAACATAAACAATAGGGCTACACCCTGCATTCAAATCAATAGGGCCATGCCCTGCAATACAAAAAATAGGGCTACGCCCTGCTCTACGGGTACAACAGTTTTCTTACCTGTGTCCCAAGCTTCTTGAGCACTGCAATCCCAAGCACAGTCCTCTAACCCGAGCCTCACTGATAACCTAGTCACAAAGCATCCACAATCGCCATCAATCAAGCTCTAATCCAATAAATAACTTTGGGATATAATTCTAGCCTCTGGGACCTTGTATTCTACCAATCCCAGTGGTAAAATCCTTCCCGAGCCTTAACATTTGGGTTCTTGAGCCAAAAACCTTCAAACATCCAATATTCAGATTTTGGGTCATGGCCCAGTCCCTTAAGGGCCGTGGCACACTCAAGTCAGAGGCAAAATGCCTTTCTATTGAGGGACATGGGATGCGGCGCTCCAATCCTTGGGTCGCGAGGCGCCTGGGCAGGCAGAGGCTTCCAGCCTCCTCGACACACATGGGTTGCAGCGCCTGAAGAATAGGGCCGCGGCTCGAGCCCGAAACCCAAAAAATCACCATTTCCTCTGCACATATCTTCGATCCTAACAAAAAAATTCCCACTCCAAACTCCAATCAAACCCAGAACAATGTTTGAATTCCTTATTAATATACCCCAAATATCACAGCAAAATCATAAACAACCCCACAATTAAACTTGAAATCCACTATCTTGCAAGCCTAAGATTCTAACATAATCAAGCAAAATTTAACAACTTAATTCAATTAAGAAGCTTACCTCTACACTTAAATCAGTTCCTGAGCTGATTCCCTGAACTTTAAGCTTCCCAATCCTCAATTCACCAGCCCAATTCTTCATGGTTTCATCAAAATTCTCAACATCATGAGAGAGGGAGAGAACTGAGCGATAGGAAGAGATAGAGAGCTGGGGAATTCTCTTCTGTCTTTTTCCTTTGCTTTACTCCAGAATATGCTAAAGGCTAAGGGTAATCCAAGCAACTTAAGTCCCAAAATACCTAAAACACCCCTAAGCCTATCCTCAACCGTTTAATGCCACCAAGGGCATTTCCGTCATTTTCCTAGTCCCGCTAATTCCCCAAGTTTCCCATAAATCCCCGTTTAATCCCAATATGTCCGAATCATTACTAAACTAATACCCGTTACACAATAAATTTTGAACACATATAACATTCCCAAAATACCCCTAGGCTCCTCCTGAGCCGGGTATTTGACCCCATTATGACTTTCGAGCAAAAATGCTCCCTAGGACCGTCTCGGATCGTGCATCACAAATACATCACCACTAACTTGTGATATCAATCAAAATTTACACAAATATTGCATTTATGCCCTTAACGGGCTAACATTACAAATATGCCCCAAATGGGGCCCACATGCATATTTAATTCACCTAAACATGCATTTCTACTCACATTCTCATCAAATTCACATAATAACATAATTAAATCAATTATTGCCCTCCATGCACGCTAATCAAGGCCCTAAGCCTTATTAGCAAATTAGGGACGCTACATAAATACATTCTACATTTTACAAAAGAATACTCATCTTAATCATATAAGCAATTACACGACCCAGGAAAAACAGTCTTGCAAAGTGACCCAACCGAGCGAGGAGTGTACTCAGGCACTCAGCTCACGGTTCATGCTGGGCAAGTGGGGACCACACCCTCAAGTTGAACTTGCACTTCGACCTGAGTTTCACACGCTTTCCCAAGTGGCCCAATTGAGTGAGATGCGTACTCAAGCACTCTGCCCTTGGTTCATGCCGGGCGAGGAGGGATTGCACCCTCAAACTGAACTCTCCTTCATGACTAGTGTTATGCATGCTTTGCCAATCATCCCCATGCTCAATGCGATGGCCATCCTGCCCCACGTTCCACACGATGATCGAGTATCAATCATACCATACATTCAAAGGTAGTTCAAGGAAAATAAGCATACCAACTAATAGCTCCAAATGCATATACTAGTTTTCTTACCTCAGGTCCCAAGAATTGAGGCAAGGTAACCCCAAGCACGATCCTTTTCCCTCGAGCCTAACGATGAACCTAATCACAGCTCTAAACGGTACCCCCGTTAAGATCCAAATCCAATTACTGAATTCGAGACCAATCCCAAGCTCTCAACACCTCCAATTACACCAAACGGGGTGGTGGAATTGTTCCCCCGAGCCCCCAAGTTCTTTCCATGCACTAAAAAAGGCTCATGCTTAAATGGGCACAGGGCAGGGGCACCCACACCAAGCGCAGGGTCGCTACATCGCAAACCCATAATTTTGTGCTTTGTTTCCTACAAATTTTCCAACCTCGAATCACAAAAATTAGTTCCTAGCCCTTTTTAAACAAAAATTCCATTCTCAAACCAATTTACCCAACATCAAAGAGCATCAAAACAAGACCAAAACACCCAACAACACAAAGATTCCCAAAATCATAACTTTGAGCTTCAAGATTCATTTCTTGCCAAATCTAAAATAAAAAAGTCTGAATCATAATTCAGATCACCACAAGCTTCAAAATCAGTTTATGAACTAATTCTCAACCTCAAACCAACCTCTATACTCTACCACAAGCATCAAATACAAAATTGGAATTCGAAACCCACCAAAACAAATAATACCATGAATGTAATGACCCAAATTTCCTAATAAGGCTCAAGGCCTTGATTAAAGGGTCGGGATGGAAAATTATGGAATTATGTGTATTATCATGTGATTATGTGAATAATATTATAATATGACTAGATATGCATGTTTAAGTGTATTAAATATGCATGGTGACCCATTTCTGTTTAATTGGGCAATTTTCATATTTTGGCCATTCCGGGTATATTTGGTATATATGTGGTATGTGTGTGATGCTTCATTATTATTTGGTTATGCTATGGTTACTCAGAACGAGACGATCCTAGGAGGTAAGCTAGTGGGATAGTCACAACGGGATTCATACTTGACACAGAGTGAGTCAAGGGCTATTTAGCACATTACCAAATTATTGGGTAATGGGAATTATTATTTGATGATAAATTGGGAGTTTGTGAGATAAGGGGGAAATTAGGATTTGCTTGAGGTTACTTAAGCTTGAAGTAACATGTCAGAGTTATAAAAAGAACATTCAGTACATTCTCTCTCTCTCTCTCCCCTTCCATTTTTGACATTGTTCCCATTTTCAAAGGAAACTTGAGTTTTAGGAGTCAGATTCAGGCAAGGATTGAGGCATAGCGAATCTAGTGAAGACTAAAAGCATATTAGCCGGAGGATTTAGTGAGGAACAACATAATTAGAGGTAATTTAAGCCTTGAATTCCTGAGTTTATTCTCTGTTCTTGGTGTTCTTGAGTTTTACAAACTCAAGACTTGGATTATGAGTTCCTATGGGGATTTTGGGTATTAATTGTTGTTTTAATGTTGCTAAGTGCTGGGTTCTCTATTTGCTGGACGAAGTGCTAACTATAGCACTGTAGCGCCCAATAGGTAGCGCTGTAGCGCTACACAGTCTTCAGAACTTGGTTTTTTTTGTACTTTTTGGGGTTTTGGCCCGAGGGCTCCGGGGATGATTATACCACCATGATTGGTGGGATTGGAGGTCCCGAGAGCGCGAGATTGGGTTTTGGAACTTGAACTCATTGAAACACCATTATTGTTGTGACTAGGTTATCGCTAGGAGGCTTGGAAACAGGATTGTGCTTATGGCTCATTTATTGGTAACCTATGCTTGGACCAAAGGTAAGAAAACTGTACCAAGTATGTGATGCATGAGATGCATATGATACATTTGGTTATGGCATGGCATGAAGGTTGAATATGGAATTGATCAGAGTGTGAGTCTCTATAACTGTGCATGATTATGATTATGCTTGTGATTATCGATTAAGCATGCTGAATGGCTTATATTTTGATGTTTGAAGGTGCATGGTTATAATTTTGCTGGTAATTATTTATGAGGCATGTTGAGTGCTATATATATGTTCATTGATTGCATAGTAAATGCAAAGCCGCTTTGCTTATCTGTGTATGGTACTGACTTATTAGTCAGCAACGACAATGGTGTCAGTGTTGATTGTGAAGCTGTGACTTATTCGTCAAGTTCATTAGTGGTATTGGTCACTGGTAGTATAGTATTGGCTTATGAGTCAAGAACGGTAATAGCGTGTTTAACGTAAGCCGAAAAGATTTGATCTAATCAACTTAAGCATTATCAACATGAGTATGAAATGCTTGACCGACCCTAAGTTTGATGAAAACAAAAGTGCTTGTCTAGTCTAAAGGTTGGTTACATAGAGCCAGGGCTATAAGCTCCGGTGACTGATACGTCACACAGCTAGGAGGGCATGGGACCTCAGAGACAGACTTATCAGTTATCTACTTAGAGAAAGACTTTTCAATCAATAATACGGAGATAGACTTATCAGTCATCTAATCAGAGATAGAATTATCAGTCATCTATACAGAGATGGACTTATCAGTCATCTACACAGAGATAAACTTATCAGTCATCTATATAGAGATGGACTTATTAGTCATCTACATAAAGATAGACTTATCAGTAATCTATACGGAGATAGAATTATCAGTCATCTAAACAAAGATAGACTTATCAGTCATCTACACAAGGATAGACTTATTAGTCATCTATACAGAGTACAAATTATTAGTCATCTATTCAGAGATAGACTTATTAGTCGTCTACCTCAAAGAGACTTATTAGTCATCTACCTTAGAGCGAGAGAATTATTAGTCATCTACTCAGAGCGCATGACTCTGAAAACATTTATTTGTACCTGCTTGCATGCATGAGTAGGGTTATTACTGCCAGGCATGCCTATTATGTTTCAGTGACATGTTATTACCTGTTCATGAGTATATTGAGTTTTCTTGCTGAGCCTCGGCTCACGGGTGCTATGTGGTGTAGGTAAAGGAAAAAGAAAGATGGACCATCCTTGAGTTGGAGAGCTTAGGTGACAATGTGTACATATGCTGCTGCTCGACCGCCACTTAGGTCAGCTGGTTGTAAATCTTTCATTGTAATTAACCTTTAAATTATATTTTGGGATCCCAATGGATACAGTAAACGTTTTAGTGAAATGTTTTATCTTTGACCAAAATTTTTAACCCTAAACCGTTAATCATACTTAGTTACATGATTATGGCCAAATGGCTCAGTTAGTGAGTTTATCACTGTTTAAAATGCACAACATAACGGTCCCTTAGTAGTAGGGCGTTACAAACTTGGTATCATAGCGAGCCAAGGTTAAGGGTTCCTGTAGACAAGCTGAGCATGTACACTCGTCACTAAAGATAAGCTTCACTCAGGGTATGGTAACTATTTATGTAGTTATGTGCTTAACTACTTAAATAGAATGTAAATACTTTACCTGCATATTGTATTAGGGAGCATGAGTTTCTGATAGATCCTAGCTCTTGATTATTGATATGATTATATGATTACCTGCTGTTTGAATATATATATATATATAAATGTGTTATTGGCATGCTGAAGTTGGAAGCATGGTATGTATATTGGAAGAGCAGGTTATGAATTGATGAACAAATGCTATGGGCATATTTTAACACTGCAGTGACTTGTAAATGTAGTTTGGTATGAATCTTCTGATGGGGAAGGCTTTTGAATATGCTCATCATGTTTAATGGGTCAAGTTATTGATTGCAGATTCGATTAGTAGGTATGTATCCAAGGCAGTCAATGAGACCTGGTGGTGGATATACGAGGCTGGGAACTACAGCCAGGGTTTGAGTTCTTCACCTGCCCCTTCGAATTTCCAGCAGGTGTTTACAGTTATGCAATTAAGATTACAGAGGAAAGAGGAAGAGATTAGGTGTTTGAAACAGCAGCAGGTCCTGTCAGGTAACACCTCTTCCTTTACTATGCCAGGCGTGGCCTAGTATTGGCTCAGTCTAGGGTTGAGAATAGGTGGGAATTTCTTTGTGGAATATTCCAGGAATTTTACCCTCTAGTCTTTGATGGAGGCCTAGATCCATTCAGAGCTGAGCAATGGATGGGCATGACCAGTTCCATCCTCGACAGTATGGGGGTGGTAAGTCACGATAGGGTGATCTGTGCTACATATGTATTGCGGGATGATGCCCAGACGTGGTTGGAAGTAGTTTCCCAGACACGAGATATAGTTGTGATGGACTGGAAAGAACTTAGGTAGCTATTTAATGAAAGATGTTACTGTGATGTAGCCAAGACTGCTAAAATGAATGAGCTTTTGAACCTCATTCAGGGAACTGCAACAGTAACCGAGTATGTTAACAGATTCAATGGGTTGGCCATGTTTTCTTTTGATATGGTACCCACGGATGTAGCTCAGAAGGAAAGGTTTATCCAGTGATTAAGTCCCATAATAGCTCAGGGCATCAGAGTTGCCCCAGTGTATGAAATCTCTACCTACACTTAGGTGGTAGGGAAGGCTCTTGTTGTTGAGAGCACATGGAATCAAATTGAGAAGGAGGGTGCTGGAGAGCGTAGTGATCAAGTAGTGACACCTCCATTTATTGGAGCGAGCAAGAATAAGAATTGAAAACTCTTCCCAATGTGCACTCGGTGTAAGAGGCGTCATCTGGGAGAATGCCGAGCAAAGGCACGTTTCTTATGTGGAATGGTTGGGCATTTCAAGAAGGATTGCCCAAGACGAAGGAAGGATGAGAAAAAGGGGGTGGCAGCTCGACTCCAGCTCGAGTGTTCGCTCCGATGCCAGCTTTCTAGTTTTGATTTTTGTATTGTGCTGACTGGTTTTTGTGCCATGTTGTTCTTTGTTTATTGCATCTAGAAAGGCATAGACGGATTATGCAAATTGCATGGTTATGTTGTGATGAGTTAGATTATGGTGGAAATGACTCATCAATTGTTTTGATAGAGTTGGTTATGACTGACTTCAGTATGATCCTGGATATAGATTGGTTAGCCAAGTATTGGGCAATGATAGATTGAAAAGAAAGGATAGTAACTCTTGGGCTTGAGAGTGAGAAAATTTTGTAATAGTTGGCACTGTGCATATGACATCGGTATTTAGAGCTAGAGATATATTGCAGGAGGATGCATAGAACTCCTAGCTAGTGTGGTGGATACCACTCAGGTTGTGACAATGGGACCAGGTTAGACTGGATTAGTCTATGAGAATCTGAATGTGCTTCTAGGAGATTTGTCAGGATTACTTTCATATAAAGAGATAGAATGGTGATTGGATTGGTGCCAGGGAAGGAATCAGGTCTAGGGTATTGTATTGTATGTCCTCAGCAGAATAGTGAGAACTAAAGGCTCAGTTATTGAGTAAGATGGTATTCTCCAAGGTGGATCATTGATCTGGTTATTATCAACAAAAGATCAAGGAGAAGAATATGCAAAAGACTGCTTTTATATCAGATAAGGGCACTAGGAGTGTCAAGTTGTTTTTATGGATTAGATGAACAGAGTATCCAAGGATTTTATGAATTGGATTTGTGATCGTCTTGATCGACAGTATTGTGGATATTCTCTTCCGAGATTTTCCAAGGTCAAGGAACGCCTTAGGGGCAGGAGTTTCCTTGAATGGATAGGATATATTATATGTGCTTTGGGAAAGAGTTCCGAGTCTTCTTACAGATCAGAACCAGTTAGTAGGTTGTTATGACACCTCAGTGATAGGGAAAAAGGAGTGCCTATGCATCATGTAAGTTAAACGATATGACTAGAACTAGAGTAGAGTTACTGGTGGGCCAGGTGGCCAACATTATGTTTGAGTTACTCTTGTAGAGAGGATCAAAGGAAAAATAGTTAAGTGACCCACAAATGGGAAGGAGTGAGGGGAAAGTCTTAGCTGGATTAGCTAAGTACTATACAGTGTTAGGTATGAGTTTATTGTGGTATAAGGATCAAACTTGGGATCCGATGGAAACTGGGAATAAACAGGAGATTCTGGATGAATCTTATATTACCCCTTATTCTCTTCATCCAGGCATCATGAAGATATATCAGGATTTGAAAGTTTTATATTGGTGGCCTGGGATGGAGAGGGACATGACAGAATATGTGACAAACTTCTTAACATGTTAGCAGGTTAAAATAGAGTATTAGGAACCAAGAGGGCCATTACAGCCTTTGTGTATTCTATAATTGAAGTAAGGAAAAATTGCGATAGGTTTCGCGGTGGGGCTGCCCAAGATAGTGGGCTAGCATGATTTGGTTTAGGTCATTATGGACCAGTATTTAAGTCAGCTCACTTCTATCAGTAAGGACAAGTAATATAGTGGATCAGTATACAGACCACTATGTGAGAAAGGTATATGCCTTCATACAATTCGACGTCTATCTTATTAAATAAGGACATTGTTATTACTTCAATGTCTTGAAGAAGGTTGTAGAAGGTGATGAGTATAGAGTTGTAGTTTAGTAAAGTTCATTATCCTCAAACTGATGGTAAATCAGAGAGAGAGTTATCCAGTTATTGGAAGGGCACTTTATGAGATGCTGTATGGTAGAGAATGGTTATCAACCATTCATTCGGATGAGATGGGTGAGATGTTATATCTGGATTCTGAGGTAGTTCAGAGAACCATTGAGGTTATTGAAAGGGTAGATCTTGGATGCTCACTTATTAGAGTAAATGGGGAATTTATGATAATTTGAAATGCAGGAACATGGAATTCCAAGTGGAAGATTGTATCTTCCTTAGAATATCACCATGGAAATGGGTGAGGAAATAAAAACAGGTTAAACCTTAGATTAGTATGACCGTTGGAAATCCTGGATAGGATCAGTCAGGTTGCCAATGGGTTTGTAGAGTCCTAGAACTTTACTTAGCTAGCTAGATAGTAGTAGTAGTAGTAGTAGTAGTAGTAGTTATAGTATGATAGTTACTGTGGATTTTGGTTCAAGCTGGGACTTAGTTGAACACTCGTAGAAACACTTATAGATTTTATAAGTTTAACCTATAGTTTAAAAATATTAATTATAACATAAGGTTTGATTAATATAGCTGATTATAAAGATGTTATTTATTATACTATAAGGTTTAAATAGAATTAATAAGATCATGACACTTGTCGTGTGCATGTTTATTTAAGGATTTAATTATAGTTTAAATAAAATAAAGTTCAAGAAAGCTCTAGAATCTTCCAAGACCATTACGAGCGTGACATTTGTCACAATCTTGTTTATTTGAGGATTTAAGCATTTTAAGTGGATAATTCAAAAATAAAAGTTTCTAGAAGCTCTAGACTCTTCCAGAACTTGCTGGAATCTCGTATTACTTAGTCAAACCTGATTAATCAATTCAAATTATGCTGAAAAAGTTCAATTACATGTTTAATATATTCATGTATGCCGATATATCGCAACATAGGAGCCGATGTATCGCCACATGGGGAATACGAAAAACACGTCAACTTTGCACAAATGAAACGACGAGCACTCGAGACATAAGGCCAGGTGATATATGCCTATGATGGGCGATATATCGGCCCTAGGGCCATATTTTCAAACAATGTTGAAACCGAGCTTGATTCATTTCCTAACCTCTGGACTAGCCTCTGGACGTTTTGACCAAGTCTTCAGCACCTGCTGAATGAATGTTCAAATATTTTTAAATTAATACTCATTATTTTTATTCAAGCTAAAAGGAGATAGTTCACTCCTTGAACTCTATAAATAGGACCTAGTACCCAGCCATTTCTCTCATTCTTCAAGATGTGTTCAGAGCCTTCAAGCTGCTAGGGTTACTATAGAGTGATAAACACTTGAGATGGGATAAAAGCTTTATCATCTTAAGCATTACAAACACTTGGGAAGTGATATTTATAGTGTGTTTTCAATATCAAGGTGTAGTTCAGTTCTAGTACATTCAAAGGTATTCCTAATCTTAAGTTCATTTCTGTAACACCCCAATTTGCTAATAAGGTTTAGGACCTTGATTAGCGTGCCTGGAGGGCAATAAGTGAATTAACATGTTAATATATGAATTTCAATGAATATGTGATTAGAATGCATGTTTAGGTGGTATAAATATGCATGTGGACCCCGTTTACATGATAGGGGTAAATTTGTAATCTTAGCCCGCTAAGGGCATAAACGTGTTAATGGTATTATGTGATTTGTACCACATGAGTGTGGTGTTATTAATTTGATGCACGTGCCGAGACGGTCCTAGAGAGCTAGTTAACTTAAAAGTCACAACGGGATTTTATACCTGGCTCGGGAAGAGCCTAGGGGTATCTTGGGGAATTTTGTAAGTTGAGTTGAGAATTAATGGTTAATGGTTATTGGTGATTGAGTAACCTGGGTAAACATTAGTAACTGCTGAGAGTAATAAGTTTAGATGGAAAATGGTAGAATTGTAAAATAGGTGAAAGGACAAGAGTGCCCTTGAGGTTTAGTTAGGAAGGAATTCTTATGAAAGGGTAAAGTGGTCATTAGGCAAGGATTTAGATTACTTCAGCTGAAGGAAAAGGGGAAAAGAAGAAGGGGTTGAAGTTGGGAGACCTAGGAGGAAATTCAAGAGGGATTGGAGACAACCAAGGTCAAATTAAAGATTATGTTCTGTTATTTCTTGAGTTCAAGGTTGATTTTCAAGGACTGTGTGTGGGAACCTAAAGGAAAGATGGCTGGTTTTACATGGAATTCAGTTAGGATAATCAAGAGGAAAGAGGATGGAGGCTGGAATTGAGAGGAATTCAAGCTGAGTTTTGATTGAGGTAAGAATCCTTAGCATGTTTAATTTTTGTATCTGATGTGGTTTAAGATTTTAGAGGCATGATTTATAGTTTTCAAGCTCTGGTTTAAGTCTTGGAAGCCATGGTTTAAGTTTTAGGAATTTGAAACTCAAGAATGGATTTTGGGTGTCATTGAGCTTGTTCTTGATGTTTATAGGTTGTTAAATGGTTTATTTGGGGTTTTAAATTGATTTTGGGGTTTAGGTATGTGTTTGGGTTGAATTGGGAGTGTTTTGGCTCGGGGAAAATGCAGGGGAAAACCCAGATTTCTGGGTTCGCGAAGGAGCGCCGCGGCCCTGTTCTTTGGCGCCGCGGCGTGAGGTTGTTTTAGGACTGGGGGAGTGTTCTCTAACTTTCTGGGCACCGCGACCCTCAAGGGCAGCACCGCGTCACTAGGCTATTTTTAGAACATGGAATTTTGCATTTTTGGGCTTTTCCTCCGAGGGCTCGGGGGATGTTTCCGATGCGTTGTTTTAGGAATTTGGGGATTCCGAGAGTGCGGGATTGGTTCCGGGAAGTGGTTTTGAATTGGTTAGTATTAAAGGAATGTTTTATATGTGTTGTGACTAGGTCTTCGGAGAGGCTCGGGATAGAGGACCGTGCTCGCGACTTTGGTGCATTGTGAAGCTCGGGGTACAGGTAAGAAAACTGTAGCACCCGTAGAGCAGGGCTTGGGCCCATATTATTGTTGCAGGGCGCGGCCCTAGATTGTATCATTGCTAGGATGTAGCTTTAAATGAATGATTGTATATTTGATTGCTATTTGAGAATGCTAAATGTGGTAATAGCGGAGTGAACGGCAAAGGGGCCGGGAACGGCGAAGGGCCGAGAACGGCAAAGGCCGAGAACGACAGTGGGGCCGGGAATACCACTTAGCACATGGAGTGCTTGTGGTTAGGGTGAGACCCCAATGGATACAGGGGATATCCTTACGGTGTAGATCGAGATCCCAGGCTTTGGTAACGCTTCTTGGACGGCATGGCCGTATATGTGTTTAAATCTTATAGACTGTCTGATTAGATATGAGTTATATGCAATAGTGATTGTATGATATGCATATATTGTGTGTTGTATGAGTTTTCTTGCTGGGCTTCGACTCAGGGGTGCTCTGTGTTGCAGGTAATGGCAAAGAGAAAGTCAACCAGCCATGAGTACGGAGAGCGTAGGGGCGGCGCGTACATGTTTGTCCTACCCGACTGCTTTGGTTGGGGGCATTTTTGAGAAATGGCTATACTAAACTCTGTTTTTGATAATTTGTCAACTGTAAATCTCTTTTGAGTTGTAAATATTTTACAAACCTCATTTTGGGATCCCAAATGTTAAACTATTGGAACTTTTAGTGAAATGGAGTACTTTTAAAGATTACAGCCTTCTCTTTTTGTTTAATCACACTTTTGTTCTAAAAACCTTGCTGAGCGAGTTAATTTCACATTTTAAACTCACTTAGTAACGGCTCTAAGGTAGTAGGGCGTTACAACTTGGTATCAGAGCGAGCTAAGGTTTATTGGTTCTGAAGATTGACCGAACATGTACGCACGCTGCCACTGAAAAGCTCGACTCAGGGTTGATTGGTATGGTTGATTAATATACTTGACTATGTGTTTGAATGCCTTGTTTGCCTGCTTAGTTCTTAAAGAGCATGATGGGTGACATAACATATGCAAGATGTCAGGGCAAGGCCCGTTGTGTGTTATATGCTATTTGTATTATATTTGGATTGTTGATTTTGGTTGATTGTTGAGAATGGGAGGTGGAACTGGATTTTGTAATCATGCCTGATGAGCGGTGTCACTGATTGCAGGCATATAGTTGTAATGCCTCGGCAATCATCTAGACTCTGCGGCAGCAGAGCCGAGGATGACAATTAGGGTCAGGACCCTCCACCTGCCCCACAGAACTGGCAACAGATATTGGCCGAAATGGAGGCTAGACTACAGAGAACAGAGGAAGAACTCCGTCAGATAAGGCAACAGGCCCCTCCACAGGTTACAGGGTTGCCAATACAGCAGAATGTGGTGCCAGTGCCGGTTCAGCCTGTGACTGAGAACAGGTGGGAACCCTTGTAATAAAGATTCAGGAAGCAACAACCTCCTACCTTTGAGGGTGGATCGGACCCACTGCAGGTAGAGCAGTGGATGAACATGATTTCCTTGATCTTAGACTTTATGAGGGTCGAAGGAAGTGAAAGGGTAGCTTGTGCTAGCTACATGCTTAGGGAGGATGCCCACATCTGGTGGGATGTGGTGAGTCAGCGGAGGAATGTTGCAGTCGTGACATGGGAAGAATTTAAGAGTATCTTTAATGAGAAATAATACAGCATATTAGTTCGAGCTGCGAAGGTTGATGAGTTTATCAACCTGACTCAGAACAGGTTATCAGTTACAGAGTACGCCTTGAGATTCGATAGACTAGCGAAGTTTGCGCCAGACTTAGTGCCGACGGATGTGGCCAGGAGAGATAGATTTATACGGGGGTTGAATGTGATGATCGCCCGTGATGTGAATATTACGTTGATTCCAGAGACTACTACTTATGCCCAAGCGGTGGATAAGGCCCTTACTGCAGAGAGGGCTGAGGATCAGATATGGAAGGACAGTGCTATTAGGCGCGATGCCAGGAGGACGGTGCCTCCTTTTGTTGGGTCTAGTCGGGGCAATGGCCCCAGTGAGCAGAAAAGAAGGGTTCCAGGTTCATTTACTCCTCCTAGTTCTGATAGGAGAGTGCGGGGTTCTGTTGGTGGCCGTCAGGGCAGTGGTGACAACTGGAGGAGTTTTCCAGTGTGCAAGCGACGACATCAGGGTGAGTTCCGGATTAGGGCATGTTTTATCTATGGGAGTGCCAACCATTTGAAGAAAGACTGCCCACAAGCTAAGAAGGAAGAGCCAAAGCAGGGAGACAGTCTCGTTCCCGCCAGGGTATTCGCTTTGACTCAGACTGAGGCGGAGGCTAGTCCCTCAGTTGTGACAGGTCAAATCTCTAGCGCTAGTTCTTTGTATACTGCATTAATTGATTCAGGGGCTACCCACTCATTTGTATCTGCTAGGGTGATAGACCAGCTTTGTAGACCTAGTATTGTGTATGCTAGGAATTTTCAAACTTTGTTGCCAACAGGAGAACTGGTAGTCTCTAGGAGATGGGTTAGAGTATTACCAGTAGAGATAGATGGTAGGGAACTATTTGTTGATCTGGTTGAATTAGATATGGATGATTTTGATATGATATTAGGGATGGATTGGTTAATGAGGTATGGAGCAACGATTGATTGTAAGCGGCATATGGTGACTTTTGAACCAGAAGGCAAGGTACCTTTTGTGTTTGTGGGGACAATGAGTGGACCGCGAGTGCCTATGATTTCCGCACTGAAGGCTAGAGACCTGATGCAGGAAGGTTGCATAGGATTCCTAGCGAGTGTTGTAGATACTTCTAAGGTGGTGATAGTGGGACCAAATGAAACCAGATTGGTATGTGAGTTTCCAGACTTATTTCCAGCGAACTTGCCGGGGTTGTCACCACAGCGAGAGATTGAGTTCGTCATAGAGTTGGCACCGGGGGTGGAGCTAGTTTCTAGGGCACCCTATAGAATGGCTTCGACAGAGTTAAAAGACTTGAAGATTCAGTTACAGGAGTTATTGGATTTGGGGTTCATCAGACCGAGTTTCTCGCCATGGGGTGCTCCAGTGCTATTTGTTAAGAAGAAGGATGGGTCGCTTAGGATATGCATTGATTATAGGGAGTTGAATAAGCTGACCATTAAGAATAAGTATCCACTGCTTAGGATTGATGATTTATTTGATCAGCTTCAGGGGAGTACGGTGTTTTCAAAGATCGATCTTCGGTCAGGCTATCGTCAGTTAAGAATTAAAGAGGAGGACATACCGAAGGTAGCTTTTCAGACAAGGTACGGGCGTTATGAATTTCTGGTTATGTCCTTTGGGTTAACCAACGCCCCAACAGCTTTCATGGATATGATGAACATAATTTTCAAGGACTACCTGGATAAGTTTGTGATTGTATTTATCGATGATATACTGGTGTACTCCCAGTCAGAGACAGAGCATGAGCATCATTTGCACCTGGTGTTACAACGATTGAGAGAGCACAAGTTATATGCTAAGTTTAGCAAGTGTGAGTTCTGGTTATCGCAAGTTACATTTCTGGGCCATAACGTTAGTAAGGAGGGGATACTGGTTGACCCAAGTAAGATAGAGGCAGTGAGAGATTGGCCTAGACCGAGCAATGTTCCTGAGGTCAGAAGTTTTCTTGGGTTAGCAGGGTACTACCGACGGTTTGTTGAAGGATTCTCTAGAGTTGCTACTCCATTGATAGAGTTGACAAGAAAGAAGACTAAATATGTGTGGACAGATCGATGTCAGAATAGCTTTAAGGAGTTGAAGCGGCGATTGATTACTGCACCAGTGTTGAGTCTGCCGACAGACAATGAGAAGTTTAAGGTCTACTGTGATGCTTCTAGACAGGGTTTGGGATGTGTGTTGATGCAAGCTGGGAAAGTAATAGCTTATGCATCAAGGCAGTTAAAGGAGAACGAGCAGAGATATCCCACGCATGATCTGGAGTTAGCTGCAGTGGTATTCGCGCTTAAGGTGTGGAGGCATTATCTGTATGGTGAAAAGTGCGAGATATACACTGACCACAAGAGTTTAAAGTATTTCTTTACCCAAAAAGATATGAATATGCGCCAAAGGTGGTGGCTAGAGTTGGTAAAGGATTACGATTGTGACATTTTATACCATCCTGGGAAGGCGAACGTAGTGGCTGATGCATTGAGCCGGAAAGGCCCAGGTCCGTTGTATAGTTCGAGGCAGATATCAGACAGACTAGCTGAGGAGATGGCCAGAGCAGGTATAGAGTTAGTGGTTGGTAGGTTAGCCAACATTACTCTTCAGTCCACGCTCCTTGAGAGGATTAAGGAGGCACAGGGAAAGGATCCCCAGTTAGTTGAACGTAGGAAGAATGTCCTAGCTGTAACGATTAAGGACTTCTCTATCCCAGAGATGGGCCTATTGAAGTACAAGGGACGAATTTATGTACCGAATGACTTAGATATTCGGCGAGAGATTCTGGATGAGTCTCATACCACTCCCTACTCTTTACACCCAGGCACTACGAAGATGTACCAAGATTTGAAAGTGTTGTATTGGTGGATAGGCATGAAGAGGGATGTGGTAGACTATGTGGCAAGGTGCCTAACTTGTCAGCAGATCAAGGCTGAGCATCAGAGGCCAGCAGAATTATTCCAGCCTCTAGGGATTCCCGAATGGAATTGGGAATATATTACCATGGACTTTGTGGTTGGATTACCAAAGACCTTGGGTCAGCATGACTCCGTGTGGGTGATTATGGACTGGTATACTAAGTCCGCCCACTTTGTACCTGTGAGAACAACTTATACTGTGGAACAGTACGTTGAGCTTTATGTGAAGGAAATTGTCCGACTTCATGGGGCTCCGAGGTCGATAGTATCCGACAGAGACCCCACCTTCACCTCCAAGTTTTGGGAGAGCCTGCAGAAGGCATTGGGCACAAAGATACGATTCAGTACCGCTTATCATCCTCAGACAGATGGACAGTCTGAGAGGACGATTCAGATACTGGAGGACATGTTACGAGCCTGTGTGTTAGATTTTGGGGGATCTTGGAGCAGATATCTCCCATTGATTGAGTTCTCGTACAACAATAGGTATCAAGCGACTATCGGAGTAGCACCGTATGAGATGCTGTATGGAAGAAAGTGCAGGTCACCGATACATTGAGATGAGACCGGTGAGAGAAGATATTTAGGTCCTGAGATGGTTCAGAGGACCAATGAGGCAATTGAAAACATTAGAGCTTGTATGCTCGCCTCCCAGAGTCGTCAGAAGAGTTACTCACATCTAAGATGCAGGAATGTGGAGTTTCAGGTCGGCGATCATGTGTTCCTCAGGGTTTCACCCCTGAGAGGAGTGAAATGATTTGGTGTTCGGGGCAAGCTGAGTCCCAGGTTTGTTGGCCCCTTTGAGGTTCTGGAACGAGTTGGTGAGGTAGCTTACAGGTTGGCGATGCCTCCAGCTCTATCAGGGGTTCATGACGTGTTTCATGTGTCCATGCTTCGGAAATATGTATCAGATACTACTCATGTGTTGAGCTATGAGAACTTGGAGTTGGATCAGGATTTATCATACGAGGAGAAGCCTGTACAGATCCTTGATAGAAAGGACAAAGTCTAGCGGAGCAAGACCATCGTCTTGGTTAAAGTTCTGTGGAGAAACAGCAAGGTTGAAGAGGCAATGTGGGAGCTTGAGTCCGATATGCGGGAGCGGCATCCCGAGTTGTTCAGGTAATTTCGAGGACGAAATTCTTGTAAGGAGGGGATCATTGTAACACCCTAAGTTGCTAATAAGGTTTAGGACCTTGATTAGCTTGCTTGGAGGAAAATAAGTGAATTAACATGATATTATATGAATTTGAATGAATATGTGATTAGAATGCATGTTTAGGTGGTATAAATATGCATGTGGATCCCGTTTGCATGATAGGGGTAAATTGGTAATCTTAGCCCGCTAAGGGCATAAACGTGTTAATGGTATTATGTAATTTGTACCACGTGAGTGTGGTGTTATTAATGTGATGCACGTGCCGAGACGGTCCTAGAGAGCTAGTTAACTTAAAAGTCACAACGGGATTTTATACCTGGCTCAGGAAGAGCCTAGGGATATCTTGGGGAATTTCATAAGTTGAGTTGAGAATTAGTGGTTAATGGTTATTGGTGATTGAGTAACCTGGGTAACCATTAGTAACTACTGAGAGTAATAAGTTTAGATGGAAAATGGTAGAATTGTAAAATAGGAGAAAGGACAAGAGTGTCCTTGAGGTTTAGTTCGGAAGGAATTCTTATGAAAGGGTAAAGTGGTCATTAGGCAAGGATTTAGATTACTTCAGCTGAAGGAAAAGGGAATACGTATTACACTTAGTCATATGTTGGTTTATGCTGAAATTGGAAGAAAATCAAAAGGAAAGGGGAAAAGAAGAAGGGGCTGAAGTTGGGAGACCTAGGAGGAAATTCAAGAGGGATTGGAGACAACCAAGGTCAAATTTAAGGATTATGTTCTGTTATTGCTTGAGTTCAAGGTTGATTTTCAAGGACTATGTGTGGGAACCTAAAGGAAAGATGGCTGGTTTTACTTGGAATTCCGTTAGGATAATCAAGAGGAAAGAGGATGGAGGCTGGAATTGAGAGGAGCTCAAGCTGAGTTTTGATTGAGGTAAGAATCCTTAGCATGTTTAATTTTTATATCTGATGTGGTTTAAGATTTTAGAGGCATGATATATAGTTTTCAAGCTCTGGTTTAAGTCTTGGAAGCCATGGTTTAAGTTTTAGGAATTTGAAACTCAAGAATGGATTTTGGGTGTAATTGAGCTTATTGTTGATATTTATAGGTTGTTAAATGGTTAATTTGGGGTTTTAAATTGATTTTGGGGTTTAGGTATGTGTTTGGGTTGAATTGGGAGTGTTTTGGATCGGGGAAAATGCAGGGGAAAACCCAGATTTCTGGGTTCGCGAAGGAGCGCCGCGGCCCTGTTCTTTGGCACCGCAGCGTGAGGTTGTTTTAGGTCTGGGGGAGTGTTCTCTAACTTTCTGGACGCCGCGACCCTCATGGGCAGCGCCGCGGCGCTAGGCTATTTTTAGAACATGGAATTTTGCATTTTTGGGCTTTTCCTCCGGGGGCTCGGGGGATGTTTCCGATGCGTTGTTTTAGGAATTTGGGGATTCCGAGAGTGCGGGATTGGTTCCGGGAAGTGGTTTTGAATTGGTTAGTATTAAAGGAATGTTTTATATGTGTGGTGACTAGGTCTTCGGAGAGGCTCGGGATAGAGGACCGTTCTCGCAGCTTTGGTGCATTGTGAAGCTCGGGGTACAGGTAAGAAAACTGTAGCACCCGTAGAACAGGGCTTGGGCCCATAGTATTGTTGCAGGGCGCGGCGCTAGATTGTATCATTGCTAGGATGTAGCTTTAAATGAATGATTGTATATTTGATTGCTATTTGAGAATGCTAAATGTGGTAATAGCAGAGTGAACGGCAAAGGGGACGGGAACGGCGAAGGGCTGAGAACGGCAGTGGGACCGGGAATACCACTTAGCACATGGAGTGCTTGTGGTTAGGGTGAGACCCCAATGGATACATGGGATATCCTTATGGTGTAGATCGAGATCTCAGGCTTTGGTAACGCTTCTGGGATGGCATGGCCGTATATGTGTTTAAATCTTATAGACTGTCTGATTAGATATGAGTTATCTGCTATAGTGATTGAATGATATGCATATATTGTGTGTTGTATGAGTTTTCTTGCTGGGCTTCGGCTCACGGGTGCTCTGTGTTGCAGGTAAGGGCAAAGAGAAAGTCAACCAGCCATGAGTACGGAGAGCGTAGGGGCGGCGCGTACATGTTTGGTCTACTCGACTACTTTGGTTAGGGGCATTTTTGAGAAATGGCTATACTAAACTCTGTTTTTGATAATTTGTCAACTGTAAATCTATTTTGAGTTGTAAATATTTTACAAACCTCATTTTGGGATCCCAAATGTTAAACTGTTGGAACTTTTAGTGAAATGGAGTACTTTTAAAGATTACATCCTTGTCTTTTTGTTTAATCACACTTTTGTTCTAAAATCCTCGCTGAGCAAGTTAATTGCACATTTTAAACTCACTTAGTAATGGCTCTAAGGTAGTAGGGCGTTACAATTTCTGTATGGTTCCTTAGTTTCCTATAGTTTTCTTTACTCAAATCCTAACTCGTTTCCATTCTTGGTTAGGTATTCAAGTTCTTTGAACTTAAGGGATCTTTTCGGTAAGTCTCCTCTTGGTGGTTTAGTAGGATTTGAACATGAGGCAGAGGCGGTTGTTGGAGTTGGTGAAGGATTATGATTGTGGTATTCTTTTCCACCCAAGGAAAGCCAGTGTAGTGGTAGATGCATTGAGTCAGAGGGGCTCATGACAGTTATTTAGTTCTATTCAGATCTCCAGAGAGTTGCCAGATCAGATGTTATATGGGAGGAAGTGTAGGTCACCCATTCATTGGGATGAGATGGGTGAGAGGAAATATTTGGGGCTAGACATGGTTCAGAAGACAAATGAAGCTATTGAGAAGATCCGAGCTAGAATGCTTGCTTCACAGAGTAGACAGAAAAGCTTCGCTGACCCTAAGCGTAGAGACATGGAGTTCCATGTTGGGGACCACGTGTTTCTACGAGTTTCACCACTGCAAGGGTGGGAAGATTTGGAGTAAAGGGCATACTGAGCCCTCGGTTTTTTTGGACCTTTCGAGATTCTAGAAAGGATTGGACAGGTAGCCTACAGGTTGGCTTTGCCACCGTCCTGGTCGGGAGTTCATGATGTGTTCCATGTTTCTATGTTGCGGAAGTATGTCTCAGATACGACACACATGCTTAAGTATGAGGACTTGGAATTGCAGACAAATTTGTTCTTTGAGGAACGATCGGTTAAGATTTTAGATCGAAAGGACAAGGTTTTACGAAATAAGACAATTCTGCTAGTTAAAGTATTGTGGAGGTATAGCAGGTTCGAGGAACGACCTGGGAGCTTGAGACAGTGATGCGGGATCAGTATCCTGAGCTATTCAGGTAGATTTCGAGGACGAAATTCTCAGTATGAGGGGATAGTTGTAACGACCAAAAATCACTAATAAGGCTTAAGGGCCTTGATTAGTGTGCAGGGAGGGCACGAATGTTTTATGTGTGAATCAAATAGTTTAATGCATGATTTTGTGTTAAGCATGCTTGCATGATTATATGAAATGCATGTGGGCCCCATTTGGTTGCTAGGGGCATATTTGTAATTTTAGCTTGTTGAGGGCACAAATGTGATATTTATATATACTCTGATTGATACCACGTGTGAGTGGTGATATAACTGTGACGCGTAACCCGAGACGATCCTAGGGAGCCGTTTAGTTAGAAAGTCACAACGGGGTCAAATACCCAGCACGGGAGGAGCTTAGGGGTATTTTGGGAAAATTATGTTGTGTTTGAGAATTAATGAGTAAGGGGTTAGTAGCTTATTAAAAATTTGGTAAGTTGGGATTCAATGTGGATTTATAGGAATATTTGAGGACTTAATGGGATTTGGCTGAAATGACTAAAATTCCCTTTGAGGCACTTAAGGATTTAAATAAGCTCAAGGGTATTTTGGTCCTTTAGCAACTGATTCTTGGGGCATGTGGAAGGGAGTTAGAAGGAAATATACAGAAGAAAACTCTCAGTTTTTCTCTCTTCCTCTCTCTCTCCTTCTCTAAGGTATTGGTTTTAGAGGATATTAGAGCAGAACTCAGAAGCGTAAAGGGTTTAACTAGGATCAAAGGTAAGTCTTAATTCAATTCTTGATGAATTCTTGCTGGAAGTATTGAATTAGTGAGCTGAGTTGTGTTTTATTTTGTGGGTTATTGAAAATGAAGATTTGGTGAGGTTCAACATGGGAATCAAGAGAATTAAGTTTGGAATTTGATTGGGAAGCAGCTCAAGGTCGAAATTCAAATTGAGGTAAGGGTTTCATGCATCTCTGAAGTTTAATCTGGTGTGGTTTATGTTTTTGAAAGGGTGGTTTAAGTTTTTGTGAATTTTCAGCCACTAAGTGATTCTTGGGTTTGATGGTGTGATTGGGTTTCTTGTTGTGATTTCTGAGTTGTTATACTGTTAATCTGGGGTTTTAGGTTGAGTTGGGACTTAGGTGAACCACTGGGTTGATTTGGAAGAACTTCGACTTAGGAAAAATGCTGGGAAAAACCCAGTTTTCTAGGTTTGCGTATGAGTGTCAAGGCCCTGTTCTTCCGTGTCGCGGCACAAGGTTGAATCAAGAGATGGGGACCCCTCTAAGCACCGCACCCCCTATAGGGCTGTGCCACGGTGCTAGGCTAATTTCAGGACAGGGGAAGTTGAGCTTTTAGGGTTTTGGCTCAGGGGGCTCAAGGGAAACTTTCGCTACCTTGTGTGGGGAAACGGGAGGTCCCGAGAGCACGGGATTGGTGCCAGGAAATGATTATGAATTGGTTAGTAATGAGAGTGCAATGTATGTGTTGTGACTACGTATTCGGCGAGGCTCGGGTTAGAGGACCACAGTCGAAATTTCTGTGCTCAAGAAACTCGGTACATAGGTAAGAAAACTACACCTGGTTGTGAATTTATAATGGGACTAAGGGTTCCTTGTTTTAAATGCTTTATGAGGGATAGTATTATGCCATGTAAATAATAAACGAATGGCCTAAGAGTGCCAGAGTTTACGTTGGCGCACAGGGCGCGGCTCAGCCACTGGTAGTTGATGACAGCTTATTATTCACTAAGCTCGGTTTAAGCGATCCAGAGTGAGTGGGGTAAACAGATGGTGCGACCTAAGGGTGTCGACCTTGATTATCATGTGATTTGATTATTATTTTTGATTGATGGATTTGTCATGCTGAATAGCTGAGTGTTGATTTGTTGATTCTCTGGTTACTACTATGGACTATATGATTAATGTGGTATGCTAAGTATATGAACATGCTTTAAGGGTTATTCAATTTTTATCATTGTTTGTGCTATAACATAATATTTTCTTGCTGGGCCTTAGCTCACGGGTGCTACGTGGTGCAGGTAAAGGCAAGGGAAAGCTTGATCAGCCCTGAATCAGTGAGCTTTGAGAGAAGAATGTACATGATCAGCGGCTCAGCCGCCACGGTTGAGGAAGAGACAGGAACGGGAGGACCACATATGGCTGTTTTGTACTTAGAGTGGCTAGCGGTTGTTTGTACTCTGGAAATTTTGTAAACTGATTTTCAAACACTGTATCTTTTGGGATCCCTTGAATAAAACGTTTAATCATATGAAATGTATATTTTATGACCAAAACCTTTTAACCCTAGTTCATTAGTGATGTCAGTGACACGTTTTTAACTAAAGGTATTGATTAGCAAGTCCCACACCTTTATAAATACACAGTGTAACGGTCTTGGCTACCAAGGGCGTTACAACTTGGTATCAGAGCATCCTAGGCTTAAGGGTTCCTGAAGACCTGCTGGACATGTACATTCACTGCTACAGACAAGTTCGGTTCAGGGTTTGGTAATGTGGACATGTGCTTATATGCTTGTGTGCTTGGAAAGAACTATGAATGTTATTATCTATTGGATTAATAGGAAGCATGAGATACTGATAGGGCCTGGCCCTTGACTGCTGTGTGATAATATTGAGGCATGCTTATTAGCATTGTTGTGCATGTAAATGAATATCTTAATGATTAATTGCATATTGTGTATTTATGGGTGAATGTATGGATGGATGCCTATATCTTAACTATTGAGTGGTGATGATGGGGCATGCTTATTAATAATGTTAGTGCATGTGGAATAATGCATATATCTTGATTGCTTGTGGTTGACTATGTAACATTGGTAGATTTTGGGAAAAGCTTTTACCCTGTCATCATGGTCTGATTGCTGAGTCGTTGATTAAAAATTTATTTGGATAGCTATGCATCCAAGAAAATCTACGCAACTAGCCGACACTAGGTTTGGGACCAGAGGTGATGACCAGGGCCAGATTCCACCACCAGTCCCTGAGAACTAGCAGCAGATCATGGCAGAAATGCAAGCGTGGCTTCAGAGCCAAGATGAGTAGATTCATCTTCTATGACAGCAGGCTCCATCAGAGAGTGTTGCACCTATTGTGCCACCAGTTATTCAGCCAGTAGAATCTGAGAACAGGTGGGAGCCATTGTATGAGCGGTTCCGGAAGCAGCATCCCCCAACTTTTAAGGGAGGACCTAATCCACTGAAGGTCGAACAGTGGATGACTATGATTACTACTGTCCTGGACTTCATAAAGATAGAAGGTTATGACAGAGTGTCCTGTGCCACATATATGCTGAGAAAGGATGCCCGCATCTAGTGGGAAGTGGCATCACAAACCAGGGACGTCACTGTGTTGAGTTGGGATGGCTTCAAGGATTTGTTCAGCATAGAAATACTACAATGTTGCCATCAGGGCAGCAAAGGTTAATGAATATGTGGGGTTGGTGCAGGGCAACATGACAGTTACTGAGTATGCCCTAAAGTTCGATAGACTTGCAAAATTTGCACCAAATCTTATGCCTAGAGATGCTACTAGGCAAGACAGATTCATTAGAGGGCTTAATGCTATGAATAGCCCTGGATGTGAGGATTACAACAGTACCTAGGGGGGACAATTTATACCTAGGATGTTGAGAAGGCTCTTACTGCTGAGGAAGCGGAGAACAAGATCTGGAAGGAAAGTACGGCGAGGCGCGAGGGTCTCAGAGTGGTGCCTCCTTATTCTGGGTCTGGTAGGGGTGGAGGCCCCAGTGATTTTAAAAGAAATATCCCTGACACTTCGACCGTTGCTGGTCCTGATAGGAGAGGTCGGGGTGCTCAGGGTGGTTGTCAGGGAGGCGGTGAGGCATGGAGGGGTTATCCGGAGTGCCGAGGTGCAGAAGATGCCATCAGGGCGAGTGTCGGGCCAAAGCTTGCTATGTATGTGGAGCAGTGGGGCACCTCACGAAAGATTGCCCAACAGTGAAGAAAGGAGAAGCTAAAAGGGTGGACATCTTGACTCCAGCTCAAGTGTTCACCTTGACACAGGCAGAGGCCGAGGCTAGTCCCTCGGTAGTGACAGGTCAGCTTTCTAGCGCTGGCTCTCCTTTTACTGTATTGATTGACTCTGGTGCTACACATTCATTTGTTTCTAGTAAGGTGATTGATAGATTGTGTAGACCTAGTGAGTATCGTACTACGAGGTTTGGGACTTTATTGCCGACTGGGGAACTGGTAGTTTCTAGGAGGTGGATTAGGGTACTGCCAGTGATTATTGATAGTAGGGAGCTTTCAGTAGACTTGATTGAGCTAGACATTGGGGATTTTGACATGATCTTATGGATGGATTGGCTAGATAGATATGGGGCTACTATTGACTGCAGGAAGAAAGTGGTTATCTTCGAGCCTGAGGGCGAGGATCCTTTCGTTTTCATGGGTGCGGTATGTGGACCCCGCGTACCTATGATATCGACATTGACAGCTAGAGACCTGTTACAGGGAGGATGTATAGGTTTTCTGGATAGTGTGGTGGACACTACCAGAGTTTTGCCAGCAGGGTCAGGAGAGACCAGATTGGTGTGTGAGTTCTTGGATGTATTTCCTGAGGATCTACCAGGATTGCCGCCACGCAAGGAGATTCAGTTTGTTATTGAGTTAGCACTGGGGACAGAACCAGTATCAAGAGCACCATATAGGATGGCACCAGCAGAGTTGAAGGAATTGAAGATACAGCTACAGGAACTTCTGGATGTAGGCCCTCAGTGTCTCCGCGGGGAGTTGCTTAATATTTGCGAGAGCGCTGATCTGCATATCCATCCTCATGGCGGCCACGAACTGCTTTCGAAATGCTGACTGCAGCCCGGACCAGGATTGGATGGACCCCAGCTTAAGTCTCTTCCACCACTCTTCAGCGGGACCGCCCAAAGTGATTGAGAAGCAGAGGCACTTGCCGTTGTCGCTAACATGGGCCACTGTCATGAGTCGGTTGTATCGGGACAGATGGTCCCTGGGGTCGGTGTTTCCAGTATAGGCGGTGAGGCTTGGCATCTTGAACCCCTTGGGGATTATGGCATCCAGGATGTGCCTTGCGCAGGGCTCTTTATCTTCTTCGTCGGAGTCGGTGTCCGCGCCTTCTTGCTTGCGGACCAGGCGATCCTTGACCTTTTTCAACGCGGCCATCTGTTCCATGAGCTGCCTGGCCGTGCCATCTTCTAGGGGGATTCTCTCGTTCCTCCTGTTGTTGATGTTGTTCCGGAGGTCGCCACCACGGGGGAGGATCTTTTCCTTGCGAGCCCGCTCCTTCCGAGCTTCAGCCCATCGCGTAAGTCTATCCAGGAAGTGTCGTCTCCTGAACTGAGGGCATGACGTTCTTCGCGGCGAGGCCGTTCCAGACGGTTCTTGTTAACCGAGGCACTCGGGTGCAGAGATCCTTCCCGCCCGTCTCGCCCTGGGGCGTGCCGGGGCTATGCAATCCCCGGCCGCGTCCCCTGCGGATCGATCGGGCGGCCTCGTCCTGGGACGGGGCGCACCTTTTCTTTCCTAGGGAGCGGCCGGGAACAGGTCCCGACTTTTACGATGGGGGTGGTCTTTTCCCGGGTCTTTCCACTGGCCTTCTGTCGCTCCCTGTCCAGGTTTCCTGGAGCTGGCTCAAGAAAAGGCTCCGGGGGAGGGGCCGGGCTGGCTCCTCCGAGGACCCCAGCTGGCTCTCGTGGAGCAGGTTGCTGCGCTTCTGGAAGTGAGCCAGTTGCGGGATTGGCTGCCGGACCCTGTGCGGCCATGAGTGCCTGCAGGGCTTGGAGAGACTCTTGCATTCGTCGATGCACCTCCGTTTGCTCAGCAATCCTGGCTTCCTGATCCAGGACTTGTTGCCTTAGTCTAGTCACCTCCAAGTCCTGCTGCTCGGGCTCTCTTTCGGGGGTCTTGGGATCCGCAGCTTCGTCGTGGTACTCCCCCTCATTTTCCTCTTCATAATATTCCTCCTCGTTTTCCTCTTCGTATTCTGTCCCACCCTCGTAGTCTTGTGACTCGTCTTGGTGAGATGTTTGAGGAGGCGCGTTCTCGGGCAGATCCTAAGGGATATGCTGTGAAGGCAGTGGGTCTCTGTTGCCCTGCTCTAGATTGCTAGGGTCGAAGGTTGTGTGTCGTGTGTTCACCATTGTAGTAAAGGTATGTAGTTAGCACTAGCTTCCTTCAGCTCTCAATGAAAGTACCAAATTGTTAACCGAGATTTTCGGTAACTATATTAATAAATACTACCTAAGGGTAATTGTAATGAAAGTAGAAGATTAACGCGGGGTTTTTACGTGGTTGGGGCGTTAACTAGCCTTAGTCCACGAGTCTATAGTATTAGAGCTTAAAAAACCTTTTACAATGGAGTTTCCCTCTGTATTTTGACAGAGTTTCTGTATCTTAGTTCAAGAGAGGCCCCTCTTACAGTGTTCTATAGCCTGTATTTATAGGCTTATGGGAACACTGAGTTTGGGCCGGGTATGACCCGGGCCCATCAGAGACACGGGTATTTTTGGCCTTTCTAATGGAAACCCAATACAAAAGATACAACATACATGAAACCCAGATCAGCTAAGGCCCAACAAGTTAACCCAAGAGCTATATCTTGCCCGACAAAACGGTGCTTTTGGTCTGGACACTCCGAGTTACGAGGCAGATTCAGGAGACAAGATCAATCAGAGTACTTGGCAGCGCAGACCTGAAACAATGGCGTGCAATCCCGAGGTGGCCTTTTCTGCAGGTGAAAAGCGGGGACAATGCCCACACGGAGGGGGGCGGCTTCAGGATCCTGGACGCCTGACCCCTCCAACCGGGGATGAGGCGATCCGGGTTCGTTTACCCTCGTCCCTCTTCATTTTCCACAGGCCCGGACTGTACCAGGGTCCGCGACCAAGGCGCGTATGTTGTGGGGGGTTCAAATGATCTACATATCACCTGGACGACCGTCCCGGAGGACAGAACCCGGAGGGCCATGTCGGACCCCTCAAATGGACCCGGACATACATCCCCGGCCCATACCCCTCTCAGACACTTCTGTACCAAGAGGCCTTGGGCCAGGCCCGTATGCTTACACAGCCCCTGACAATGGGCCTGGACGAAGGTCCCGAGTCCATGCAGGAAAATGGGATAACACTTACATACAAAATAGTCGTAATTTTATTAAAAACTGTAAAACCAAGATTAAAATACATAAAATTCTGATTAGGATATGGGATTCCATTGTTTTGAAAATAAATCAAAACATAACTTAAATATATTGGTTACAAAATTAAGTGCGGAAAGTACAAAGAAATCATAACTAAAAGACTTAAACAACTTCATCCTCCAATCGTTCACGCAGTCCATCGATTCAATTCTCCCTCAATACACAATCCCAAGCTGCTAAGAATCTTCCCGCCGCCATACTATTTTCCTAAACATATAAAACAAAGGAATGAGCCTAATGCCCAGGAAGGAAAATTTACTACAAGCATGATACACATACATAAGCATAAACTATAAACTATAATCATATGACTATATAAATACAACATCTATTACAATGGCCATCATACTTCTTGGGACTTGCTAGCTAAGCAATCATATGTCCATAAATTTACGGGGCTAGTTATCTAAACAAGTCATATAAATTTATGGGGCTCGTTATCTAAACAATCATATGCCCAATGAATCTACTAGTGGGACTTGTTATCTAAACAAGTTATATATTTTTTATCTAAACAAATTATGTGATTGTTATCTAAACAATTCATATACTAAAACAACTAAAAACATATCATACTTATAACATAAACATATATCAACAACATAAAAGCATACAAATCTACCATATTTTCCTTACCAAAAACCGGAATGTGAGAACAAGATCGGTACTTTGGAACACTCCTAAATACCATAATAGAGAGGTGAGTATACTAAAGAGAAGAGATGAAAAGAATGAACTACACCATCGAAAAGATACTTACCAACAACAACCTCAAGTTCAAGATTTTAGATGCCTAACTATGAATAAAGTATACTGAGTTAGGATTTGAGTAGAGAAAAACTATAAGAACAACACAGAAAGGAACTAGAATTAGGAATACCTTGAATACTTCTATGACCAAACTACACCTCGAAACTGAAATACAATATAAACCTTACTTCCCAAGTGTTTATTAAGCTTATAATGATAAAGCTTATAACCCCAACCCAAGTGTTTATCACTCCAAGGTAAACCTAGCAGCTTGTAGACTCTGAACTCAGCTTGATGAATGAAGAAATGGTTGGGTACTAGGTCCTATTTATAGAGTTCATGAATGAAAAGATCTTCATTTAGCTTGAATAAAATAATGGCTTTTTAATTGAAAAACATTTGAATAATCGTTCAACAGAGGCTGAAGACTTGGTCAAAAAGATTATGGACTTATCAAGAGGTTAAGGATTAAAATCAGCTCGGTTTCAAAATCATTCAAATTTTATGCCCTAGGGCCGATATATTGCCTAGGATCATATGCTCGAGGCTCGTCGAGGTGCTAATGCGAAGCTACGTGTTTTTCGTATCCCCTTGTGGAGCTGTGATATATCGACAAACGTTGAAATATTATACACGTAATTACACTTTTTCAGCTTAATTTGCATTGAGTAAACAGCCTTGACTAAGTCCTTTAACGATTTCAAAACTGCTGGCAGACTCTAGGATTTCAAATATTACTCTTAGAAAATTATTCCTCAAAAATACTTAATTTCTCATTAAACATACACATGACAAGTGTTAATATCTTTTTGGGTCTATCTAAACCTTATAGTATGATAAATATCACCTTCATAATCAATCATATTAATCAAACCTTAGGTTATAATTAATAATCTTAAACTATAGGTTAAACTTATAAAATCTACAAGTGTTGCTATGAGTGTCCAACTAAATCCCAGCTTAAACAAAAATCCATAGTCATAAAAATACTACAACAATTACCAGCTATTACTATTACTACTACTTTCTAATCAGCTAAGTAAAGTTCTTGGTGTAACGCCTTGGATAGCCAAGACCGCTACATTGTGTACTTATAAAGGTGCAAGACTTGCTAATCAAGTCATTAATTTAAAAACGTGTCACTAAACATTTATGAGATAGGGTTAAAAAGGTTTTGGTCTCAAAAGTTTCATTTTATATAATCAAACTGTTATATACATGCGATCCCAAAAGAAACAGAGTTGAAAGTAGGTTTACAGACTAAGGCAAAATAGACAATCCTTGGGTCTCGCGTCCCTGCCTAAACCTCAACCGTGGCGGCCGAGCACCTGGCCATGTACATTCCGCTCACAGAGCTCTCCTTATCAAGGTTGGTCAAGTTTTCCCTTGCCTTTACCTGCACCACGTAGCACCCGTGAGCCAAGGCCCAGCAAGAAAACAAGATGTGCAACACAAGCAGTTATAACAGATAACATAATCTCTAAGCATAAACTCTCATCATATAATCCACATTAATCATTCAGCATAAATTCATAATCATAGATACAATCAAACACTTATAATATTCATATCACATAATAATCAGGCCTGAAAACTTAGGCCGCACCCTCTGTTTACCCCACTGACTCCCGCCCGCCTAAACTGAGCTCAGTGCATATTAAGCTGTCCTTGGCTACCAGTTGCCAAGCTACTCCCTGTGCGCTAGTGTAACCCTTGGCACCCTTAGGCCGTTGGTTCACTAATTAGCCTGCATGGCATAATACCATCTTTTCAAGCATACTCAATAGGGAACCCTTAGTCTCGACACAAATATTCAACCAAGCGCAATTTTCTTACCTTTAATCTTTGTGGTAATTGTTTATGAGCGACACCCCTCAAGCACAATCCGTTCCCAAGCCTAAGCTTTTATCACCTAGTCAAAAAAAAAATATAGGGTTCCATTAATATTCAAATTTGGGTTTCTAGTTATAAAACTAACTTCTGGGAACCCGAATCCCACCAAGCACGGTGGTGAGATCGATCCCGAGCATTCTAGACCACATTCCCATGCCTAAAATCCCCAAAAGTTCAAGTGCACAACCAAGGGTTGCGGCCCTTGAAGCTTAGTCGCGGCCCTACCCTCAAAACAGAGCCAAGGGCTTGCCTAGAAGGAGACACGCATCGCGGCCCTTGCCTTGGGCACCGCGGCGCTCACCTTTGACCGAGCCCTCCTGGCTCTTCTTCATCCTAGGGCCGCAACGCTCTAGAACAGAGCCGCGGCCCTTCCCTTCGTTCCCAGAAAACCCACCATTTCCAACATCTAAACCTCACCTTAAGCCATCCCAAAACTCCCCAATTCAAAACCAATTAATCCCAGCACCTTTAGAATGGCTTAAACAACACAATTCCAGAGAAAACCCAACACACACTAGAATTCTCTTTTCAATTTCTGTAACTCAGGAGCTATAACTACCCAAACCAGCCATTCAAACTCAAATTATTACTTCTAAATCATGAATTGAGACTTACCTCTTCGGCTGAACCACTTCACCAAGCCAACTTCAAGCTAATTCCCAAGCTTTCCTCCTTGATTCTGCCCTTAAACATCAAAACCATATTTACCTCAAAACCCAACTAAAACCCAGAATTTCTAACCATAGAAAAGGAAATTTAGTGCTTACCTTAGTCCTGATTAGGTTTCTGATTAATTCCTGAGTTAAGCCTCTAAATCATTCTTTCAATCCACCAAACTTCAGCTAAATTCCAGCAAATTCCCTTAGGATTTTAGAGTTTCTTTTCCTTTGTGTTCCTTGGGAGAGAATGGAGAGGAAAGGCTGATAATAAAGTCGGTTTAATTTTTTGTCTATTATTTTCTAAAGCCTCAGTCTAATCTTACCACATTAAATCAATCCCGAGGCTCGGGGTGCCGGAAACGTTCCCGAGGGCAAAACGGTAAAATCTCCCAATATTCCCACCTAGACTCTCTAACCTCAAATATATCTCCATATATTTATTTTCATAATCCGATAGTCTAAATAGCTACCCGATACCTAAAGTACCCCTGACTTATCCAAAGTCAGTTGTTAAGCCTTGTTGTGACTTTTCCCCGCTAACTAGCCCTAGGATCGTCTCGAGTCGTGCTCTGCGGACCTACCCACATAATAATGTGGTTCTCACAATTACCATATACATATATCACATTAAAGCCAATATAATCATACAAGCATTATTTACCATATAATTATGCATTTAAATCATTAGAGTCATGCAAACCACATTTAACCCAGTAATGCCCTCCCGGCACACTAATCAAGGCCCTTAAGCCTCATTAAAGAATTTGGGGTCGTTACACTTGGACTCTACAGAGAGCTTAGGTGACGATGTGTACATATGCGACTGCTCGACCGCCACAGCCAAGGGTTTAAAGAGGAACTAGGGTTAAACCTTATTTTGCCACTTAGGTCGACTGGTTGTAAATCTTTCATTGTAATTAACCTTTAAATTATATTTTGGGATCCCAATGTATATAGTAAACATTTTAGTGAAACATTGTATCTTTGACCAAAATTTTTAACCCTAAACGTTAATCATACTTAGTTACACGATTATGGCCAAATGGCTCGGTTAGCGAGTTTATCACTGTTTAAAATGCACAACGTAACGGTCCCTGGGTAGTAGGGCGTTACAATGAATAGCAAGGAAAATTTCATAATTTTACCTTATCTAGGGAATTTTGGAATCCCGACCTCTTATTGATCCTTTCTTGCTTCTAATCTCCAAAAATAGTTCAAAATTCCTCAAGAAATCTCAATAAGCTTCAAGCTAGGGTCACTTGAAATCTTTGTGCTCTTAGCTAACTTTGAGAGAAACCCTATGGAAGAGAAAGAGAGAGCCACGTGAAGGACAAAACCTCTTATCCAAGGTTTAATTTTTTTCTCTAATTTTGAGGTGAAAAGACCATAATACCCCCTACCATAAGCTTATCTCTAAAGTTGAGCCCATGGGAAAAATAGTCATTTTGTCATAATTTCCCATTAATCTAAAATTACATCGTAATTTCCCAATAAATTCATTACACCACAATGCTCATCAAATTAATTCCCATTAATCAATAAACCCCGGTAATTTACTAAATTACCAAAATATCCATAAACTCACCCCAAGCCGGGTATTTAACCTTGTTGTGACTTTCTCGCTAAATTGCTTACTAGGATTGCCTCGTGTCGAATATCTCAAATATATACACAAAATAATGTGATCTCAATCATAAAGCATATATAATTATAGATATGTCCTTAGCGAGTCAAATTACGAAAGTGCCCTTTCTAACATAAATGGGTCCATGAGCATGTTTGACCCTAAAGTTAGTAAAATCTGCTAAGGTTGGATTTTCCCTCTTATTCACGCAGGAAGCTATCTCTGACTCATTAGCTAGTCTCTGCTTGTTTTTCACATATTTTCACCAATAGTTAGAAGTCAATTCTTGAATCTTGAGGATTTGAACGAGATCAACTTCTATGTGGGGAATTACAACTGCCCAAACTATAATCTCACTAGGAATTTTGAACTTCATCATAAAGGTAAGCCATCTCAATCTCTTGGATGTTCTTCACCTTGCTTTTGTGTTCATGGTGGGAATTTTGGGGCTTTTGGGTTAATTTGTGAATTGATGTGTTAGGGGTTGTTTGATTAGTTGTTTTGATGACAGAAATTGGTTTGTAAAATGTTTGAAGGTTTAATTGTTGCTTAGTTTATGAAATCATGTTTGGCTTTTTGGATTGGGGAAATTTTGGGTGCTAAAACCCTAAATCCCCAATTCTTGTGCATAGAGTGTAATTGGGGTGTTTAATTGGTGTCTATGTTGTGATTTTGGGGTATTAAACTTATTTTGGGGCATGATTTTGAGTTGGGTTCAGATTTTTGGGTTAATTTTGTTGGGTTTTGAGGATTGGAATCGCAGGAGAAAAGTAGTTGGGAATTCAAGAATTATGGGTTTCGATTTGAGTTTCCAGGGACCTAGCGCAACCACGCTAGTGTTATAGAAGCCATGAATTTTTTAATAGTGCAACCGCACAAGGATAAGGCGGGACCATGGTAGGGCTAAGAAAGCTCAAGCTTTCTGAGTGCGCAACCGCGCCAAGTTCCCAAAAAACATACTTTGCTAAATTTTGTGAGTTTGGATCGGGGTTTCAAGGATTCGATTTAGGTGCCCACTTGGGGGATCAAAGACGATTCTATTACCTAGTTGAATTGAATTGGAGGCCCTGAAAGCTAGGTTTAATTTTGGATCCCGTAATTGGACTCCGTTCCTAATGAGCCTATCATTAATGTTGTGACTAGGGTTTTTGAGGGGCTCAGGAAAAGGATCCCAGTTGAGGTTGTATCACATTCGGCATGAGACTCGAGGTAAGAAAACTAGCACGTGCACACAAAGGTTGGAATCGACCTTGATGTATGAAGGCAGTTATAACCGTGCATTGAATTTGTTTAGGGTTGAGTTCCTTTTTTTGCATGATTATATAATTTTTTATAAATTGTATTGGATTGTCTGTTATTTATTTACTTGGGATGTATTCGGTGATAACCATGTGGAATATAGGTCATGATGGCAGGGACACTATGGGAGTGTTGCACAAACTCGCCCAGCAGAGGCCGTATGCTTGGTGCCCTAGTGATGCACCTTGCTCAACATAAGCTGTATAAATTGTCTTTCAGTTGGAAATGAATATGTTTATAACTTGTAAAGCATGCTAGTTATCGTTTATTATTAATATTATGATTATTATGCCTTGTTAAGTTTTCTTGTTTGACCTTGGCTCACGGGTGCTCTGTGGTGGAGGTAAGGGCAAAGGGAAAGTGAACAACCCATGAGTTGGAGGGCTCTAGAGCAACACATACATATTCAGCCTACTCCGCCTTCAAGGTGAGGACATCTAAGGGACTTAGAGTAAAAAGTCCATTTTATCGATTAGGTCGGCTATTTTTTAGACTAGTGATTGTAATTATATTAGGTTAACCCTTTTTAGTATCCCATGTAAACCTTTTATACTATCAATTAAAATTTTAAACCTTTTGACCAAAAAACTTAGTACTTAAACCTTTAATTTACATTAATTACACCTTTGAATATGACTCGCTTAACAAGCTAAGCACTATTTTAAACACAGAATGTAATGCTCCTAGATTAGTAGGGTGATACAACTCGGTATGAGAGCTGCTAAGGCTTTATGGTTCCTGAAGATTGACTAAAATGTACGCTCGCTGCTAAAGACAAGCTCGACTCATGGTTCAGTGGGTTGTAGGCCAAATACCTATTTAATTAATTTTTTGAATTATATGCCTTCTCTACATGCTAAAATAGGGAGCATGAGATATACTGTTAGGGAATGACCCTCTTGATTGTTATGTGAACATGATAGAGATGCTTATTGGCATTATTATTGCATGTGAATGCTGTGTTTGTTTAGCTTTCACTGTGGAATGGTTTCTAGATACTATTATTATGCCTGATAAGTTGAGTCATTGATTGCAGACATACTTGGAAGTTATACCTCCAAGGCAGTCAATCAGACTAGGCGGTGCTAATATCGAGGTTGGAGATGATAACCAAGGCCAGAACCTCTACATGCCCCTCAGCATTCGCACCAAATGTTTGCAGAAATGACAGCCAGGCTTCAGAGGCAAGAGGATGAGATTAAATGGTTGAGGCAGCAGGTTCTACCTAGGAATGCTACCATGCTCGTGCCACCTGTAGTGACACTGTTATTGGAACAGTCGAAGATTGAGATAGATTGGAACCACTGTATGAGAGGTTCCAGAAGAAACACCTTCCAACTTTTGAGGGAGGCCCAGATCCACTCAGAGCTGAGCACTGGATGGGCATGATTAGTTCCATCCTTGACTTTATAAGGTGGTAGGCAATGGGAAGGTTGCCTGTGCCACAATATGCTACAAGATGATGCTCGGATCTAGTGGGAGGTAGTATCCCAAACTCTGAATGTGTCTACGATGGTCTGGGAGGAATTAAGGGAGTTGTTCAACAAGAAGTATTACAATGACGCAATCTGAACTGTGAAGATGGACGACTTCATGAAAATGGTTCAGGGCAACATGACAGTGACTGAGTATGCTTTGAAGTTCGACAAGTTGGCCAAGTTTTCCTCAGACTTGGTGCAAACTGATATGACTCGGAAGGAATGGTTTGTTCGGGGGTTAAATTCTATGATACCCTAGGATGTGAGAATCACCTCTGTGTCTAGAATTACCACATATGCTCAGGTAGTAGAGAAGACCATTACTACTGAGGGTGTATGTGAATGCCAAAAATTGGACATGATCCTGAGAGGGCCACAGTCAGCACTCGAGGAAAAAGCTGAGGCCTCCCCCTAGTCACCTCGGGCACACCAAGCACCCTCGTGTCTCAACCCACGCGAGACCCATTCCTCACAAAAGGCCTTCGCGAAATAGCCTGTCTTGCCCCACGCGAGACCCTTGCGAAGCCATGACCCTTGGTGCATCTCACCTTGCCTTGCCCAGATGAAGGTCCAAAAGGCCACTTTTTGGATTGCGTCGCCTCATACGCCCACCAAGGGCGCCGCACACTCGCGCACCACGACCTCGCGCACCACAGCCTCGCACACCCGTGCACCACGACCTCGCACACTCGCGCACCTGGGCACCACGACCTCGCGCACCACGGCCTCGTGCACCACAACCTCGCGCACCAGCGCACTACGGCCTCATGCCCAGAATATGCGCTTGGGGTCGAAAGCCCCTTCTCATCTCATTTTCTTAGGGCCATCTCATGAAATCCTTGGTTGTCAGGCATTTAGAAATAACATATAATGATTTTTGCACTTGAAGCCCTTAGGAATAAGGTACCTTGCAAGGGTGAAAACTTGTGGCTCGAGGAGCTCGTACAAATATGAGATGTACCTACAAACCAAGAGGAGGCGAAGTACGTACAAAGGTACAACCCTGAATGCCCTAGGTGTGTGACGATAAACACCACGCCAGACAAGTAGTGGTCGTACGAACATGGTACCTGATGTGGTCCTTCCCAGCCAACCTCTGACACTCGTACTAAATGAGTAGTGAAGGCATATTCAGGTACTAAAGTAGAGGCGCTCCCACATATTCTGACCATGTACTAAAGACGACACCACAACCTTCTGCTCCACAACCACCTGTGCCACTACGTCTGACGCCACTTCCCTGACAATGTACTTATGAACAATCTGGTCCCCTGGGGCCACAATGTATTAGTGCCATTAGAACCCGCTATAAAGGGAACCTCACTTCATCATTGAGGGGGGTTGGAAAAATACTGTAGCTTGGTATAAAGAGAAATACAAGTTCTTTTCCCAATTTCCTTATGCAACTAATTTCTAGGTTTTTTATTTGATTTTTGAAATTCTTTATTTATAAGCACTATATTTTTATTTTTCCAACTTAACATCGTTGACGAGTTCTCACCGTCAATAGTGTAGATGACAATATATGGAGAGAGGGCGCCTCCAGGCCTAATGCTCGAGGGGTGGTACCTCTTTTACTAGTTCAAGTAGGGGTGGTCTTCAAGGCGAGAGTGAGAATTGGAACAGTTATCTAGAGTGTGCTCGATGCAGGTGACATCACTTGGGAGAATGTCTTGCTAAGGCATGTTTCATATGCAGATTTATGGGTCATCTCTTGAAATATTGCTTATAGTTGAAAAAAAAAAAAGGAATGAAAGAAGGGAGACAACTTGGTTTCGACTCAAGTATTCACATTGACACAGATAGAGGCAGAGGCTAGTCCCTCCATAGTGAATGGTCAGATTTCTAGTGATGGCTCTCAGTATACAATTTTTATTGATTATGGTGCTACACATTCATTTGTATCTAGTAAGGTGAAAGACAGACTTAGTAGACCAAGTGATGTGTATGATTTGGGGTTTGGGACTTTGTTTCCCACTGGTAAGTTGGTAGTTTCTAAGAGATCTATTAGATCCTTACCAATAGAGGTTGATAGTGGAGACTTTTCAATGGACCTAATTGAGTTAGAAATGGAGGACTTTGACTTGATACTTGGCAAGGATTGGTTAGCCAAGTATGGGGCGACCATAGACTGTAAAAGGAGGATGTTGACCTTTGAACCTGAGGGAGAGGAGTCATTCGTATTTGTGGGTGTTGTGAATAGGCCTCGCATTCCAATGATTTTGGTACAGAAAGCTAGACACTTATGGGAAGGAGGTTTCATAGGATTCCTAGCTTGTGTGGTTGATATTGAATAACCCAAAATTGGACATGATGATGTGGCATGTGAAAAGGAGATGTAGTAGTAAAAAGTATTATGTTTGCGTGTGCTGGTCGAGCTGCATGAGCTGGTTGAATGCATTCAATCAACATTAAGGAAGCTATCCACCTTCAAGAGATTGAAGCTTATTACACAAAGGTTTCTGGTCAAATAGAAGGGTCTAGTCGATGGCACCATGACCTTATAAAGCTTCACGAAGGAAGCCCTGATCGAAGGATGATCCATTCAACCAGAATGATTCGAATTTTAAGGGATATTTATGTAACAGATGATCCATTCAACAAACCAACACTACACGTGTAGGGCCTAGTATATGCTTATAAGGCCCATGGCCCTATAGGAGGCTCTATAAATAGATATCTCTCACAATCATTATTCTCTCATGCACACTTTACATACAAAATCTTTCTCAAATTATATTTTCTCTCAGGCTTAAGAAACTCATTTGAATCTTATTTTTCTTGATCTTGAGTTTCAGGCCTTTTTGATTAATAAAAGTGCATGTGGAAGTAGGTCATGATCAAATCTTGGGGCTGAACCACTATAAATTATTTTGTGGTGTTTACTTGAACTCAGCTCTTACATTCATAATTATAGTTTAATTTAACTTAGGGTCGTTGACCAAACAGCTGGTCAACATTTTGTTGCGTTCATTGAGAGCTGAAATCAAGAAATCTCAATTCACCATTCTATTTGAATTAATGGCTATCACTACTAGAAGCCAAAGCCAGAAACCACAATGGGGAAACCCAACTACTAGACAACATGATCGCCCCTCGAGCAATCAATTTCCCCCTCTGCACCTTGGTCAGCTGGTCCCTCTATCTAGAAATTTGTCCCCACTAGGAGCAATAGGGCACGATGAGCCCCACATGGATTTAGAGGAAGACCTCAACCTTGACATTGAGCAACTGATGGAAGTTGTGGGAAAAATTGTAATGACCAAACTACTCTAGACTTTTGGACCATTAACGAAAACTATACATACTAATCCTTAATAAAACTTACAAGTGAAAATACCATAACTTTTTTAAGAAACTTTTAAAAATAAGAGTTAAACTTACATAAAATTTAGGTTAGGATATGGGATCCCATTGTTTTAAAAACAAAACAAAACAAAACATAACTTAAAAGAAAAAGGAATTACATAACAAGTGCGGAAAAATACATGTAAAAACCATAAAAAAAACAAAACTACATCCTCGAATCGTAACGCTCGGCTCTTGAATCCATTCGACCTCAATACACATTCTCCAAGCTTCCAAGAACCTTTCCCGCCACTAAGACTATTTTCCTGCACATATAAACAAAAAGGAATGAGCCTAATGCCCAGCAAGGAAAATCTAACACATAGTTCATATACATAAATTTCATAAGAAACATAAAAACAAAACATAACACTTATATCATACACATACTATAATGGCCATTATTACTTGGGGTCCCATAGACTAAACAAGTCATATGCCCATTAGATTAGTGGGGTCCTACTAGCTAAGAAGGTCATATGCCCATAATCCATTTGGGGCTTGTTAGTCATATGGGTCATATGCCCAAGCCTACAAACATACATAACATAACATATTTCATAACATAAAAACATAAGATAACATATAAAAAGCATATAACATATAAATTCTATCCTATTTTCCTTACCAAAATTACCGGGATATGAGGACAGAGTTGGGACTTTGGAACACTCCTAAAAACCATTTATGAAAGGGTGAGTCTATTGAAGAAAAAGAGATGAAAGAGATGAAGGAACTATACTTTTAAAAATATACTTACCAAAACCTTTTGCTCAAGAACTTAGATTTCCTAACCAAAATAAGAATAAGGTTAGAATGAGTAGAAGACTATGAGAACTAGAGTTTGGGATACCTTGAATACTTATAAGACCAATCTAAACCTTGAACCGAAATGCTATAAAATCTTACTTCCCAAGTGTATTGATAATCTTATGATTCCCAACCCAAGTGTTTACACTCTCACACTCACCTAGCAACTTCCAGCCTCTGAACTTAGAGTAAAAGATGAATAATGGATGGGTACTAGGTCCTATTTATAGAGTTTAGGAATGAAGAGATCTTCATTTAACTTGAATAAAAATAATGGCTTTTTAAGTGAAAATAATTTGAATTATCGTTCAGCAGAGGCTGAAGACTCGTTCAAAAAGATGCTGGACTTATCAAGAGGTTGAAGGGTTGAATGGAAAACGATTTCAAAAACTTTCAAATTATGCTGAGAGGGGTGATATATCGCCCCCTGTAGGCGATATATCGCCTGGGCCAGTATGCCCGAGGCAGCCGTGCATCGTTTTGTGTTTTTCGTATCTTCGTGCTGCGATATATCGCCCCCTATAGCTGCGATATATCGGCATACGCTGATTATTTAAACACGAAATTACACATTTTTAGCTTAATTTGAATTGAGTAAACAGCCTTGACTAAGCCCTTAAACGTTTTCAAAGCTGCTGACTGACCTTACAGTATTCAAATTTTAACCTTAATAAATTAAATCCTCAAAATACTTAATCATTATTAAACCCATACATAACATGTGCTATTTTCCTATTGGTTCTTATCTAAACCTTATAGTATAATAAATATTATCCTCAATATCAGTCATATTAATCAAACCTTAGGTTAAAATTAATATTCCTACACCTTAGGTTAAACTTAGAAAATCTACAAGTACTGCTATGAGTGTCCAAATAAATCCCGGTCTGAGCCAAAAATCCAAAGTCATAAAGATAATACTATAATTACTATAATACTACTATCTAACTAGCTAAGTAAAGTTCTTGGACTCTACAAAAATGCAAGAGTAGTTTGTTTCCATGCATGAGAATCAGGAAGCAGCCCAAGAGGCAATAACTGAAACCCCGAACAAGAAAAGGCATGACATTTAATCTTGAATGGATCAATTCCAACAAGCCCTTGAATCTCGAAAAGAATAAGTGGATCATCATAATACTGAATCATCAAGGCTGCTAGAAGCTGCCTTACAGTGAATGCAAGCTACCAACCAATTAACTCTCAACCTGAGGACACTGGCCGAGCAAATGCTGAGAGTCAAAGGTCGGTTAGTCGAGTCCCGGAACTTGCCCAACCAACAATGTCCCAAGAAAAAGTAGTTCCACCTGGGCAAACCCAAAGTAATCACTCAAACAGAGGGACTCAACCAAGAGTATATCGTCAACTCCACCACGATGAACAAGTATTTCAACCTGTGATCAAGGTCAAGGTTGTGGTACAAAAGTGTCTGGAGAAGGAACACATGTTGATAGGAAACCAAGGGGATCAATCTCAAGAGAAGGACAACCTCCTAACCACAAAACCTAGGACATGGTCAGCAATTCTGACAAACAAGGAATGAATGACCAGCAAGTCAAAACCGAGGCCAGCTGCCTCAACGTAATCAATCAGTTGTGAACAATCAGGGTCACCCAATGAGAAGGTACTGGTGGAGAAACGATGAGAAAGTAAGTAGCAGTTATCGAACATCCTACCAGGATAGTTATGATGATGATAAGGAAGATAGTTGATACTATTAACAGTATCTTCGTGATGATGATCCAATAGCATTATGATGATCATCATGATGATGGGAATCCAAAAGGAAAATTTGTTCCACCTAGGCCTCAGAACATATTTGCTCATCAAAATGTGTAGCCTGTGTAACGTCCTACGTTTCGGGTACCTTTAAACGACTCGGGTCGGGATTTTTTCCCCCGGGATAAGAACATTATTTTAAATAATATTATATTTTGTTTGTAAGTATTCCATGAGTTATTGCTATCCAAAATATGAATTTTGTGATTTTAAAAGTCAAGATAAGACTTTCGGTCCTGGACAGACACAAAAACCCTGATCGGGTAAAAATCTCGGTAAATAAAATGAAAAATTATGGCAAATATATTTTGGGCATAAAATACATTCATAAAAGTTAAAGTTTAGTAAAAAATAATAAACCTAAAAGAAAATGGAAATTTTAGGGCATTTTGTGTTAAATGCCTAATTTTACCGAAAAGGGGAATTTTATTCCATGAATGGACCTTAGGTTAAATTTTATTATATGATTAATTAAATTAAATGTGAGAGACATTTAATTTAATTAATTAATGTTAAGTTTGGTGATTAAAACTTAAAAAGAGTAAAAAAGGTATAGAAAGTCAATTTGGACTTTTCTTCTTAGGAAATAATTATTAACCTTTATAAAAAAATATGAAATGATCACATATACAGCAATGGCTGGCCGGCCATGTGATGTTTTGAAATCCCATTTATTAACTAATTGAGTTTAAATCCCATTTATTTAAAGGTTTGGGATATTGTCAAGTGGGCAAGTGGGAGTAAAACACTTGAGTGTTTTTAGGATAAATTAGATAGTATAAACTCTTCTAACCTCCCCCTAAGAACCGACCACTCACTTTCACTCTCTCACTATCATCTTTTTTTTTTAACTCTCTCAAGTTGTCTCTCAATATTCAACCTCAAGAACACCAAGGAAACTTGGAGGCTAAGTCTTGGTCTAGGAAGTATTTTCCCTAAGGTAAAGTTTCACTAATCTAGGCTTTTGTAAAGTTTTAAGCATAGAGTTTCAAATAGCTAATTAAGTATGTTGTTGGGGGAAATTGGTTAGGGTTTTTGAAAGGTTTTGAAGGAGTCAAAGCTAATAGGAAGGTCCAAACCTTAAGCAAGAACACCAAAAAGGTAAAAAGTTTACTTTTGATGATTTTGTTGTAGGGTTTTTAGTTTTAAGCATTATTTTGTATATTTAATGCTTAAAGTTTCTTGTTGGTGATGTAATAAGGTTATGGTAGTTGTTTAATAATTTTTATGATGCATGTGTATTGATTTTTGAAAATGGGAACCAAAACCCCCAATGGTTTTGTAGGATACCCTAAAACAAAACATGTTTTGAGCTGTGACTTCCAAGGGGTCAAGCAGCCACTGTATATTGTTTTTGTAAAATTAAATTTTACGGTGATGTTTCTGAGATTTAGTACATAAAATTGAGATTTTGAAACAATAAAAAATGTTTAGAAATGAGTAAGTTATGCTATTTCAAAGTTTAGGTAAAAAACTGTTTTTTCGTATTCTTATTTTCGGAACCAAGTTTGGACAGCCACTGTATACGGAAAATGAACCCAGTTTTTTCTAAAATTTTGTGGACATATTTCTGGCATATCCTATTATTGCACTGTAAAATTTGGTAAGAAAATATTGAACGGTTTGAAAGTTATTAACTGTCAAAGTTTGGAAAAAATAAGGACTTGAAAATAAGGTCATTTTTACCTCATTGTTGGAAAATGATTTCACCAATAAAAAATGCTCATTTTCACATAAGATTTTACAAAGACCTAAATGGCATAACAAAAATGGAATTGGGAAATTTTGGTAACAATTGGGTACGTAAATTTCAAGTTATGAACTAACGAAGTATGTAGTTAAAAATGTGAAAAATAGGCTTTTCACACTTAGTGTAAAAATGAGATTTTGGAACATAAGTTAAAAAGTAAAATTTTGCTTATTTCAAGATATAAATTGGTAAGTCTTGAAATCATATTTTCACTAAAATTACCCCTTTGAGTTTAAATGAATTATTTTTATTAAAGAGTTTTTATTCTTTCTAAAAATAAGAGATTTAATTTATTAATAGTTAATAAATTAAAAGAGGGTTTAAAACCATATACTTTGAGAAAATAATTAAATGAATTATTTTTCTAGTAAGTAAAATTGATTAATTGATTTTGGAAAATTAATTAGTCAAGATGGGAAATTTTTAACGGTTTTCCTAATTAAGACAAATTAGGCAATTTTCTTAAAACGGTTTTTAGATATTAAAACCTTAAGAAAAATAAAAGGAAAATTTATGAGTTTATTTCTTTAAAAATAATTAAGGAATTTATTAGTATTTTCTGGACATAATACCGGCTAAAATCTTACATATTTTAACCGACTAGTCGAAAGTGCGGGTGAATAGCGATATCTTGAAAGAATAAGATTTTTAGCGGATTGTGGGAAAATACCATTGTGATACCCGAGCCTAGGTATCGAAACCTTAGGATAGGCCTCCCCGAGACTTAGGGTTTAGTCTCAAATATTTTGTATGACTTTCCTTAATAGGTTTAAAACCAAATAAGGATTATAAATCCTTACAAATGACCAAACTGCCCAAAATAATAATAATGAATTATGACTGCCATAATTAATCCGAGTATACTGTATGGATAACTACAGTATTGGCTAAGTGTAACTGGACTGAACGTTGGAGGGTGAAAACCTGCTGAGCGCTAAGGACTCCAAGTAAGTCAACTTATATTGTATGGCTGCAACATGAAATGATTATTGTCTTGTATGTTAGTATAGGGATACATGCACATATATAGACTGTCATAGAAAGTTGCTTAGAGACGTTAGTCTAGTGAGTGCTGATTTAGAAAATATGAACGGTAGATGTCCGTCATATCCTAGACGGTTGATCCCCGTCACACTGCTTGATTTTATTTATGTCCGGCTCATTACCGCGACGAGTGGCCATGAGATGAGGATAAGCTGGTTAAAGCTAGGGGCGCCAAAATAAATGGGACCTAGGGGCCCTCATGCTTACTTAATCATTGGACGGTTAGAATCCGAGTAAGTGCTCTGATAAGTCATTCCCGGATAGCAGCCGTGAATATTGGCCATTCAGTGAGAGTGCCTAGAGATACTAGGGGTTGCCAAGATTGAGTGAGGCTGAACACCCTAGGGGCAACTGCTCACCAGCACCACTGATTAACATAGAAGTCTCTGTAAAACCGTGTAAATTGGATTACACTCTTGGATAAGTAGCGATGCCCTAGGTAACATGATAGTTACCCTTGATGAGAATATTTATTGGCTAGATCTTAGTGTGGAGACTCGGTTCTCTTTTACAGATTAGCAATTATGTTTGAGGGCGTGTTACGCCTGAATTGTGGGAAATTGTCGAGCGTTGGTCTCGAATTATATGGTGATATAATATATCTGCTTGCTCTGGGATTTTCTGAGTCCAAGGATATAATTGTTGATAAGATATAGTTGTGATATAATATATCTGCTTGCTCTGGGATTTTCTGAGTGCAGGGATATAATTGTTGATAAGATATAGTTGTGATATAATATATCTGATTGTTCTGGGATTTTTCTGAGTGCAGGATTTTTATCTAGTTATGAATTAATTTATCCTTGGTTATCAGGCATGACCATAAGTTTTCCAGGACGCTTTAGCGTTCTTGAAATTGATTGTGTAGGGTCCGGATGGGTCCGGAACCCTAATTCTCTACATGCTTTGTTTGAAAGTTGATCTTACTAAGTGTTTTCGCTTACCTAGTTGTTTCATGTTGTAGGTAAGGGCAAGGGCAAGGCAGAGCAGTGAGCGCTGGAGTCTTCCTTGCAAATGTACATGTGGACCGACCTTTTGGGAAGCCGTTTTATTTTTGGAAATGTTGTGTAATTTTCCTAAACTAGGCTCACTCTACTCTTTATAAAACATGTTTGTAACTAAATGTTAAGTATGGCCATACGACTTTTTAAAAAGTTTTTTTTTTCTATGGGTTCTTGAGACATTTTGTTAAATGAAAACATTTATATTTCCGCATTATCGAGTGTTGAAAATCTGGGTCGTTACAGCCTGAAGGATCGTTTGCCCCACCAAGGCAGCCTGAGCTACCCAATTGTCCTGCTATAACACCATATGGTGCTCCTCAGGCAGATAGTCAAAACGGTGGGGGCAACCTAGGGGAAACAGTCTCTTTAATAGACATAGATACTGGGGACGAGACTTACGCGATGTCCACAACCAGCTTTGGGAAGGTAATGGGTCTAATGTTATGTGACTCATTGCATAGATAATCCCTTCAACATTGCAAAATGAAGTGTAGCACCCCTTGTCGCTGCTCCCGCAGTTGTTCCTCTGTACACTCCTGCCATTCAAGCAAACTTGATGACCTAACTCAGACGGTTCAGGAGTTAATAGCCCCAAAGCCTACTGATATTGATTTAGAGAGAAGAAAAGACTCTCTTTCTCTAATCAAATTAATGTCTTTGCAATTCCTCTCAAGTTCAAGATGCTAACATGGAAGATTTACACTGGCAAGGAAGACCTTGTTTCCCATGTAAACAACTTTGAGATATAGACAAATCTCCAAGGGGTTCAAGATGATGTTTGTTGCAAGATTTTTCCTGCTACACTAACTCTGCTCAGCAATGGTTTTTCAAATAGGAATCGGGGACTATCAACTCCTGGGATACATTTGCAGGGCTCTTCCCTTCGCAATTTTTCACTACTCAAACTGTGCTAGTCGAGCTCTATGACCTTGTCGACATTAAACAAGGACCAAAGGAGCCTTTGAAAGATAATGTACAATAATTTATGCATGAAGCTGCCCACTCCAAGATAGTCATTAGTGATGGAAAACTGATGTTCATCATGGCTAGAATACAAGTTAAAGGTCTGCGTATGACTGACCATAGAAGAAAATATGTCTAATCGACCAGAGAGTTTCTTGATCAAGCAGTTGAATTTATAAAACTAGAAGACATTATTCGGAAAAATGACCAAGCTAACCAAGCTGGAACCATTGATGCACCATCAAAAAACTCAGGTGAAACTAACCAGAACAAAACAGAAAATGGTAATGGTAACAAGAATAATCAAAACAGTGGTAAGCAAAACAAAAATTCCAATAATGGCAATAAACGAGCAAAGTCCAATGACAAGCCACAAGAGTATGTGCCTCGTTTTACCATCTACTCTTAGGGTCACGAGCAGAGATCTTTCAAGTTACACAAGCCTCAGTACCCTATAGGAAACCACATCATATTAGGAAGGATATAAGCAAGATTGACACCAACAAATTATGCCGCTTCCATAACGATTATGGACATGACACTAACAAGTGTAATCAGTTCAAAGACAAATTTGATTTTCTGATTCATCAAAATCCAGTCTACCAGAATCCACCAACTATAGGAACTTCTGATGCACGAACACAACCATCACTACCAGCCCCTATAGCAGGTCAATTAGACATGATTTTGGGGGACCACACCTTGCTAGAGATAGCAGAAATGCACTAGAGTGATACGCCCAAACGTTACGCCATTAACCAGGAGAATAGGTGTTGGACGTCGAGGAGCATACTCCCAAAATGCCTCGGTACGAGTGTAAGCCTGTTACATTCACCAAGGAAGATGCCACTCACGTCAGGTTTCCGCACAACGATTATATAGTAATAGATGCCCAAATTGTTAATATGATCGTTGCACGAACCATGGTGGGTCATGGTTCTTCAATTAACATCCTTTTTAAGACCAAGGATGAAACTTTCTATTCGAGATCTTGAACCATGCACGCAAACCTTATACAATTTTACTGGAGAAGGAATGACTCCAGTGGGGACAATTAGACTGGTTGTTACAGTTGGAGATGCACCAACGAACATCACAGTTATGGCCACTTTTGTTGTGGTTGATCTTCCCTAAGCTTTCAACGCCTTGCTTGGAAGGCCAATACTTATTGATTTGAGAGCCATCGCGTCCATTTTTCATTTAACAATGCAATTTCCAAACAACGCTTGATTGGATGTGTTAAAGGAAATCAACGGGAAGCTCGAGAATGCTATAATTCTCCCATCACCACTTCTAAAAAAGGCTTAGTCGCAACCAGCATAATTTTTGCTAGACCAGCAGAAAACAAGCCAACATCAACACTGGAGGTTAGCTTTTCAGAGGAACAAGAGAAAGCTCCCCCAATCAAGCAGAACATCTCTAAATAGGGCACTTCCCAAAGCGAGTTGGAATTTGATCCTCGCTTTGGGGATTATGACACTAGAGTGGGATCAATTGAGAACCTCGAAGAAGTTCCACTCGAACAGGATTAGCCAACCAAGACTGTAAAAATTGGAAAAAACTTAGCTGAGGAGGTCAAACATGAACTCATAAGTTTTTTAAAACACAACCACGGTGTGTTTTCTTGGTCGCACAAAGACATGGTGGGTATCAGCCCTACTTGATTAGTTATGCCTTGAATATTGACAAGGAAATTTCAAGCCGTTCAACAGAAAATGGGGTTTTTCAACAAAGAAAGGTCTAAGGCCTTAAAGGAGGAAGTTGAAAAGCTGAAGGAAAATGGGTTTATACGAGAAGCTTGTTACCCTGAATGGGTTGCAAACCTTGTTCTAGTACAAAATCCCAATGGAAAATGGAGAACCTGTGTTGATTTCACAGATATAAACAAAGCATGTCCAAAGGAGTGCTTCCCTTTGCCTAGAATCGACCAGCTAGTCAATGCTACCTTTATGGATGCCTACTCAGGGTATAATCAAATTAGTATGCACCCTCTCAATGAGGAGCATACCAGCTTCAGAACCGACATAGGCTTATACTGTTACAAAGTAATGCCTTTTTGACTCAAAAATTCTTGCGTGACGTACCAGCAATTAGTCAACATGATGTTCAAAAATCATATAGGCAATAACATAGAAGTTATGTCAATGATATTCTGGTTAGATAAAAAAAAAAGGTTGTGGGCATGTTCAAGACCTAGCAGAATGCTTTAATAATTTTAAACATTATCTTATCCAATATATTACCGTTGGTGACGTGGCAAATAATCTCTTGACACGTGTCTGATACCTGGAAGCGTCTGCTAGAGTATCGACCAGGAGACACAGTAGAAGTAGGGCAAGCCTGTCTTACCCGCGACCAGTCTGGTCGGTAGTTCCGCATACAAGGCAACATTTATGGGAAGATCTTTATGAATCCCAAATTTATCTCATACAATCTTCTGGATACCCGATTATTCAGGGATGAATATCTGTAACAATCTCTTGTAACCCTCCTTGAGCCTATAAATAGCAAGGGATAGCTCAAAGGAGGGGACTTCTCTCACTTTTTAGTCATTCAAAAATATAGTAATTTTCCAAGTAAATTTGTATTGTTCTTGAGAAAAAGGTGAAACTCATTGAACCCTGGTTCCTTGATCATCCTTCTGATTTTATAGCAATATTATTCTAAGTGGATGTAGGTCATTACCAAATCCTGGGGCCGAACCACTATAAATTATTGTGTCTTCTTTACTTTTGTCATTGCGTTCTTCTCCATACATCCGTCCATATCAATCACGTTTTGACTCCGTGTCAGTTGGCCAAATCTTGGGTCAACATTCTGGTGCTTTCATTGAGAGATTGATTTGTTTCTGTTAAGAAAACCTATGGAAAAAGCAGGAAGGAAAACTGGGCAGGCAACTACCGCTGCACCGTCGAACCCACCACCTCCTCCTCCTCCTGCAAGCATGGCGGAAGACGAGCCGCAACTAGATTTTGAAGAGGAGGAAATGGACGATGCGACGCTGAAGAGCACCCTGGGCGCGTTGCAGGAAGAATTGGCTAGTCTGAGGGCCAATCAAGAGACTGCCGCAGAAGTTATGGCGCGGCAACAGCAGGAGATTGATCGACAGCGTGCGGAATTGAGCGAGAGACAGGCGGAGGTGGATCGCCGCCAGACTGAAGCCATGGCCGCCCTCGAAGCAGCCTTGCTGTTGGCTAGAAATCAGGCCGCACCTGCCTCGCAGCCTGACCAACCCACGAATGGTCCACCCCAGAAGGGTCCCAATCCTAGCCCACCAGTTCAGCCTTCAAGTCCGCAAAGGCCCGAGCAGCCTTAGACGCCCCATGGCGATGTCCTGTTGAACCCTGAGGCAAATCCACCATCCCAAGCTGCTCGGGGTAATCCCCCGCAGCAAAGGCAGAATAGGATCGAGCGTCAGCCTCGTAGTCCTAGGCGCCATGAGAATGACAGGCCAAACCAAGCGAACAGAGGTCACTACCCTCCTGGTAACAGGAGGGACTCGGAGCTAGGCTCTGCGGTCCGTGGACCCCCACGGCATAACGATGCATGGGGACACCGCGACCAGCGCAGGCCACCCTCTAACGCTCGAGGCGTTTCTGCCAGAGACGGGAATAGAGGGAACAGTCAGTCTCACCACAACCAGTCAAGGTTCAGAGACGGCCATGGGTACAATGAGGCCGACTCAGGCAAGGGAAATGCTGGTGGGAGGAATGGAGAAAGAGGTAAAGGCAGGAGCCAAATACCTCAAGGTGACCAGCCAAATAGACAAGATGCTGGGGGGCAGCCCAGACAAAATAATGTCTTCAACCGGCTCGGAGGTAGCAAGCAGCGAAGAAGAGAAGAGGACCTGAGAGATGTACTCAACGATCGTCAAGAAAGGCACGGCGAGAACATCCCCCCAGCCACAGAGGCCACAACAATTCCTGCCGCAGTGCAAGCCCAGATAGACGCACTCAATCAAGCAGTGCAGCAGCTGGTCGGAGGAAGAACTTCCTATATCGACCACGACAGGAGAAAGGGTACTCCTTTCGTCCAAAGGATAGCTAACGCCGAAACACCCAGCAAGTTCAAAATGCCTATGCTCCCGAACTTTGATGGATATGGGGACCCAGTCTCGCATGTGAATAAATTTGAGATTCAGATGGACATTCAGAAAGTGTCCGAAGACGCTCGGTGCAGGATCTTCCCTGCAACACTTTCTGAAGCGGCGCAGGAGTGGTTCATTAAGTTCCCCCCTGCAAGCATAGTTTCTTGGGAAATGTTCGTAAGGGAGTTCTACGGACAGTTCTATGCGGATTGTGTGCACCCAACCGAAGCAAACCAGCTGGTCGAGATTCGCCAGCAGGACGGAGAGTCAGTGAAGGATTACGTCCAGCGCTTTGTGCGAGTGGCAGCTGGAGCAAAAACAGTAGGAGACGAAGGCAAGATGATGACCATTACCGCAGGGGTAAAGCGTTGCTCTCCCCTCTGGAAGAGTCTCCGAAAGGAAGGAGTTAAAACAACCCAGGAGTTCCTGGACCGAGCTGATCGATACATCAAGCTCGAGGAAGCCATTGCTGACGATGGAAAACCCTCAAACAAGGGTAAGAAGGCCGCCGAACCTGCCAAAGCCGCCCATGGTTCCAAACCTAATGGCAACGACAAAGGCCATGGAAACGGCAAGAGTAATGGCAAAAATGGTGGGAAACGGTCGTATAACGAGCCTTCCACCTCCGACAACAAACGAGCCAAGGGTAATCGTTATGAACCTAGGTTCACTAACTACACTGCCCTCTTCGAGTCTCGGGGAGAGGTTTATCAGGCCACAAGCTCTAGTGTGCCTTACAAGAAACCGAGACCCATTCGAAAAGACATTTCGAAAAGAGACACCACCAAGTTCTGTCGTTACCATAACAACTACGGACACGACACTAACGAATGCAACCAGTTAAAAGACGAAATCGAGTTCCTTATTAGACAAGGACACTTGAGAAGATACGTACGGGCCTCGGGAACTTCCCAATGAGAAGCTCCAGGTGGCAACGAGCAGGCTTCTACACGCCAACGCTCGCCCCCATTACAGCCTGCCCCCGTGGCCGGAGCACTCTTAATCATCTGTGGAGGCCCGCACCTCGCGGGAAATAGCGGAAAGGCCAGAGAACGATACGCTCGAACTCTACGTCACGACCAGGACATCGAGATGATGACTGTGGAGGACCGTGCATAGAAAAAGGCTCGCTCAGAGAAGGGTGAGATAACCTTCTCTGATAGCGATTCCCAACACGTCCGGTTCCCACATTCCGATCTGCTGGTCGTGGACATCCAAATGGCCAATATGATGGTAAAAAGAGTACTGGTCGATACAGGAAGTTCAGTGAACATCCTGTATAAATCAACACTGGAGCGCATGAAGTTTTCCGCAAAAGACTTGGAGCCCTACAATCAAACCATACACGACTTCTCTGGAGAAGGACTCGCCCCTGCCAGAATGATCAAGCTTCCAGTAACGACGGGTACAGCGCCCGCAACAAGGACATTACTCACCACATTTGTAGTGGTCGATTGCCCTTCGGCGTACAACGCTGTTATTGGAAGGCCCATACTAGTTGATCTACAGGCCGTCATCTCTATGTGGCACCTAGCCATGAAATTCCCGACGGACGCGGGGGTAGGACGCGTCTTAGGAAACCAAAGGGAAGCCAGGGAGTGCTACAACGCCTCAGTCACAAAGGCGAAAAGTGGGACATCGAGGAGCACTACCCCAGATCGATTGCAGATGGAAATAGGCACGCAAGCCCAATCCGGTGGTGAAGTCACCAAATAGGGTGTTGCCCAAAGTGAGGATGGAGATTTGGATCCGCTTTGGGGATTTTGAAGAAAATGTTGGACCCGTCGAGGACCTGGAGGAGGTCCAACTCGACGAAAAAGACCCAACCAGAGTCGTAAAGGTTGGAAAAAACTTAGAGCCTACTATAAAGCTAGCATTGGTGGAATTCTTGCAAAAGAACCAGGAGGTTTTCGCCTGGACGCACAAAGACATGGTTGGAATAGATCCTGTAGTAATCAGCCATGTCCTAAACATAGATAAAACCTTTCCACCCGTGCAACAAAAGAGAAGGCTGCTCGATAAAGAAAGATCAAGGGCCTTGAAAGAAGAAGTCGAAAGGCTCAAGGAGAACGGGTTTATCAGGGTAGCGTTTTATCCGTCGTGGGTCTCCAATCCGGTGCTGGTCCCCAAGCCTAACGGCAAATGGCGGACCTGTGTGGATTTTACGGACCTCAATAAAGCCTGCCCAAAGGACTCTTCCCGCCCCCAATAATCGACCAGCTGGTCGATGCGACTGCAGGACATGAGATCCTCTCGTTCATGGATGCATATTTAGGCTACAACCAGATCAGCATGCATCCCCCTGATGAAGATCACACCAGCTTTCGGACCGATACGGGCTTATACTGTTACAGAGTGATGCCCTTCGGGCTGAAAAACGCAGGTGCGACTTACCAACGGCTAGTCAACCACATGTTTAAGGAGCTGATCGGTGTAAACATGGAGGTATATGTGGATGACACGCTGGTAAAGTCTAAGAAGGCAGAAGGACATGTGAGGGATTTGCAAGAATGCTTTAATGTGCTAGATAAGTACCGGATGAAGTTGAATCCCCTCAAGTGTTCCTTTGGAGTCGGATCAGGGAAGTTTTTGGGTTTTATAGTGAATTCAAGAGGAATCGAGGCCAACCCCGACAAGATAAGGGCCCTGATCGACATGAAGTCGCCAGAAAAGATTAAGGATGTACAAAGTTTAACTGGGAGGATCGCGGCCCTGAGTAGATTTATCTCGAAATCAACTGACAAGTGTGTCCCATTCTTCAATCTACTCAGGGGGAATAAGAAGTTTGAATGGACGGGGGACTGCGAACAAGCATTCCAGGCCTTAAAAACTCATATGGCGCAACCTCCCATCTTATCAAAACCAATCGAAGGAGAAACTTTGTATATTTATCTGGCAATTACCGAAGTTGCTGCTAGTGCGGTACTAGTACGGGAGGAAGAAGGCGTACAGAAAGCAGTCTATTATGTCAGCAAAAAGTTGATCGGTGCGAAATTAAGATATCTGCCAATCGAAAGATTAGCATATTGCTTAATTCTAGCCTCCAGGAAGTTGCGTCCTTACTTCCAAGCCCATCCTATCACAGTTCTAACCGACCAGCCCCTTCGGCAGGTCCTCCAAAAACCTGAGGCGGCTGGAAGGTTGTTAAAATGGGCAGTTGAACTAGGGCAGTTCGATGTAACTTATTCACCGCGGGCAGCGATCAAAGGACAAGTTTTGTCCGATCTTGTCGCGGAGTTCACCGAACTCCCAGGTAGTGAGCAGAGCGAACAGCCTGAAGCGCCCATGCCTCAAGACAAAACTCCTTCGTTGAAGCTATTCACGGACGGTTCATCCAACGAATCCCACGCTGGAGCAGGAGTGATATTGATAACGCCAGAGGGGCATCGATTTCACTGCGCAATCAGGTTCGACTTTGCAGCATCAAACAATGAAGCGGAATACGAAGCGCTCCTAGCTGGATTGAGAATGGCCAAAGATATGAACATAAAGACGCTTGATATTTACAGTGACTCTCAGCTAGTCGTAAATCAAATCCTAGGAGAATATCAAGCGTGAGGATTAAAGATGATGGCCTACCTGAATAAAACGAAGGATTGGCTAGCCCAGTTTACAAAGTGCACCCTCCAGCAAATCCCGCAAGACCAAAATACAAATGCAGACGCCTTAGCTAAACTCGCGAGCGCGAAGGATGCTGACACTTTAAACATTGTGCCAGTGGAAAGATTAAGCAAGCCAAGTATACAAGCAACTGAGTCCAGTATGGAAATTCGAATGGAAGATACATGGATGGCGCCTTACTTGGAGTATCTGACAAATGGTGCACTACCAACAGATAGAAATAAAGCCAAGACTCTGCAAAGGCGAGCCGCTAGGTACATACTGGTCGATGGTATTATGTATCGAAGAGGATATTCAATGCCACTGCTCAGGTGCGTTACACCAGAAAAAGCTAAGGAACTCATGAAGGAGGTGCATGAAGGCTTCTGCGGAGATCATGCTGGGGGCCAGAGTTTGGCCAAAAAGGTTCTAAGACAAGGTTACTTCTGGCCAACAATGAACGAGGATTCAATGGAGTATGTACGAAGATGCGACAAATGTCAGAGGTTCTCCAAGATCCCACGAGCAGCTCCGAATGAACTAAAACAGATGCAGAGCCCATGGCCCTTCGCAGTGTGGGGGATAGATTTGATTGGATCCCTGCCAACAGGGAAAGGAGGAGTAAAGTACGCAGTCGTGGCAGTCAATTACTTCACAAAATGGGCCGAAGCTGAACCACTCGCAACCATCACAACCAAAAAAGTTCTCGACTTAGTTATCAAGAACATTGTATGCCGGTATGGATTGCCCAGGAAGATAGTTTCAGACAACGGGACCCAATTTGACAGTGATTCATTCACTGATTTCTGCAAAAGGCATGGAGTCATTAAAAGTTTTTCTTCAGTCGCACATCCCCAAGCGAATGGGCAAGTCGAAGCCGTGAACAAAACTCTTAAGGACACCCTGAAGAAAAGACTTGAAGAAGCCAAAGGAGCGTGGCCAGAACAACTGCCTGAAGTCCTCTGGTCGTATAGAACATCCCACCGAACAGCAACCGGGCATACCCCATTTTCCCTAGCCTACGGATATGAGGCCATGTTACCTGTCGAGTTAGATCGCCCCTCACATCAGCGTTTGACTTACGACCAGGACGTAAACAGCCAGCTGATGACGGAGTCCCTAGACTCGATCGACGAGATTCGAGAAAAATCTCAACTCTGAGTTGCTGCCTACCAGCAAAATGTCGCCCGGTACTTTAACTCCAAAGTTAAAGAAAGAAAATTCAACGTCGGAGATTTGGTGCTACGACGAGTTTTCTTAAATACCCGCGACCCAACTGCTGGAGTGCTCGGACTTAACTGGGAAGGACCTTACCAGATTGAAGAAGTCCTTCACCCAGGCACCTACAAACTTGCACGCTTAAACGGAGATCTCGTTCTGCGCTATTGGAATGGAGAACACCTGCGCAAGTATTATCAATGAACAGCCCTTCTTAAAGGATTGGCTTGTTTAAATTTCTCTTTTTAATTTTTACAAGTTTTGCAAAGAGGGTTAGCCACGCTGTATGGCTAACTGCTCGTATATGTAAGATTCTATTTCAGAATCACTCGTAAAGACATGTTTAGTCCATTTTTAATACGAGATTATAAGGGACTGTGCTCAGCCAGTCATTCTTGCCAACCTTTGTGAATTTATATTTACAAGTATTTGTTCATTACGTGTGTTGTTTTGCTGTATTACAAGTATCAGTTTTACTACGAACAGGAACGTTCGAGCAGGTTATGGTCAAGGCAAGTGACCAAGGACCTAAAGCTCCTTGATCACTTGGGGGGCATATAAGGCACATCGATAGCAAAGCATACTTCTCAAGGTATGTAAACACATGAACAAAATAAGTGAAAGCATGCTACAATACTTAGAGTATTTTTCAAAATTTGTGTTTGATAAATCATGGAAAAGTACTATGCTAAGTTCGGTCATACGGACAAATGTTATAAATATTATAACATCAAGATTTAAGCTTGGGTGTAACTGTTCAAAGTAAAAAGATTTGCTGCCCGTACAGCAAAGTTTAAAAAAGAAACTACTGTCTTTACATCACGACCCTTGGGTCGTATGTCCAAAAAAGAAGAAAAAACAAATGAAGAGAATTCAAGAGACATTCGGGGCTGGAGGATCCTGGGCAGCATCCTGGTTAGTCACGTCCTCAACAACATCTTCTTCTTCCAAACTAGCGACGCTCAGAGTGGCAGGGGTCGCGGCTCTTGCTTCCTCTTCGACCAGTTGGGCAGCACATCGGGCCAGCTCCGCAATTCTGACTTCCTCTGAAAGGTAGCTAAAGTCAGCACCCTGATTGTGTTTCCAGAAATTGTAGAAACATCGGAGTGTTGTCCTCTTATACTTTTCCAGATTCTTGGAGTTTTCAAGCTCCAACTGCTTCACATTGCCCTCGAGGGAAAGAATAGCCTTATCCTTGGTCTTGAGTACCTCCCCCAGATGCTTGATTTCGCAGAGATGGGTTTTGTTGAACTCCCGGTACTCTTGCCTCAACTTGACCGCTGTTTCCTTCGTAGCTTCAGCCTCGGACAGCTTAGTCACCGCTGCATCCCTCTCTCGGATCACCACCTCCAACTCCTTAACATGCTTAGCCTCAGCAGCCGAAAGCTCCTCGACCGCCTTCACCTGATACCTCTCGATGGCTTTTGCCTCGGCCTGCTCGATGTAAGACTGGGCTAGAGTACGAGCAGCAATGGCAGAAAGTAAGGCCTGTGCACGAAGAAGAAGGAGTTAGAACTTATCACAAGGACTAAAAAACTAAAGACTCGAAGAATAAAGAAACACTTACGCTGGAGATTTCGTTCAAAGCCCTGTTCATGATCTGGTCGACTGGCAGCTCTTCAGCTTGAACCATTGCGACCCTAACACGCTCGCCTTTGCCAATGTGATCGAGGCGGTCCCTGGCGGATTGGATGGCACGGCTCATGAGTCTGGCCCCATGAGCCTCTTCACGAGAAAGATGCTCCCTGGCAGGCACAGCTGGAGGATTCGGCCGAACAGGAGTAGTTTACTGTTCAGAAAGAGCTGGAGGAGGAGTAGGAGTTCGCCCAGTCGGCGCAGGACTTTTCCCAATTGGCGTACCCTGAGGAGGATCTTCTGGTCGACCCTTCTTAGCTGGAGGGCCCCGACTGGATTCACCGGTTCTCTTCTTAGGCTTCTGTTGGAGTTAAGGAACTTCCTCTTCCTTCTCGGCTTGGTACATGTCGAAAATGTTGGGAGTTGACATATCTGCATGAAGATAAACATAGCAAGTTTATAAAAAAAGAGGCAGGTGAGAGTAAGTTAGACAATTGAAAGGAGGTAACAAAGTAAATACCCGAGCTACAACTACTGGTCGCTACACTACTGACTCTATTAGTCATATACTCATTATCTGGCATGAAGAAGTCTGATCCTAAGTTTGGAGCATATGTAAAGTTACCATCCCCGTCAAACAAGTGACAGGGAATCGGTAAACCATTTAAAAGCGAAATAACTTTACCATTATCGTCGGAAGATTCTCCCAAGTCAACAATGGGTTCTTTGGCCTTTTCTTTCCCCTTGCCTTGGGGAGCAGAAGGCCTTTCTGTGGAAGGGCTACCCGTGGGTTCCCTGATTGTAACTCCTGTTGGCCTCCTCCTAGGAGGAGGCACAGGAGGTTGCTGCTCGGGAACCCCCTCGGCAGTGGCATCGCCCACCACGGGCCCTCTATTTTCATGGCGAGGAGCCAGGAGGCCAGACGACCTCAAGTTCTTTTCGAGTGTCAGGGTCTTGACACATGTTGCTGCATCAGACATCCTGGCCAGAGTGTTAGACCTCGACACCATGCTTGGTGTTGGGGTCGGACGTAACCAAGGGCCTGAAAAAAAGATTAAGTTTAAGAAAAGATGAAAGGAAACACTTTATGTTAAAGCATCGACCAGACGAAGACAAGTTTATACCTCCTCTCGCGAAGGCCAAGTTGTCACTGGAAATGTCCG